>NC_056522.1:368007527-368109626 GCF_019175285.1 Sceloporus undulatus | reverse complement strand
AAAAATGTTAATATAAATGCATGTTTCTGAGGCTTCTATAGACAATTGCCCCCCAAAGGCCCCGGCGGCAATCGGTGGCAGGACTGGGCTGGGGTCAGTCCCAAGGCCTCGCCGGGCCGCAGGTTGCCTACCCCTGAATTAGTGGTTTGATACCAGTTTAACTGTCATGGCTCCATCCTGTGGAATCCTAGGATCTGTAACTTGGTGGGGCACCAGAGGTCTCTGACAGAGAAGGCTAAATATCTCACAAAACTGCAAATCTCAGAATTCCGTAGCATTGAGCCATGGCAGCAGTGTCAAACTGCATTAATTCTGCAGTGTAGATGCAGCCATAGCTCCTTCCCATCAAAAATCCCTGCCACCTTGGCCCTGTCAATCCTGGTTTTGGTCCACTGCTGCTTTAAGATTCAGGACCCTTAAACAGAATAGTTTTTTATCATCCTTTTATCTTGCATCTCTGCAGCTCCCAAGACACACCGATCTTTGTGTAAACTGGTTTGGTTCCTTAACCTCCCCCTTTCTCTGCCTCTCCCAGCACTCAATGAACCCACATTTCAAAAGAAAATCTTGATCTAACCTATGATACAAGTCTGAAGTCATAAAGTTCCCACCCAAAGAAGTAATCTGTGGCAAAACGAAGGAAAAAAATGCTATTCTAAAGAAAATTGCATGCAACGCTCAATAGAATTTTTCAAATATTTCCCCCATCCTTCATCTTTAAGCTGCAGTTGGACTTTAATGAAACAATTGGCTAATAACTTCCATCAACAATATTCTAGTCCAAAGCAGTAGTTATCAGCTGAGGCAGCTGTTGCAATCTTTCACTGGAATACTTTAAAAAGCTAACAGCTCAATTCAATAACGTATTGTTTGGGTAGCCGTGTTTGTTTAGAAGTAAATCACTCATAAATGTGTAATTTCCTGCTGATACCTAACAGGCATTTGGTGACAGGAAGCCATTTGAAACAGACTGAAATGCCGAGATATGCCATTCTCGAAACTTATGGTCAAGGCTTGGCTTCAAGCTGATTAGAATGGTCCCTTTTTTCCCCTTCCTTGCTTATAGCTGAACCTAAAGCTGAATGCTCCTCCAGACATTTCACAGTTGAAAACTAGGGATGCATCTACACTGTAGAAATAATGCAGCGTGACACCACTTTGACTGCCAGGGTTCCATCCTACAGAATCCTGGGATTTGAATTTTTTGTGTGGCGCCAGAACCCTTTGGCTAGAGAAGGCTAGACCTTGCCAAACTACAAGTCCAAGGATTCCATAGGATGGAGCTGCGACATGTAAAATGGTGTCAGACTTCATTATTTCTACAGTGTAGACACAGGTCTGAGAAATGTAAACACATGCCCAAGAAGCCCTGGTGTTAAATGCCAGTAGTGCGTCTATATAGGGCTTTATAAGGCATAATCAGCACTTTGAATTGTTCCTGGAAACAAACTTGCATCTAATGGAGCTGTTTCAACAGGAGTGTTCTGTGGTCCCTGTAACCTGACCCTGTTAATAGCCTGACAGCAGCTCTTTGGAGCAGTTGAAGTTTCCAAACACTCTTCAAAGGCAGCCCCAAGTAGAGTGCATTACAATAGTCCAAATGGGATGTAACCAAGCCTTATACCACCAAGGCCAGGTCTGGCATTTCAAGGAATAAGATCAATTGGTGGACAAGTTTTAGAAATGATGCCAAACTGGTATGCTTCCTTTCTTAAACTAGCAGGATTGTGGCAGGGGCAGCAAGCTGGTGTGATAATGTTCTGAGAAAGACAGAATTGCAAACTCAACCCCACAGCAATGGTGTAAACCTCACTTCTTTAGCAGAACAAGGGGCTGGCAGGGAAAGACCCTAGATGTCTTTTTCTCCCATAACATCAGAGTCCAGCTTCTAGCAAGGAAAGGTGTTGATGGATGGATAAAGTTTGCAGATTCCAAATACCAGGTTTATGGTAATTCTTTCAGATACTTTGTGTTTCTTTGACCGGTTTCTCTTTTTCTGGATTGGAACCACTTCACCAACACAGGACAGGCAGCATTGCTACTGTTCAGAATCTGAGCAAGACAGGAAGGTGACCGACTGTGTTTGCAAAAGCTGTGACCTGGGAGAAAGCGCCATAAATTCCACACACTCCTTGGAGCAACAGTACGGAAAAAGGCAGGGTTAAGAGCAGCTGTAACATCAGACACATCTGTACCCTCTGACCTTTCTCTTAGGCTAGGAAATTCCAAATTCTAAACAGCCAGCCAAGCCGAGCTGCTGCCTTTATACATTGTCACATTAGTAGCTAGAGTGGCCATGTGCCCTCCTTTCCACAGGACCACAATTTATTTGCAGATGACAGTCTTTTGCTTCAAAGTGTCTTCTGGTTTAAGTCTACTTTGAAAATAGAGGAAAACAGGAGACCTTGAATCTGCTCATCAACAGCAAATTCTTTGTCTGCATACTGAATAGATGAACAGGTCACCTTGGCACATCTTTCTCCATCATGGATAAGAGTTATTTTATTTCTATTTAAGTTAAAATACAGGTTGTGTCCCCCTTATCCAGAATTCCTGAAATACTCCAAAATCCAAAAGTTTTTTCATAGGGGGCTGAAATAGTGACACCTTTACTCTCTGATTGTTCAGTGCCCACAAACTTTCTTTCATGTACAAAATTATTTTCAAAAGTAGGTATAAAAGTACCTTCAGGCTATGTGTATAAGGTGTATATGAAACATAAATGAATTTTGTGTTTAGATTTGAGTCCCATCTCCAAGGTATCTCATTAGGTATATGCAAATATTCCAAAATTTAAAAATCTAAAACCCCAAACATTTCTGAACCCAAGAATTTTGGATAATGGAGATTCAGCCTTTAAATATTTCAACATAAACAGCTATACTAATTACCCCAAGCATATTTTATTCAAATGTCTCCTGCCTTCTTGTTGTTATCCTATGGGTCACTTGACATTTGGGGGACTCAAGAATAGACAGAGCATGGAAAAGTTACCTTTTTGGTTACCAATTCCTATTAATCCTACTAACCATGCTGACTGCGGGCTTTGGGGAGTGCTTAGTCCAAAAAGATCCCATCTTTTGGGGGTTCTGGAATTACATAGCGTTTTGGTCACCTTTCTCCCAACTCTGCATTCATTACGTGAAGGCTGGGGGAATCGTGCAACTTGTATGGCTGCTTTTTCCGTGCCAGCTTTTAGAACTTTGTTTCCTTTTCATATTTCCTGAGTGACTAGAGTAAAAGACAGTCTGCTTCTGGCTGTTTTGCAGACATTTTTTTCAGGAAACCTTTGGCAGTCAGAAGAAAAATAAAATGCTCTGGGGATGGGCACATTGGCTCCTTAAAGATCTTTGATGCAAGATCGTTAAAAAGAAGTAGGAAGAGACCACAGGAGTCATATAGTCCAACCTTCTGTCATGTGGGACGACATATTTAAAACACTCCCAAGAGATGGCAATGCAAGGTCTTTTTAAAAAATCTTTTTTTAAAAGTTGAAAAAACTATCCTCCAAGGCAGTCCATTTCATTATTGATGAGCATTTACTAATGTTTTGATGGAATGTCTTTTCTTGCAATTTGAATTATTACTGCTTTTATTATAGTAACGACAAGTGCAGTTGGCTGTATTTCAGAGAAAGCAACTGGCAAAACCTTATCTGAATGTTCCTTGCCTAAGAAAACCCCCATGGGATCCATAAGGTCTCCATAAGTAGACAAGCGACTCAAAGGCACGTACACACACAATAATAAGTATAGTAACCTCCAGGGCAGCAATGTAGTCAATTTGCACATTCAGCTGCCATCAAAGTGCTCCACCCCATCAAACAATGTTATGCATGTATCAACTAGCTGACAATCAATAAACCTTGCCAGAATGACCTTCTAAGAATGAATTTAGTATTTTCTTTTCCTCAAAGAAAGCATCTTATGCTATTTGCCATCACAACCCACAGCAATTGATTCTAAATGCTAACACAGTGTCTGTCATTAATCAATCAGCATGGGCATGATGGCTAGGGGATTCTGGGAGCTGTAGTCGAAAAAGTAAATATTCTATCTTCTGGTCCTCATTCCCTTATGAACCCTTAAAAATATACACATTGTAGAAAACTCAAGTATGAAACAGGCTGCTGCCACATTTCAGAATTAATGTAGTTTGGCACCGCTTTAATTGGCATGGCTCCTATAGAATCCTGGGGTTTCTAGTTTTATTGTAATACCAGGGCTCTCTGATGGAGACAGCTAAATATCTCGCAAAACTACATATTCCATAAATCTGTAACAATGAGCCATGGCAGTTAACGTGTTCTTTGTTGTTGTTGTGTGCACTCAAGTTGTTTCTGGCTTATGGTGACCCAAAGTGAAGATATCATTGGGTTTTCTTGCAAGATTTGTTCAGAGGAGGTTTGCCATTGCCTTCCCCTAAGGCTGAGAGCATGTGACTTGCCCAAGGTCACCCAGTTGAACCCTCCTCCAGAATCACAGCATCAAACTGCATTAATTCTGCAATGTAGATGCACCCCAAGAGGAGCTATGCACAGCACAGCCTGTAGTAGTTTTCATAGTTGTGTCCCTGTTGACTCCAATCTATCCAAACAAAACCATACTGTTGGGGTAGTCATGTTCTTGGCCTCAGAAGGTCCACATTGTGCTATTCTAACAACAATTTTGTGTTACAGTACTAGAAGTGCCATCCAATCACTTATGGTTGCTTTCAGTCAAGAGCACTGAGAGCCTTTTGACTGTGATGGTCCTCCAAAACAGCACTCTAAAGTGGAATTTATCTCCAGAGTACTTTTTTCAGCTGAAAGGTGAATTCTCTTATTTGAAGAAAATTGGGGATGCAGGCACTGCTGGCTCCATGGTTTCCTGGTGCATATGCCCTGCGGGTCACACAATTCCTACTTGTCCTGTATTGACTACAAATTGAGGAATTGTGTGTGGCTGAGGCGAGTCAGTATGGTATGGTGGCTTTGGGTGTTAGTCTAGGACTCTGGAGATTAGGGTTCGAATCTTGGCTTGCCCACTGGCTGACCTTAGGCAAGTCATATACACTCAGGAGATTAGTGGACAAAGATAGGATAGGAATGGGATGGCTCCCCTGTCTTTATTCCATCCATGACAGTGATCACACGAAGGCCTTTAAAAAGATACAGAAGATCCTGTCATTATCAAAGAGTGTCACTCCCATGTACTACACAAATGGTAGGTTTCAAATGAAACCTGATGGCTATGTGCTAATTATACACCTTATCCATAACCTAGCATTGTGTAACATGATTTTCCTCAAAGCCTGCATGGGCCACATCTCCGCCATACACAAAGAAGCCTTCTACAAGCCCTCTCAAAATGGTGACAGAAAATAATGTGCATCACCTGCTATTGCCATTTTGAGAGGGGCTGAAGTGGAATGATATGGATTTTAGTGTCTTCTGTTTGTTTTTAGTTTTAAGACATTTTGGGGCTTTCTGGCAGTTGGGGGGGGGGGGAAGTTGCCTGAAAATCATGCCAAGTTTTTTAAAAAGGTTAGTGAGTAGAGAAACTTGCCTGAACTGGTGGAAGTTTTGGGGTCACAAACGTGGAATACAGAGTCCACCAGTGCCCCACAGGTTGCATTTTGCCCATTGCTGATGTGGTGGTTTGAGTGTTAGACTAAGACCTCAGGAGAAGAGGGCTTGGATCCCTGCTCAGCAGTGGAAACCCACTCATTGACCATAGCCAATTCACACTCTCTCAGTCTAAGAGGAAGCTAATAGCAAATCTGCTCTGAACAAATCTTGCCAAGAAAACTCTAGGAGTTGAAGTTGCCTTGAATACAAATAATAATAACAGAAGTTATTAAAGTTGCCTTAAAATGAAGTTGCCTTGAATGCAAATAACAATAGTAACAGATCTTATATTATGTCACATCCCTGCATGTGGCATTTCATCATAGAATCATAGAGTTGGAAGGGGTCCTATGGGGCCATCAGGATCTCCAGCTAAAGCATTCCCAGCAGGTAGCTGTCCAGTCCCTGTCTGAAGACTTCCAGAGAAGGAGACCCCAGCAACTCTCTAGGCAATTGGTTCCATTGCCAGACTGTTCCTTCTAACGTTCAATCAAAATCTCTGTTCCTGAAGCTTAACACTGTAAGATCTGGTTCTACCCTCTGTGGCAGCAGAGAAGAAACTTGCACCCTCCTCTCTGTAACAGCCCTTGGGGTATTTAAAGGGGGCAGTCATGTCATTGACATGAAACCAACATGTCTTCCAATTTTATGATTCTTTTCATCAAGCTGAACATGCCCAGTTTCTTCAACTTTTCCTCATATGTTTTATTCTCCCGACTTATCATCCTTGTTGCTCTTCTCTGAACTTGCTCCAACTTGACTATATCCTTCATAAAATGAGGCGCCTGAACTCAAGACAGCACTCCAGATGAGGTCTCATCAATGTTTCTGATTTCCTCTTTCCTTCCTCCCCATGCATTTCCTCTTCCTTGCTTTTCCCTCCACTCCATAACATTACATAAACCAAACTCCATTTGGAAAAATCATGCCAATCAGATAAACGGATGGAAATTTAATTAAGGGAACATAATAAGGAATAGAAAGAGAGAGGAGGAAATAACGTCTTCACACATTCTGAAGAGTGAGTAATAAACGCTGGACCTTCTTTGACAGTAGTCATATCCTTTAATCATTATATCTACTTGATGATTTTTTTAAAAAAAAACTAGTTACATAATTCATATCTAATTATATCTTTTTTGTCATCACTTCCCTGTCGGTTGGAGGAAGATGAAGCTGTCTATTGGTTTCCGCTTTAATTACGTAGTTGCTAAAATTAACAGAAAAATCCTTTTGTTTAATAATCCAGTGCTTCCACTTGCATTCAGGTGCAGCTCTCTTTCAAACAAAGGAATCATAAAAGAAATATATGACTAGTAGTCAACCTTGTCACTCAGGAGCAGAGGAAGAGTTACAAGGCAATCTCATGATTCCTTTATTTTCTCAAGGATGAACAGGTGCATCTGAAGGTAGCAAGATTTTGCCCATGATCCTTACCACCACTACGTTTTCATATATGTATAAAGACTGAATTGATTTCATCACCAACAGAATTATTTCCAGGGCCATACAGTCAAATCTCCATATCCATAGATTTTTTTTATCCATGGATTCACGCATGCTCAAGTGCTCGCGGAGGCACAGCGGTGATATGCGGGGCTCACGCCGTGGGAGCATGCGCCATTGTTTCCTTCCACCATGCAGCTCCCTCATTTCTATCGCAGCTTCCAGCGTATGCTAGAATCTGCGTAAAATGCGCCTGCGTATAACGCGGGCGCACTATATATATATATATTCCAAAAACCAAACCTTGATTATGCTATTTTATATAAGAGACACCATTTTATTATGCCATTGTATTTAACAGAACTTGACCATCCATAGATTTTGGTATCCACGGGGAGTCCTAGCACCAAACCCCAGGTGATATCAAGTGCCTACTGCAAATAACCTGCATTACTGGAGCAAAGAAGAAGCCTAGACCCTCCAAATTTCACAGATCAAAACTGTGACACATATGGTCAAGCAACATGAGAGTGTGGTCAAGATAGCAAGAGTTAATAATACCGGCATAAGCTAGGAGAAACTCCTGTAGTCTGCTTTTGTCTGAGCCTACTGGGAAGGGCAAGATTTCACCCTTCCTCTCCTCTCCCCATTGCTGAGTGGAAACTACTTTTGCCTTCTGAACTCAGTTTGCAGCAAGTGAAGTATCGTATATACTCGACTGTAAGTCAACCTCATGTGCAAGCTGAGGGCAGGTTTGGGGACTACAATTATGAATTTTGATATGACCAGTGGATAAGTCGAGGGTAAAACTTAGGAGCATCTAACAAATGATGTAGAGGATGCAGCAAAGGAAAACAATGTTAATGAATTTACAAAATTCCGCAGACATAACTGTTTGTGCTCATACTAAAAGCTGGATGAATGAGAGAATAGAGGGGAGTATTGCTTCTAGTACAGATTATATTCTTGCCTTTCACCAGGGGATGGCTCTTTTTTTCAATAAGAGTTAAAGTACATTACTGACATTGAGCCGTGGATAAGTCGATTCATATTTTTGGATCAATTTTTTAACCTAAATTTCTAGACTTATACATGACTATATACAGTATTCTGAGGACAAAGGGGGAAAGTGGGAGGAGGAGAGAAAAACTGGAATATTTTAAAAGCAGCGGGAAAAGTGGGATAATACAGGATTAACTGAAATTATCAGTGCCAAACTGGGACAATTGGGAAGTAGATTAGAAGGCTACACAACTGTGTAGTTTTCATAATGTTTGTTGATGACTCCTTAGGGGAGCTAGGGAGAGCTGTTTGTGCGGTCTTCATTGTTGTTCACATGATGTGTTCCTCTCCTATTTTGATAAGGCATCTTGCACTGGGGGAAAATATATATTCAAGAATGAACAAGAGTGACAACAACTATTTTTACTTATTTGGCATACAGGCTGAGATGTTTGACATGTCTTCTGCTTCACCCCAAATCTTCTAGATAATCCCCCTTTTTGAAGCATATTTCAAATATTATGTTCAGTTGTTTTACATTGCAAGATTTTATTCCCTTCTTCCTTTGAGTTTGCTTGCTTGCATCTTATTTTCACACATTGGCTCAAGTTACTGGCACAACAACCCCCTTCCAAATGTCCCAAGGGGGAATCATAAACAGTCGTTCACTGTGATCTGGAGGGATTACCTTTCTGCACATAGTCGAAGTTTTCCAAGAAATCCCTTATTGTTCCCAGTTTTTAAAGAGTCTCCTGTTTACAGTACAAACTCTGTGTTGAAATTTACAGCCCATTGTTGTAGGGTGTAGGACTGGACAAGAGGATGGGGTGGAGAAATGGTGAATCCTGTACATCAGCTTTAAAGGGTAGAGGTGGATGAAAAGAGTTCTAAATATTTTAAAGAGGCGTAAGGAACACTGCTTCCACCATGGCTTACACACCCAGAGTGGATCTTGAACCTGTGACCTAAGTGATTCACACACACATACACATACGCAATGGCTACTATGAGGAGACCATCTAAGGAAGTCTCCTTGAACACATATGCAAGAGCAAGTTGTTATAAAAAAATCTGGTTTCCTGAACTACAAGATCTGCCAGGAATTTGGCTCTGTTTAGATAGTCACCACTGCAAGGCAGTCATGAAAAAACTAGAGAAGATCCTAAAATGCAAGGATATACAACTGAGAGCAAAAGTTAGAATCATACAAGCCATTGTATTCACTATTGTCATGTATGGATGTGAGAGCTGGACAGTTAAGAAAGAAGATAGGAGGAAAATCAACTCATTCGAAATATGGTGCTGAAGAAGAGTGCTAAGGATTCCATGGACAGCCAAAAAGACAAACAAATGGGTCCTGGAGCAGATCAAGCCAGAAATCTCCCTAGAAGCCAAGATGACAAAACCAGGTTGTGGTACTTTGGACACATAGAATCATAAAGTTGGAAGAGACCGCAAGGGCCATCCAGTCAAACCCCTGCCATGCAGGAACTCTGTCAAAGCATCCCTGACAGATGGCCATCCAGCTTCTGCTTAAAGACCTCCAAGGAAGGAGATTCCACTACACTCCGAGGGAGTTTGTTCCACTATCGAACAGCCCTTACTGTCAGGAAGTTCCTCCTAATGTTGAGGTAGAATGTCTTTTCCTGTAGCTTGCATCCATTGTTCTGGGTCCTGTTCTCTGGAGCAGTAGAAAACAAGCTTGCTCCCTTCTCAATATGACATCCCTTCAAGTATTTAAACAGGGCTATCATATCCCCTCTTAACCTTCTCTTCTCCAGGCTAAACATCCCCAGCTCCCTAAGACGTTCATCATAGGACATGGTTTTCAGGCTCTTCACCATTTAATCGCCCTCCTTTGGACATGCTCCAGTTTTTCAACATCCTTTTTAAATTGTGCTGCCCAGAACTGGACACAGTATTCCTTGTTAGATGAAGGGAATGCTGTGGATATAATAATAATAATAATAATACGTTTTATTTATAGACCGCTATTCCGCGATGATCATAGTGGTGTACAATAAAAATTGTAATACAATACTAAATTCAAGGTGACAATTAAAGGAGGGAGAAGTCTCGTCCTTCAGGCAGTCCCTGATGTTGCTGGGTCTGCCTGATCGCTCCCTCTGAGGCCTTTATAGTATATCTTGATTTCAGTAAGGCCTTTGACAAAGTTTCCCATGACATTCTTGCAAACAAGCTTGTAAAATGCGGGCTAGATAAGGTAACTGTTACATGGATTTGTAATTGGCTGACTGGCCGAACCCAAAGGGTGCTCAACAATGGCTCCTTTTCATCCTGGAGAGAAGTGACCAGTGGAGTCCCACAGGAGTCCATCCTGGGCCAGTGCTATTCTTTATCAGTGACTTGGATGACAGAATTGGGAGCATACTTATCAAATTTGCAGATGACACCAAATTAGGAGGAGTAGCTAACACCCCAGAGGACAAGATCAAAATTCCAAATGACCTGAATAGAATAGAAAATTAGGCCGCAGCTAACAAAATGAAAATGCACAGATATAGGATGGGTGATACCTGGCTGAATGAAACTACATGTGAAAGGGATCTGGGAGTCCAAGTAGACCACAAGTTGAACATGAGTCAACAGTGCGGTGCGGCAGCTAACAAGGCCAATGCGATTTTAGGCTGCATCAATAGAAGTATAGTTTCTAGATCAAGGGAAATAATAGTGTCACTCTATTCTGCTCTGGTCAGGCATCATGAGAAGGCATGAATCAATGGAAAAAACAGGAACGCTAGGAAAGGTTGAGAGAAGTAGAAAGAGAGGAAGGCCACATGCAAGATGGATGAACTATATTAAAGAGATCACGAATATGAGTTTCCAGGAGTTGAACAGAGCAGTGGACGACAGAGGGTCTTGGAGATATCTCATCAGCAGAGTCACCATGGGTCGAGATCAACTTGAGGGCACTTAACAACAAAAATATACTCATCACATATGGCCCTATTAGAAGGACCATATTTTTTCATGTGAGGTCTTTGGAGAAAGCCCTTTTCCCCCCACAGAGGGTATGTCAACACAGGGGAGACAATGTTCTTTCCCCCCCAGTACTGTCTACAGCCAAATCCCCAATTTGAATATGGACCTTCTTAACAACCTAAGGCCAGTTACGCACTGAATCCAGCAAGACAACAGCTACAAAGGGTAAAATTCACCCGTTCTATAATAGGATAATTCTGATATTCATGTGTAAGTCCCTGACAAAGATAGTCTACATATAAGTGTATTATATGATTTGTAGCAGATTCTTGTACACAGCACTTAATTGTAGAATTCTGTCCCTGGCTTCCACTCCACTCCATCTGAGGAAGTAGACTGAAGTCTACAAAAGCTCATACTACCAACTTCTTTCTTTCAGTTAGTCTCAAAAAGTGCTACAAGATCACTCTACATACTAACATTTAATTGGATTCACTTTCCTGCGCAAATTTGCATCTATTTGTATCTATTCAACCTCCCTTTGCCGAAAATGTGCATCTATGCCAAGTGAACAGGAGGCCACACATTTGATAATGCACATCCTCATAGATATTCAGGGATGTGCTGGTAAAAAAATGTGAATCCCTTTTCAACTGTATTTATGGAGTCCCCATAAATAGACAACATTCTTTTCAAATTCTAGGGCTGCATCCACACTACAGAAATAATCCAGGTTGACACCACTTTAAATGCCATAGCTCAATGCTATGGAATTCTGGGAATTGTAAAATTTAGCCTTCTCTGTCAGAAAGCTCTGGTGCCACAACAAACTACAGATCCCAGAATTCCATGGCATTAAGCACTGACAGTTCAAGTGGTGTCATCCCTATTTATCTGTGCAGCGTGCAGCCTAAGATTGTGTAGACAAGCCTACCATGGCCCTTAATAACTATTTTAAAGTTGCAGCATGAACTATATGAAAAATACTACCTGGAGGAAATTTGATTGGATTTGATGTAATCATAAGATAATGCTGGGGGGTTTTTTATTTAGGAAATCTTTGAAATTAACAAAGGAATTCAATTTCTGGATAATTAAATCTAAACTGTCTTTCAGCATGCCTTTCAGCCATTCCCTATCACCCTCTTAGAAAGCTTTTTCATCTGCCAGCGGTTGGAAGTCTAAGGTGTAATTCAATACTTTAATTATTTTATTAAGTGCATGATCAGAGCGAATTTTCATGACAGCAATTCTTTCAGAGCATAAATTAACTGTTTAATTTCAGGGCTTTGGTTTTTAGTGCACTCTAGTGAGTCAAAAACCTCAGCGAGAAGGGTGTGGTGTACTTTGAATGATGATACAGTTTTGATGATGGGTCCATAAGGGATCCTTTCACACTACATAGCTATAGCACTGTGATTCCACTTTAACTGTCATATTCTCTGAAACACTGGGATTAGCAATTTAGGAAGGATAATTTTAAATTCCCAACCAGAGAGATCTAGCACCTCACCAAACTGCAAAACCTAATATTCCATAGGATGCAGCGATAGTTGTAGCTGGAAGCCTAGTGCTGCTATTCTGTAGTGTAAAAGAGCCCTAACAATCATTCAGGGCAGTACTAGGCCAGCCCTATACAAGGTGAAGACTCGGTTATCTGTTCAATACAGGAATATAGTCAACTCTTAGTATCCATGGATTTTTTTATCGACAGATTCAAGATCCCTGGTTTGAAAATATTTTAAAAATGTATAAATTCCAAAATGCAAACCTTCATTTTGCCATGTTATATAAAGGACACCATTTTACTGTACCATTGTATTTAATGGGACCTGAGCATCCATAGGAATTCTGCAAACTGTAATTTTGTGAGATATTTAGGCTTCTCTGTCAGAGAGCTCTGGTGCCACAACAAATTACAATTCCCAGGATTTCCTAGCACACAGTCAGGGCTATAAACCACAGTTCCCAAGATTTCCTAGCACTCAGTCAGGGCAGTTAAAGTGGTCTCAAACTGGATTATTTATGCAGTGTGTTTTAGACCATAGCTGTGTTAGTCTGAAATGTCACCTTGCAAAGGGATCTTGTAGCACTTTGGAGACTTACAGTAACTGAGCAAAAGACGTTGTAGCATAAGCCAGTGGCATCACTAGGGTCGGTGTCACTGGAGTGATACCCCCCATTGACCTCTTCTCACCCCACGCCATACAGAATCCTTAGTAATTTCTTTTGTACTAATGTTACTCATAAATCGTTACTCCTACACATCACCAAGTGTAATGACAATAGTTGTGACATACTGTATATACTCATCTATAAGTCTAGAAATTTTAGTCAAAAGGTTGACCCCAAAAACCCGAGTCGACTTATCCATAGGTCAATGTAAGTACTGTACTTTAATTCTTATTTTTAAAAAGGAACCATCTCCTGGTGAAAAGCTAGAGCATAATCTGTCCTGGAAGCATTGACTCCCCCACCTTCTATTCTCTCATCCATCCAGCCTTTAGGATGAGCACAAACAGTTGTGCCTGCTGGGATTTTGTAAGTTCTTTGGCATTGTTTTCCTTTGCTTCATCCTTTAGAACCTTTATCCCATGCCCCTAAGTTTTATCCCTGACTTATACATGAGTCATATCACAATCCATAATTTTGGCCCTAAAACCTATCCTCAGCCTATACATGAGGTCAACTTTGAATTGAATATATACAACTAGCAAAATTAAAATTATGCCTTTAAATTACAATATCATGTGCACAGCCTAATTGTACTTGCATTTACATGGTTTCATGTGATTAAAGTGTATATTTCGTAATGAGGGATGTTTTTTTTTTTTTTTAAATTTAAAATAATTTTAAAAATTAAAAAACCCTCTGGTTTTAATTTTTAAAAAGTAAGTTTTAAAATTTAATGTTTTTAGAAAATGTTACTATGTTGTTATTTGTCCTGGATTCCATCTTGAGCTATATTGTAGGGGTTTCTTGTTGCTATTGTTGTGTGCCTCCAAGTCATTTCCAACTTATGGTGACCCCAAGCCAAAACTATCACAATCTGGCAAGATTTGTTCAGAGGGGTTTTGCCATTGTCTTTCCCTGAGGCTGAGAGAGTGTGAATTGCCTGAGGTCACGCAATAGATTTCTGTAAATGAGTAGAAAGTCAAACCCTGGTCTCTAGAGTCACAGCACAACCCACTATACCACACTGGCTGGACCACCATGCCGGTCCTGAAAGGCAGGTTTAAAATTCATTAAATAAAAAGAATTAAATTAAAAAATTGAATCTGTGTACTAGTTTTTAGTCTCATTCCTCTTTGTTTTACCTCTTTGCTGAGCTTCCAGTTCCTTTAAGCAAGTTATCCTAAGTAAAAAAAAAAAAAAAATCCATGGGAAATATTCTGGAGTCATAATAATTTGGAGAATGATCCAAGTTGATGTTTGATTTTATTATTATTAGTTTTTTTTAAAAAATCTCATTCACCACACTCCCATGCAACACCTCCCCTTTTCTTTGCTACATTTGGAAAATGTGATTATATTCTTATGGGAAAGGGCAGACTCTATCCTTTATGCATGAACACAATGGCAGGATACAAGCGGCACCACAGACTACCAAGGACACCATTTTAATCAAATTGCCTAACACTAAGTATTAACTCCCATGCAGATAGTGCATTCTATGTCTCTGTGTTGGTTTGCTTCCATGTTTTATCAAGGCTTTTTTTTTAAAAAAAATCAGTAAATCAATTGTTCTGTGAATGTAAAAAGCTTTATACCTTTTTAAATCTATTTACAGCATCAGGGAAAAATTAAAAAAAAAAACCTTAATCCAACTTCACCATAAAAAACCCTAAAACAATTATTCTGTCTCAAATTATAGCAGGTCGCATTTGTTTGTGTGGGTTAATTTTGCTTAATTTAGCAAAAATGTAGCACAAGGAATCCCTGGATACCACTGTGTTAAGTTTAACGCGCTCTACATGGGGCTACCTTTGTATCAATTTCAGAAACTTCAGTTGGTACAAAATGCAGCAGCAAGATTGGTCACCAGTACATCTAGGTCTGACCATATAACACCAGTTTTAAGATCTCTTCACTGGCTCCTGATTAGTTTCCAGGCGCAGTACAGTGTTGGTTATCACCTATAAAGCCCTACATGGCTTGGGCCCAAGTTACTTGAAGGAACGCCTCTCCCTACACAATCCGCCCCGCACTCTCAGAACAACAGGGAAGAATCTATTGGATTACACAAGGACCAGATTAAGATCTACTTCCCACAGGGCATTCGCTGTGGTGGCTCCCAAATTGTGGAATGGCTTGCTGGAGGAGATCCGTCTTATTATCACCTTAGATGCCTTCAAGAAGGCACTCAAGATGGATCTCTTCCAGCGAGCCTATCCCCCAGACCTGCTATAACAGCTTTAAGACGGCACTCCACTCGGAACATGTATGGGGAATCAGATATTGATATTGCACATGTATAGATTTTTGATGTGTTTTAAATTTTTCTTTTTATTTTGAGAATGTATTTTAACTAGTTGTAATTTTATACTTGTGTTGTTCTCCTGCCTCGATCCGTAGGGAGAGGCGGGATATATATTTATTATTATTATTATTATTATTATTATTATTATTATTATTATTATTATTATTGGCACATTTGTAATATATGCAACTCAAAACATCAGTCCTAGCTTGGGGAGGCCACTGCTCAACCAAGTATTTCCTCTTCCTTGACCATGTTGTTTTTGTTTTTGTTGTTGTTGTTATATTTATTTGTATCCCACTTTCCCTCCTAAAACTGGGACTTAGAGGGTCTTACAATTTAAAAGAACAGTACAATTAAAAGTATACGGAAGTGACACATTAAAATAGAATCAAATTATTACAGTAATAAAACAGATTATTCATGAAAAGAATAGAATACAATTACAAAAGATAAAAGTACAATACCACACCCCTGCCCATTCTTTAAAAACTTTCTGTTTTAAAAGCCTGTCTCAATAAAAAGATTTTAGTCTGCTGATGGAAGAACAACAAGGAGGGGCCCATTCTGGCCTCCCTGGGAAGGGAGTTCTCACACTGACCTGTTTAGATGATGATCAGGGTCAAAATGGGTGAAATATGGGTCCATTCTGAACTCTAGGGTGATTCTCTGGAGTGAAAAGGATCCCCATATGCTCCGAATCAGGCCAGAAACTCCAGAGTATCCCCACAGCATGTGGACTGCATGCTGGAATGGGGACTGGGGAAGAGAATCAGTAGGTGGACAGAAATGGTCAGGAAGAGGTGCCCAGAGCCAGGTGAATCACTGACCTCTTTCCGTCTCGAAACTCCAACTCCCACTACACCATGGTCACTTGGTTCATGTGGTTCCTCCACCGCATATTGCATTTTAACATCAGAACAGGAAGAGGGAGTGTGTGGACAGTGTTGATGGTATCTGTCTGTTGTGGGTGCCAGTTGTCTGCAGTGGAGTCACTAGGGTTGGCATCACCCAGTGCTCATGGTGTCACCCCCTCTCATTGATCTCCCCCCCATCCTATACCATATAGGATCCCAGCTACTTTTTGTTCATGTTTTTAGCCCCAGAGCTTGGCTTCATTTAGCTTTCCACCTGCTTTCACCTTGTGCATTGTCTAAACACCCTGCCTTCAAAGCGGTTACAAGCTGCTTTATTAGGCCAGTGTGGACTACCCCTATGTCTCTGAATTCTACCCCCATTGAATAAAGTTGGCAAAGAAGAATGAAGAAATGAATAGGGCATAGAGAAGAACAGGGA
The DNA here is from genome assembly GCF_019175285.1 of Sceloporus undulatus. NCBI lineage: Eukaryota > Metazoa > Chordata > Lepidosauria > Squamata > Phrynosomatidae > Sceloporus > Sceloporus undulatus. Next base: position 368,092,851 of record NC_056522.1, on the reverse strand, counting down.
GTAGATGACAAAGAGGGAAGGGAACAGAGACCCGGAGGTACAAAAAGGGGAAAGACTGTTCACTTGACAAGACTTGTAAAAGGAGCTGTAGTACATAAGGAGATCACTGGCTTTGCACTGAGAAGTTCCTACATCCAGTTTCCTCCCCAGGCAAAGGGATCTTTGCCAGACTGGGAATTCCCCTGGCCCAAACCCTGGAGAGTAACACTGCCAGTGAAAGCAGGTATTAGTTCTCTAGATAAACCAAGAGTACAGAACTGAGATAAAACAGTGACACGTAAATAAATATTTTTACAGTTTATTTTGACATCAGGCTTCTAGCTTTATGAAGTCTTTCTGTAGATTTATTCTTTGCCCCTTTCTAGAAAACAGTGGATCCAGGGGCTAATCTTCTGCTTTGGGGACCTTCTGGGGGGCACATGGACTGGAAAAATAAAAATAGAAACCAGGCATGGGGGGACAAATTAAACATGTCCAAGCATCAATTTCTGGTTTTGTAAAACTTTTTTTAAAAAATTAAATAGTTCAGGGGACCATGTTTTAAAAAGTAAACTGCTGCTCCTGGAGGTTTGCAAGAGAGGCAATTCACTTATAAAAAAGTGAAAATGAAAATGAAAATGAAAAAGAGTAGTTAAAGGGGGTTGGAGCCACAAAAACAGAACTGGGTCCAGAATGCTGGTCCAGAACCCCTCTTTGCCCACCCCTGTTATGAAATATCAAACTTGCATTACATTTTTTTAAACAGCTCTTTAGCTGAGATCCTACATTGCTCAATATAGCATAAGATTTCAGCAGGCAGAACTCCATTGCAGGTCCCCTGTCACTACCCTCAAGATTCATTGTTTAGCTGAAATAGCCTCCCAGAAAAACCATGATGTGGCTGGTCAAGAGGGAAGGGTTGGATGAGAGAAACATGTAGTTGTGCTCTGTTGACAGATGAAAACTGACAATATCTAAGATCTAATATCATTGTCTATGTTTATAACTTAACTATTCAGAGGTATAACCATGTTAGTCTAGAAAATCCGTATGCAAAGCGCTCTTGAACCACCTTCAAGACAAGCTGTGTGAAAGAAGTTGTAGAAGCAGGATACAAATAAAGCTTATTATTATTATTATTATTGACTATTTTATTATTGTTTTATTTTCTTATATCCCACCTTTCTCCCAATATAAGCACTCAAGGCAGCATACTACCTCAGATGCATGGAATGAAGTGTTGTCACAGAAAAACAATGAACTTTATGCAGTGTGAAAAGTTACTTTTTAAATTACAACTCCCAGTGGCATCTCTGATTGGGGAATTTTAGATACTGTAGTTCAATAAATATGCCCCCGCCGGCAGGTCTAGCTAATGGTGGATTCATTTTGAGCACAATAAGATCTGTTTCAGTGTGAGCTGATGGCTACAAAGCTCTGGACCTGAGTGCATATTATTATTATTATTATTATTATTATTATTATTATTATTTACCAGTTTTCTATCAGTATGGGGACTCAAGGCTAAAACACACACTCCAAAACAGGGGTTCCGATCTTTTTTGACTCATAGAGACCATTCAAACTTGGCAAATTCCACTTGGCAAATTTCCTTTCGGAATTGTAATTTCTAGTTTTCTTATTTTGATTCTACTTTTTGTTTTTTATTCTTTAATTTCATTCAATTTTTATTTCTTTCATTTTCTTGGATCCACTGTGGAGCACCTGGGAAGTGCACGGGGAACGCTAAGGGCTCCTTGGAGCACAGGTTGGGAACCATTGCTCTAAAATATACTCTAAAACAGAGATGAGACCGTTTCTTTCCTTACAAAGCACAGCCATGGAAAAGCTGGCCTATTACAAAACAATAAGACATATGGCTTCTTCTTCTTTTTTAAGTGCCTTAACAGTTAGCTAGGAATAAATGAATCAGGCAACCCAAAACTCCCAGGTTAAAAAAAATGCAGCAGGAAGGGAGACATACCACAAGAGACATTCCTGTGTGTCCAAGATAAACATCAAGCTGCTGCCTGAGCAGATGGGCTGGGTCGGGCTGGGCTTGGGCAGGCAGCAAAAGACCAGGCTGACTCACTTGCTCCCCACGCTCACCCAGGTGTAGCCAGGCAATGTGCTCTGCCCTCCACAGCTGCCTGAGGCGGGAACAGGGCAGAGGGAGGCGGGAGCAGGTTCATGCAGGAAACATCTCCTTCAGCAGCAGAACTAAACAGAGCCAACAGAAATTAAGACAAAAAGTGTTAATAACAGTGCAATCTGAGCAGAATGCAGCAGCTGAAGAGCATGGCAATACAGCCTAAGTTTCACAGGGGTAGTGGTAGGGAGAGAGAATGAGCCAGGAAAAGATGATCGCCAGTTACATTTCAGCTTCTCTTGCAAATTGCTGAAGGTCAAAGAGACCATTGATGATAGAAATATGAGAGAAAAATTAGCAAATCTCTCAACAAGAGTAATAAATGAATTAAGTTCCAACTGAACAATCCACCAGCACACTATACCCCACACCCAGGGTCTAGCAGAGAGGAAAAAGTTAAACTTAAGTCTTGGTGTAGTGGTATGGGCATTGGATGATGACTTGAAACCAAGTTTCCATTCCCCGCTCAGCTATGAAACCCACTGGATGACCTTGGGCAAGTCACACACTTTCAGCCTCTGAGGATGGCAATAGCAACCCCCTCTGAAATAACTTGCCACAAAAACAACATGATAGGTTCACCTTAGGATCACCATAAGGTGGAAATGACTTGAAGGCACATGGGAACATCAACAACTTCCTTTCTAAGGTATATAAAAGTAGTTTCTCCATATTCTCTTAACATTTTGCTGATGAGAACTGGGACAGATGTGGCCAAGCATCATCAGAGTGTGGTCAAGATGGCAAAAGTTATGAATGAGGAAGATCAATCAAGCTAGGAGATACTGCAGCAGTTTGCTTTTATCTGAGCCTACAGGGAAGGCCAAGATTCTTCCTTCCCTTCTTCCCTTCCTTGTTGAGTGCAAACTACTTTTTACACTTTGAACTCAGTTTGCAGCAACTGAAGTAAGCTGAAGACAAAGGAGGAGGAGGACGAGCAAACACTGGGACATTTCAAGAGCAGTTGAAAAAGTAGGATAATAGAGGATTAATGGCAACAGTCTCTATCCAACTGGAAGCCTTACCACATGAGAAAACAGTGGAAGTGCAGCCAGATAGTAGTGGCTTTCTACATGCCTCTCGGCATGACATCGTAGCACTCCAGTTCTCTTCCCAAGGGAGACAGTCATAAAAACAAATCTTTTGTTGCACTGGAAAAATCCGTTTGACAAAAGACATGCTTTTACAATTGTCTCCCATGGGAAGAGAACAGAAGCACTAAGGACCCCATGTGGCAAGGCACGGAAAGCCACGAGTCTCTGTCTCTGTTTCCACTGTTTTCTCATGCGATAAGGCTCCGGAACAGTTGTATGGTATGTTACAGACTTTTGTGCATAACACAAGTTCATCTTCTTGAAGAAAGATAAGCCAAGAAAGATACTACTAGGAAAGTGGAACTCTCTCACCTGGAGAATTTCTTATTGCCCATGCTTCATGAAGAAGAGTCAGGGAGAGAGGGAGATGAGAGAAAATGAGACCTGCAGGAAAGAAAGGAAGGTCATATGATGCAAAAAGAGCGGGGATGTGGACAAAACACACTAAACAAGCAAACAGGATGTTGCCGTAAGCCTATTGCACCTAAACCCCTGGACAGTGACATGCAGCCACCATCTTGAAGGGGAGAGAGAGGCAGGCGAGCTCCAACTGCCTTCCTCGAAGAAGACCAGCCCTCCCTTCAGCCACCATCTTGAAGGGGAGAGAGGCAGGCTAGGTCCACCAGGCCTGCCTGGAAGAAGCAGAGTCCTCCCTCCTTGGTCCAGGCCTCAGAGGGAGAGAAGAATGCTGGACCTGATCCCCTCCCCCCTTACGATTCCCTTCTCCTTTTGTGTCGTGTCTTTTAGATTGTAAGCCTGCGGGCAGGGAACTGTCTGGTTAAAAAATAATAATAATAAATGTAAGCTGCCCTGAGAGCCATTAGGGCTGAAGGGAGGGATATAAATACCTAAATAAATAAATAAATGCAGTATAACCACTAGTAAATATAGGAATGCAAAGGCTGCTTCTAAAATTAAAAAAACGTAAGCCCTCTGGATATCCAACACAGAGACCCTGAAAGAAATGTGAAAGATACTCCATTTGGGAAAGATGCTCCTCTTCAGCTGTGCTTTCAGATAGGTGGGGGAGGGGATCACTCATCACTGCAGATTTGTGACTTTCCTGGCCAAATGCAGCCATAGGTGATGTTCCAACAAGGATTGAAAAAACACCTAGTTTTGTCACCTTCCTACAACAGGATTTTTCAGCAGGCCCTGATACATGGCTAACTGTATCATCTGGATTGGTAAATCACAACTTTAAGGTCATGCAAAAGGTCCCACCATACCATTCTGAACACACTCTGTCTTATGTGATTTTGGAAGCTAAGCAGGGCCAGTCCTGGTTAGGCACTTAAGATGGAAGAGCACAACAAATACATGGCATGGACTAAGAAAGAATTCCTAGGAAACTCTGAAGAGCTAACAATACTGGCCTTAGTACTGCTAGTACATGGCACATTTATCCTGTATGTTCATTTTAAAAGGAGAGAGGGCTGAGAAGATTTCTTTTAAAAATAAAGAACAAAGAAGCAAAGAGTATGTGTGTGTTATGGGCCTTCAGGTTGGCTGTCGGCCCATGGCAACCCCATGAATTTCATAGGGTTTTCTTAGGCAAGGCATACTCAGGGCCCCATTCAGACTCGCATCAAAAATCTGGAAGGAACTGGGCTAATTTGGATGCCCCTCCCCCGAATCTCTCCGTTAGCAAGTGCCCACGAGGGGCATTTTAAATCGAATGCATTCTGTGCCTGCTGTGAAGGTGCCTGCTGTCAATCAAGCGATCATCATGGTGACGTTTTACAAGGAGCATCGGAGGTGTCCTCCCCCCTCCTTTTTTTTAAAGAGCCATGCACAAAATGCCCCAAAGTGTCAATTTTTTTTAAAACCTCTTTTTGGTGTGTTGTGTGTATGTGTGGGCATTTGGGTCAGATCTGCCCCTGTCCCCATTTTCAATCCCATGCAAGCTAATGCATCCCCCACTCCTTGCCCCCCAGAATGCCTCTTACACATGAAATAATAATGATAATAATAATAATAATAATAATAATAATAATAATAATAATAATAATTTCCTCACCTCAGAAATGCCAGTAAAGGATGCAATTGCCATGTATTCCTTTTCTTTTTCTTTTTCTTTTAAAAGCAATTCAGGGCTGCCTCTGAATTCAGTAGCAAAAGCATGTATCATTGCCTAATTGACAAGAGCAAAAAATGTAACATTCGCATTGCAGGATTGTAACATTTGCATTCGCAACATTTCCCCTTTGCTTGAAGCCAGCAGAGAAACCCCTTGCACAAGCTGCTAGCCCTGCTCTATCTGCCCCAAGAAAACAAATCGTGCCTGATGTGAGCTCCGTCCGTGCCCTGCCTTTGACCTGACCTGACCCTTTTCCTCCTGCTAGAGGGGCTTTGCCATTGCTTTTCACTGAGGCTGAGAGAGTGTGACCTGTTCAGTTCCAACTAAAATAGACTCATGGAATGAATTAGGAATAAAATGGAAATGCAGCACAGGCATTCCTGTAGCATCCTCATATAACACAAATCATCATCATCATCATCCAGGAGCAACAGGAAAGTAGAACAAGCAAGCACCCAAAAAATAATGCGCATAAGTTGTCAAAAGAGGCTGATTTCCCTACATGCCCCAGCTTGGACCCACAGCCCTACTTCCCTGGGCAATCCTCCTTCCTTCCTCCGACCCTCACCTCCCTTTCAGCTTTCTCCACCACCCCCCACCTCCCTCTGACAATAATCCAGGCGCAAGAGGGAATGAAAGAAGAACAAGCAGCCTGATTTCCCTACATGCCCCAGCACAGCCCCACAACCCAATTCCCCCTGGAAATCCTCCTCCTCCTCCCTTCAGACCCTCTCCTTCCTCGGGGATGCCCATTTCCTTTCCCCCAGCTCCTTCATCCTCCTCTTCCTCCTGCTCTGTTTTAGGATCCCCTCCATGGCTCCCTTCCTCCCACGGCCCCTTTCTCCTCCTCCTCCTCCTCCTCCTCCTCCTCCTTCATCTCTTTCTCCACCCCCCACCTCTCTCCAGCCTTCTGCAGCCCAAAAGTCACCCCTGATTTTCCCCTTTCTCCTGTCACCCTTTGCATCCAGCGATTCCCCTTTTTTCAGCTTTCCTCCTCCTCCTCCTCCCCCCTCCCTTCTGATGATGGGAGGGAATGCTCTGACCTCTGCCCGCCCCCTGACCCCTCCCTAATTTGCCCTGATCATGATTGAGGGCAAGTTCAAATCTCAGGCAACCCGAGTCTTTTGGGAGAAGACGGATTTTAGCCCAAATCTGGATACCCCGGGGTAAGGGGCATTGCCTTGTGCAAGCCCTGACATGGATTGTGAAGGATTCGGATCCAATATGAACTTCACATGCAAGAATCGGTTTGAAACCCGGGTTTTTTTTTTTGTAGTCTGAATGGCCCCTCAGAGGTGGGTTTACCAGTTACTTCCTCTGAAATATTGCTTAAAGCAACTGGTATTAATTGGCAGTCTTGCATCCAATTGCTAACCAGGGCTGACCCTGGTTAGGGATCTGGTGACCTTAAGGTATTGAAGCCCTAAACAGGAAAGATCTCCTTCATTCTACTGTACAGTGATTTGAAAGGGAATTCTACATATCAGCAATCAGTAGCAAGGACGAGTAATCTATTAATAAGTGCTTGGTATTAGCTTTGGCTGATACGCCAACTGCGTCCCTGTCTGAACCGAAGGGACCTTGAAACCGTAGTACATGCACTGGTAACCTCTCGTTTGGACTTCTGTAATGCGCTCTACATGGGGCTACCTTTGTACCAGGTTCGGAAGCTTCAGCTAGTTCAAAATGCTGCAGCCAGATTGGTTGCTGGAACTTCCAGGTCAGACCATATAACACCGGTACTAAGATCTTTACACTGGCTGCCTATTAGCTTCCGGGCTCAATAAAAAGTGTTGGTTATTACCTATAAAGCCCTATATGGCTTGGGTCCGAGTTACTTGAGGGAACGCCTCATCCCATATAGTCCACCCAGCACTCTCAGAACATCAGGAAAAAATTTATTAGTACACCCTAAGGTGATACTAACAGCAACCCACCAGAGAGCATTTTCATCGGCTGCACCAATGTACTGGAATAAATTTCCAGAAGAGCTTCGTATGACCTTCAAAAAGGCTTTAAAGACCCACCTCTTCTGATTAGCATTTCCTCTAGATTCCTTATAGAGACTGTCCCCCCCGATTCAAATGACTAATTGCAATTGATAGATTCCATGTTTGTTTTACTTGATGTTCAGTTTTTATTGATTTTTATTGATGGATATGTTGTGATGGTTGCTTTTTATGATGTGAAATTTTTAAATGATTCTGTGAACCGCTTTGATCGTCTCAGAAGAGCAGTATATAAATAAAGCATATTATTATTATTATTATTATTATTATTATTATTATTATTATTAATTCCTGCTTTGAGGACAAATCCAAAAGAAATCCATGTTACTATCTAAACTTGAATCTGTGCCTTAAAAACTTAGCTAGGAAAAGTAACTTTTCTCTTAAGAATCGATGGATCTTTTTAAGTGTGGGTAATATAACATAATAATATAATATGAAAGCCAGTGTGGTATAGGGGTTTGAGTGTTGGACTATTACTCTGGAGATCAGCATTTGATTCCCCACTTGGCCATGGAAATCCACTGGGTGACTTTGGGTGAGTTACACACTCTCAGCCTCAGAAAACCAAGTGATAGATCCACCGCAGGATCGCCATAAGTCAGAAACAACTTGAAGCAAACAACAACATAATATGTGGCCCTTCATATATTAATGAACTGCAAATCCCATTAGTATTTTGGTGAGGAAGGCTCACTGTTTTAAAATCTGGAAGGCCCCACATTCCACATCTTTGATGTACTTGAGACAAAGAAGAAAGACATTGACATCTATATGAGACCTATGGGTGGAAAGGGAGCTTCTCCTACTCTTCCACTGAAACTCATTTGGTTTGTAACAGTTTTTTATGGTTGTAATGGTTTTCTATGGCTGTAAATCACTTTGATCTGTGGAGAAATTTATTATTATTATTATTATTATTATTATTATTATTATTATTATTATTTATAAGAAAGGAAACATGACTTTTTCACACACTATCAATTTGTGCAATTATTGATATTTTTTTAAACTATGCTTTCTCTGCTTGAACAACAATTGGCTAATAACAATTTTGAACTTGTGAGGTCACAAAGACATTATTTAGTGGTGTTGATTTAGATGGATTGATCAGTGTAAACTGAGTGAACAGGGGCTTGATTAAAGAATGCCAATGTTTCTTAACATCTGCAGATGTTTTCCTCAATGAGGAAATGTATTCATGACAAATATAAGTGATGTTTTCAGTTTGAAGATGTCACAAAAAACCACTGTTTAACACAAAAAATAATCCACAGTTAATGTTGGGCTCATGCATTTGTCTCTATGCTTTTCCTTGGTGCCATGTCACTCAAAGTGGTAGTCCATAGTCTGGTGTTAGTCACTGAGCCATTGGCTGTCAGTTCTGGTGAATTTCTGGGGAAGACAGAAACCAATGTAGCTAATAAGCACAGATATAGTATTCGTCTTTGGCATACTGGGGGGGGGGGGGAATCCTAGTCTTCACATCAGATAGCTTGGGAGGAACTGTTTCAACCACAAGGCAGAATATGGAAGATTTGGCTTGTCATAGCTTATCATGTCATTTCTATTTTACCACATCATTCAAATTTCCCACCAAACCAAAATCAGAAACCACAACTTGAATTGTTTCATCAACTCTGGTTTAGAGTAAAACAGGTTGGCCTATTGGTTGGTTAAACAGGGGACAAAACCAGAGAACCAGCAGATAAGGGGAGAGGATCATTGTGATGCTCTTTCAGAGAACCTTTTAAGCTATGAGTTGGGTATAGGTGAACCACTGTGTTTTTTATTTTATTTTATTTTATGTTTATTTGGCCTGCTCGAGAAATTTGTTTGCAGCTACTCATTTGTTCATGTGTAAATAAAGCAAATATTACAAATATACCATGAGTCTCCAGTGATCTCTTATTCAAAGAAAACCAAACCAGGTTGCATTGCTATATATCACTTAAACTGTAAATGAACGGTAATTAATGTCCTTCCTATGGATTACAAAATATCCTTTCATTGAATGGCTCATAGCTACACCTGGGACGGAAACACCAAACAGCAAACATCGCTGGCAGAAAACCAAACCTAACTGTTTTCAGTTTGTAAAAAAAAAAAAATAAAAAGAACTTTTGTTGTTGCTTTTTTCAGGCTATGATGCTGGCCATGAAAGCATTCACAAAACTTTTTTTTACATCTTTCCCTTTTATGTGGCTTGGTTTTAAAAACAAACAAACAAACAAACCTTGATTATCGCTACATTCAGTGCCCTAGTTTTCTTTTCCAGAGGCCTGGCTGCCCATAACAGAACTTGGTAGGGCAACTTTGATAACATCCGTGAACAGGAATTCAAAAGTTGTCACGGAAATTTTTGCCTCTGGTTTTGTGTGTTCACTTTCTAGGCAACCACAAGACAGATGAATACAGACACAACTGTTTGCTAATCACAACATGAAACTACTCAGTGGATGTATTGATTGTTCTAAAACACTATTCTGCAATTCCAGCCATCTGCTGCTTTGCCTTGTAATGTGGTAATGATATCATCTAATAGGCGTTCCAAGTTTCAGTTAAAAGATCTGCCATCACAATTACAAGAAAGGCACCATGATTACCACTTGGGATGAAAGGTCCCAAACCCCTTTGTACCTTGAGAACATAACCAGGAGTAGCCAGGTTGGCCATACAGCAAAGTACAATGACATCCAGAATCCACAAAACAATGATACGTCTATTGGACCATCCAAAATGCACAAAATACATGTTGGAAGCTTTCAAAGCTCCACTGCCTTCGTCGTCAGGCAAAGGTGTTAAGAATCATACAGGAGAAGGAAAAATATGACAAAGTTAGAGTCACAGGCCTACATTTTGTCAAGCTGTTTTTAATTTGTTGCCTCCTTTGTATTAATATGTATTATTATTATTATTATTATTATTATTATTATTATTATTATGTAGAATGTACACCATAGGCAGGCATATTTTTATCTATTTAATTGATTGTATGTTGTATGTACAGTACTGTGTAAATCTACAGCGCTATATAAATAAAGCATAATAATAATAATAATAATAATAATAATAATAATAATAATAGGATAAAGATGCTTCCTTTGAACTGGCCTCTGCCTGCATGGTTATCCCTCCATAACATCTTAACTGACAACAACAACAACATTTTTACAAAATGCAGGTCTGTGATTCTAACATCCAGACTCTGCAGTGTAGATGCAGCCAAAGACAGTAAGAATGGAAGAATCTCAGAGGGATCATTAATTGTCCAGAAAGTATCTTTCCATCCCTGAAAGGGTGAGCCAAATTAGATATGAAGGCAATAAAATAAGCATTAAAGACATTTGTTGTTGTTGTTGTTAACTACTTTCGCATTGCTCTCAACCCATGGTGATGCTGTAAATGAGACATTTCCAAGACTCCCTGTCCTCCACTACTCTGTCCAACTTCTGCAAACTCATACTCATGATCTCTTTAATAGAGTCCATCCATCTAGCATGCGGCCCTCCTCTCTTTCTAATTCCCTCCACCTTTCCTAGTATTGTTTTTTTTTTCCAGTGATTCATATCTTCTCATGATGTGTTCAAAGTACCCCAGTCTAACTTTTGTCATCTTGGCTTCCAGGGAGATTTCTGGCTTGATCCCATTTGTTTGTCTTTTTGATATGTCTGCCCCATATGAGGTGGCAGAGGGAGTCTATTCTGATACAAAATGGAAGATATCAAGGAATGGAGCAAGACATGTTTCTGCTTCATCATATTTTCATAGTTTTTAAAGAAATTTTCTCTCAGTTCACCACTGATAACAGAGGTGACCATGCAAACAAGAAGTGAGAAAGCAACACTTAACTGGGCATTTAAGCCAAAATGAAGATCTGGATACCATCTAAACATTGGGAAAATGTAGTTATTTATTTATTTATTTACTATAAGAGCTGTTCAACAGTGGAACAGATTTCCATGGAAGGGTTTGGACTCTTAACCTGTTGTTGTTGTTGTTGCTTGTTGTTGTTGTGTACTGTCAGGTTGTTTCCAACTTATGGCCAAACTATCACGATGTTTTCTTGTCATGTTTCTTCAGAGGGGATTTGCAATCGCCATCCTCTGAGCTGGGATAGCATGACTTGCCCAAAATCATCCAGTGGGTTTCCATGGCTGAGCTGAGATTCGAACCTTGTTCTCCAGAATTCCAGTCCAACACTCAAATTTGCTCACAATCTTAATCTTTGGAGTTCTTTAAACAGAGGTTGGATGGACATCTTCCAGAAGTGCTTTACCTGTGCATTCCTGCATGACAGGGGGTTGGATTAGAATTAGATGGTCCTTGAGGTCACCTTCCAACTCGATGATTCTAAATAGAAAACCAGAATTTGGATTCTTAGAGTAAATCAGTTAGTATTCAAGGTGCCAATGGAAGCTGATTAAGAATATTTCTTTTCTGAGTATGAACTAATATGCACCTACAGCTTTAATCAACCCACCCGCCCACATACATAACCTATGCACCAGTTATCAAAAAGTTAAGAAAATAAGATAGTGAGATGCCCAGCAGCACGGTTGTACAAGCGATCTTTCAGCAAGATAAAGTTTAGATGTTCAATTGGTACAAATTGATTACACAATAACCATTTTAGAAAAAATTATGCACAGCCTCAGAAAGGTTGCATGTATTCTACATGGCTGCAGATCAAGCATGGAATGAGGCACTGGACACAAAATTCAGCGGATAATTTCAGCTGTTTTCCCAAACCCACCCCTTTTCAGACAAGTTTCTACTAGCTCTTCCAGCTGCAAAGATATGCTTGAATGAGCAAAAGAATCTACTGAAATCTTTGAATTGCTGAAACCAAAGATTTGTTTGAGGGAAGGGCAAAAACTGCCACCAATAATAACAAAACTAAACTAAACAAAAAAAAATGCAAACTAGCACATAGCCAAGCGTTGTGCAAAATAAGAGGAAGTATGCAAAGTTGCTCTGTTTGTATAATTCGTGACAATTGTAGAATCCAGCTATTCCTGATGAACAGCAATCGTTTCCAAATTGGAAGCTGTGTTAAGTCTGTTGCAGGAAGGGAACAACAACAACAACAAAACCCCAGACATGAACCATAAATGGGCCATGGACAGAATTGAACCACAATGAAAAAGAGAGACACCTCAGGATGCATTTTTAAAAGTTTTGATCCACAAATTAAACATATTTGGACAAGGAATATTTCTACAGCCTTTATGACGGCCTGAGGGCATATGCATTGTCTCTCATCCTGTTGTTTTTGTTGTTGCTGCTGTGTACTGTACCTACAAGTCATTTGTGGCTTATGGTGACCCTAAAGTGAAGCTATAATGGGGTTTTCTTGGCAAGATTTGTTCAGAGGAGGTTTGCCATTGTCTTCTCCTGAGGCTGAGAGCATATGTCTTGCCCAAGGTCACCCAGTGGCTTTCATGGCCGAGTGAGGACTCGAACCCTGGTCTCCAGAGTCATAGTCCAACACTTATGCCACACTGGCTCTTTCTCATCCTCTACCTTTTAATAAATCTTTCTATCCTTCCCCAAAGAAAGGCATACAAATCTTTCTTCTCTGAAAAATGTTGGCTAATTTCTGGCACTAAAACCTATAGATATAGACACATATATCCCCAAACTCTGTCTCTTTCACAGCTTAACACGTTGACAGAAGTTAAAATACTTAAAAACTATTTCATTGTACATGTTTGGCTTGTGTCAAAACAGTTAGACCATGTTTTCACTTGAACCTGGAGTAATAGCAACATATGCTCCAGTCCAGCCTCCAAGTGGAAGTGGGGTGCAAAGAAAGTCATTTTGCATGTCCTCACCCAGCATATTCCCCTGCCTGATGAGACACAAAGTGGGGTCCTTCCAGAAGACCTGTAATATAAAATTACAACTTCAGAATTCAGAAAGCAATATAAAACAAAGTAAAAGTACACCTTCAGAACTCAGAAAGAAACATTTGGACTTCTTTTCTGTATCTCCCAAACTCTGGGCCCCGTGTTCTTTCCTAGAGAGTTTTGATTCCCTGTCAAACTGTTGCAAAACATGTACTTAGATTTCCTTGGTACATTAATCTTTGAGATGCCACAGGACTCTTTGTTGTTTTACTTGTTAAAGAACAGAACACGGTGTCCCGTGTCCTACTTTACAAAAGTAGGGCAGTCCTCCATTTGAAAGGATGTTCAGTCTAAGTTCACTTTAAAGAAAAATAATAGAGAAGGAGACCACAGGGTGCGGGAGCACTTTGAAGTTATCTATCTGCAGTTACCACCTGGAGAGCACATTCGGTGGACATACTCTTCCCCACTGTGTGTTTCCATTTTACCTGGAGTAATTATTTTTATATTTGCATGGCCATAGAAAAATAAGGCTGTGCAAATAAGTATGCAAAATGAAAATCTGTATCCCCATTTTGGGAGATGCATAAGTGAACACAGAGGCCTGATCACATCCTCCTGCACTTACAACGCTTTGCAGAAGCAGCAAGTATCCTATTTAAGCAGACATTCCACATATAACTATACCAGGGTTGTTTTTGTGGAGCATGAGTGTTTTACTTACGTATGTCTTTTAACATTCGTGTATCTTTAATATATTTTACAATGTTTTTAGATTATTTTAATTGCTTCGAATTTTGTTGTGATGTTTTTAGTATGCTGTCTGTGAGCCGCCTTGGGTCCCTTCTGGGAGAAAGGCGGCGTGCAAATGAAATAAAATAAAATAAATAGATATCAATCCTTCTCTTGATTTTTCAACATTTTGGTGTGTCACAGCCTAGAACTGTAATGGATTTAATTGGCCTTATTACTAGTTGATGTATACAAGACGTACAAATCAACCAGCGAGTGCCATGGTTTTGGTTTTTTTGGTGTGTGTGTGCACAGAGGGGTTAACTTTTTTGCTACTATAAAATATATAGAATTCAAAGATCTAGCTGTGTCAGGCTGTACAATCACTATGTAGAGAGATCTTGTAGCTTCTTCAAGACTAACCGCACCACACTCTTATAGTGTTGTTATTCCACTATTACTGCTCTGGCTGCCTCCTGTTCGATTCTGGGGTTTGTAGTTCAGTGAGGCCCAAGAGCTCTCTGGCTCCGAATTCTAAATGTCCCTCCGTAAACAGCAAATCCCAGAGTGCAACAGGAGGCCGCCAGGACAGTAAAAGCGGAATAGCAGCACTATAGGAGTTAGTGCAGTTAAATCTAATAAGTGAAAGAAGTTGGCAGCATGAGCATTGGTAGACTTGTTTACGAGGAAAAAACAGTTGTTTCGGACTTATGGCAAATTAAGGCAAATCTATCATGGGGTCTTCTTGGCAAGTTTCTTCAGAGTAGGTTTGCCATTGCCAATAATAATAATAATGAGAGCAGACATGGCATAGTGGTTTGAGTGTTGGGCTATGACTCTGGAGACCAGGGTTTGGTTCTCAGCTCAGCCATGAAACTCACTGGGTGACCTTGGGCCAGTCACACTCTCTCAGCCTCAGGGGACAGCAATGGCAAACCTCCTCTGAAGCAATCTCATCAAGAAAACCCCATGATATGTTTGCCTTGTTGTTATGTGCCTTCAAGTCATTTCCAACTTATGGCAGCCCCTAAGGTAAACCTTTCATGGGGTTTTCTTGGCAAGTTTCTTCAGAGGTTTGCCACTGCCATCCTCTGAGGCTGAGAGTGTGCGACTTACCCAAGGTCACCCAGTAGGTTTGCCTTGAGAGTGAGCATTTAAGAGATTATAAATCCAGCTTTATAAAGAAAACTGGCAAATTTTGAATTGGGAACACTGGTCTTCCGAGTCGTAGTCCAACACTCAAATCATTTTGCCACTGGGTGACCCTTGAGAAAGTCACACTCTCTCAGCCTCAGGGGAAGGCAATGGCAAGCCTACCTCTGAATAAGTATTACCAAGAGAAACAACAACCCTTGAGTTGGAAATGACTTGAAGGGATACACAACAACAACATTTAATAATTCATCACACACATACCACAAATTAAAGGAAATAGAACAGGCATGGGACCCAATTGTGAAATGCTATGAAAAGAAACAGTGTAAACATTGACTGAACATACAATTATAGTGAAATGTTATCGCAAAATGATATTTATATGGGATTATGGCCTAGAAACATTTTGCTAACTTGGTCAACGACGGAATTTTATTTCAGGAAACACTTCAAAAGACGATATGCGTATAATAATAATAATAATAATAATAATAGATTGGAATCATAATATAAAAATATAATGTCAACACAAATGGATTTAACATTCGGAAGTCACCTCAGCTATTAATAAATTTATTTGTATAGCTTTTTCTTTAAAAAACATTTTTGTATGCTATATATATATATATATATATATATACACGTCTTTTCAAAAACAAAAATAAGTAACTAATTAAAAATAAAAATAATAATTAATTAATAATTAATTAATAATTAAACACACACCACCAGTGTGGTTAACTAAACTAAACTAAACTGAGAAGTGTTTGTGTCTTCTTCACTCAAGTATAATAATAAAATATGGCAAGGGAAGGGGTTCAAATGAGGGGGAAAGAGGACAAGTCCTGAGGTAAAAAATAAACACATTGAGAAGGGCTCTTCTTCATCTCCTTCCTGCCCTCCCTCTGCTCAGCATCCCTGGTTCCTCGGCCTCTGCTTGCTGGGCCTCGTCGTCCTCCCCTTCTTTCCTTGCTCCTTGTCGGCTTCCCTCAGCAGCACCAGGCCGGTCTCTGTGAGGCAAAAGTGCCCCCTTTTCTCCCTTCCTTCCTCCGCCATGGAATCCCTCGAGGAACTCTCCCTGGGGCCTTGCGCCGGCTCCCAATACTTGCGGCCCTTCCGCCTTCGCTACCGCCAGGTAAGGGGCCGCCCCCGCCCTCGCCTCACCCTCGGCGGTCAAGCCTTCTACGCGAGGCCGCGGCTTCAGGGCCCTACCGTCCCCTGTGTGGAAAAGGTCCAAAACGCACGCTGCAGGGATAACCCAGTTTGAGGCCGCTCTAATTGCCCTGGGGGGAATCTGGAGACTGTGGTTTTGTGAGAGATTTAGGTCCCAAACACACACTGCAGGAATAACCTAGTTGGAAATCGCTTTAAGTGCCTTGGCTCAATGCTGGGGGATTCTGGGAACTGTAGTTCTGTCAGAGATTTAGCCTTCCCTGTCAGAGAGAGCTCTTGTGCCACAATAAACTCCAGTTCCCAGAATTCCATAGCATTGACCCATGGCAGACTGCAAAAATAATCCAGTTTGACACCACTTTAACTGCCATGGCTCAGTGCTATGGAATTCTGGGAACTGCTGTTTGTTGTGACACCAGAGAGAGAAAATTAAATGCCTCAAATAGTACTATTCCCAGGATTCCAGAGCACTGAGCCATAGCAGACTTAAAGTGGTGTCAAACTGGGTTATTTCTGCAATGGGGATGCAGCCCACATTATTTTTGACTGATGGTGACCCTAAAGCGAAGCTGTCCTGGGGTTTTCTTGGCAGGGTTTGTTCAGAGAAGGATTGCCATTGCCTTCCCCTGAGGCTGAGAGAGTGTGACATGGGCAAGTCACCAGTGGGATTTTATGTTGCAGCAGGGAATCAAACACTGGTTTCCAGAGTCCTAGTCCAACACTCAAACTACTTTAGTTCTATCCTTTTTAAATTATTGTAAGCCACCTTGAATCCCATTTTGGGAGAAAGGTGGGATATAAATCAAAGAAAGAAAGACAGAGGAGAGAGGATCAGGGAACTGTTTGGAATGAAGCTAAGGGCTGCTATATTGTTTGAACTGAACTGTTATTATAAGCGCATTTTTTAAAAAAAACCAGTTTATTAATTGTATTTTGTTCTTTTGTTCTTGCAGTTGTGTGTCTTCAAGGCTGCTGCCACACTGCAGGAATCAAGCAGTTTGAGGTCCCTTTAACTTCCGTGGCTCCATGCTCTGAAATTCAGGGGTTTGTAGTTTGGTGAGGAACCAGAGCTCTCTCCAAAAGAAGGCTAAATATCTCACAAAACTACAAATTCACAGAACTTCCCAGTTTAAGTGATGTCGAACTGCCTTTCCCCCGCAGTATGGCAGTAGCTCAAGTCCTTTCTGACTAATGGCCACCATAAGATGAACCTATCACGGGGGGGGGGGGGGGGTTCTGAGGGTGAGATTTTGTGACTTGCATAAGGTCACCCTGTTGGTTTCTTTTTAAAAAGAAAAATACATTTCTTTATTCATCATTTCAACAATATATTAACAATATACAAACACATTAAACATTAAAAACACTCCCAACACTTCCACTTCCTATTGTTCACAATAACATAAAATATCCTCAGTAACATCACAAAATCCTACTGACATACCTTCACCAACATCCTCCGCTCATCTCCATTAATTAATGATCATTCTTTTTCCTTGTAGGGCTTATACTATATATTACATATCCATCCTTTATCTTACTATTTCCCCATCATTACATATCCATTCCACATTCCTTCCCATCTTTCTCACCTCTTCTCCATACCTTCTTATCTTCCTCCTCTGTGTACCTTCACACCTTCTTCTCATCCCTTTTTCTCATATTCACCTTCAATTATTCATCTCTCCCTTCCAATACCTTACTCTTCACTTCCTCTCCTTTTCCTTCTCCCACTCAGTCTTTCCCTAATCGTTACTTTCTCTTACTCTTTCAGTTACTCTTTCCCTCTCTCACTTATCCATACATCCTTTCACTTCCTCCCTATCTTCTTATCCATTCTCTATATCCTATTCCACATACCCTTCCACTTGCATTCCTCCTTCTCACATTTCCCATACCCTTCTCCATGCATACCCTTAGCTAGGACTACCAAGTAGCTAAGAGTACAACAAAGACATGGAAAAATAATTTAAAAAAATAATTAAAACAAATCTGCCACTTGAGAGGGGCAAGGGAGGAAGTCGGGTGAATGGAGGTGAATGGAGACCCAGTCAGTTTCCATAGCCAAACCCTGGTCTGAAGTCTCCAGAGTTATAGTCCAATGCTCAAACCATTAGGTCACACTGGCTCTTCTTTTCTTAAAAAATCCTTCACTTAATGTTAATTGTTTTAATACTGTAAATAATTTAATTCTATTTTAATATTAACTTTTGTGTGCTTTTAATTTTATATTGTTCTATTGTGAGCCACAATTTTGAGGGGAAAGCAGGATATTATCACCTTTGAAATTCCCCAAAACAGACTCTTTCTACATATCTCCCAGGGGAAAGAAAAAGCTGAACAATGTTTAGGGTCTTTTCCACACTACATACTGTCTATAAGTCTAGAAATTTTAGTCAAAATTTGACCCCCAAAACCTGAGCCAACTTATCTACAGGTCAATGAATGTACTATACAGTGGTACCCCGGGATACGAAAGCACCGCCTTACGAAATTCCCGGGATAAGAAAAAAATCAATAGGAAAAAACTGTTCCGGGTTACGAAGGTTTTTTCGGGTTACGAAAAAATTTTTGGTGCTTTTCGGCGCTATTTTGCACAAAATCGCGGCTTTTCCCCATTAGCGCCTATGGCTTTTTCGGCTTACGAAGGATTTCGGGTTACGAACGCGGCGGCGGAACGAATTATTTTCGTAACCCGGGGTACCACTGTACTTTGATCCTTATTTAAAGAGGAACCATCCCCTGGTGAAAGTCAAAAGCGTAATCTATCCTGGAAGCACTGATCCTTCTCTATTTTCTCATCCAGCCAACCTTTAGGGTGAATACAAGCAGTTATGCTTGCTGGAATTTTGTAAGTTCTTTGGCATCCTTTTTCTTTGCTTCAGCCTTTAGATCCTTTGTTACCCTTTGTTTTACCCTCGACTTATCCATGGTTCATATAAAAATCCATAATTTTGGCCTCAAAACCTGCCCTCGACTTATACTTATACTTATATGAGGTCGACTTATAGTCAAATATATATGGTAGTTGTGGTGCCCAGAACTGGAAACAGTATTCCAGGTGAGGTCTGACATAAGCAGAATAGAACGGTACTATCGCTTCCCATTCTAGACAATATATTTCTGTTGATGGAACCCAGAATGGCATTGATTTCTTGGCTGCCCATCATACTGCTGACTTGCTCGCCCAGGGCTGTTGGGGAGGAAACGGTGGAGTGCCCCCCACCTGCCTTCCTCTCCCCTCCTGCTGCCTTGCTTGCCTGCCCCTCAGTCAGCCACCTGCCACCTGGTCAGTTCCAGAAAGATTTGCTGGGGGATGGCTGGGCAGCCAGGTAAGTGAGGCAGCAGGATGGGAAGACAGGGCTTCTTGTTCAGGCTTCGCCACTGCCTTCTCCTTTGGCCAAAAAACCCCCCCACAACAACAGAGAAGCTGGAATGGGAGTCCGTGCCCCTTGTTCTGGGGCTTCCCAACAGCATGTTTCAGGTCTGGCACAGCTACTCATCCAGCAGCCTTGCCAGACCTGAAACAGAAGGCATCATACCCCCAATGGGGGTTGATGCTGTGGCCTCCTGACGTTCTGTTCCATGCCTGGCACAACTCCTTACCCAGGATTGGCATAACCCGGCTGCAACTAGGATTATCCTGGTTTTGGTGGCCCGGGGCCCCTCCTGTCCCAGGTGCCGCCAAAAACCGGGACAACCACTGTCAGACAACTCTTACTGTCAGGAACTTCTTCTTAATATTGAAGTGGAATATCTTTTTCTGTAGTTTGAATGCATTGATCTGGATCCTATCCTCTGGAGCTGCAGAAAACAAACTTTCTCCATTTTCAATACGAGCATTCTTTCAAATGTTTAAACAGGGCTATCATACCACTTCTTCTCTTCACCAGGCTAAACATACCCAGTTTGCTAAGACTCTTCTCCTAGGGCATGTTTCCAGACCTTTCACCATTTTGGTTGCCTTCCTTTAGACACACTCCGGCTTGTCAACATCCATTTTGAATTCTGATGCCCAGAATTGGGAGAGCCAGTGTGGAGTAGTGGTTTGAGTGTTCGACTATGACTCTGGAGACCAGAGTTTGATTCCAACCTCAGGAAAGGAAACACATTGGTTGGTGACCTTGGATAAGTCACATACTCTCAACCTCAGCAGAATAGGTATGCTGGGAGTAGTAGTTCCAGCAACATTTGGAAGGTTTCACGATTCCTAGACCTGGTCCGGATGGAGGATAGAATCAGCTATCTCTAGAAACCTACATGCAGGGCATAAAACATTCATCCTCCAGGTGTTTTGGACTCCTAATTCTCATAAATCTTTACCACTGCCCATGCTTGGTGGAACTGATAAGCGTTGAAGTCCAAAATATTGGTATGCCCAACTTTTCCACATCCCTGGCATAAAGGCTGCAGCCCTCTTCCCCCAGTTGTCTTCCTTCAGTACTTAGTGTTCAGAATTTCCTGTTTCTCTAATGGAAGGCTCTTTTTCTAATGGCTAAGGCGATAGTGTTCAAAATGCCTTGCA
Source organism: Sceloporus undulatus (assembly GCF_019175285.1). Lineage (NCBI taxonomy): Eukaryota > Metazoa > Chordata > Lepidosauria > Squamata > Phrynosomatidae > Sceloporus > Sceloporus undulatus. Next base: position 368,072,103 of record NC_056522.1, on the reverse strand, counting down.
ATTTTCACAGCTATTGCAATGGAAATATAAAACCCCTTGATGGAGTCTCAGTGCTGATGTAAATTAAAAACACAAGCATAACGCTTTGGATAACAGTACATTGTCCATAGAGAAAATCTGTATTCCTTCCTCTGAACTGAGGAAGTAGGTGTCAGATTTTTTTAAAACAGAAACAACTTTTTACTCATCCAGTGAAGGATTTACATTGGATGAGGCATTCCTCATTTCACGTATTCTCAATTTAGTCTGTTGATTATGAGTTTGATGAGCCAAGCTGTCACTTGTCATTCTTCCTCGGCAGTTTACAGTGAGTGCAGAATAACCGAATACTTAGCCTGTATTTTAAGGCTAACAGTCCAGTGCTGATTTATTTGGAAGTAGGACCCACTGAGTCATACAAATTAAACTTGCTTCAGGTATGCATGTACAGGAAGTCAGTATGCTGTAGTGGTTTGAGTGCTGGACTGGAACTCTGGGAAACCAGGATTCAAATGACTGCTTGGCCATGAAAACCAATGGGTGACCTTGGGTAAGTCACATTCTCTCAGCTTTAGAGGAAGGCAATAGCACCCCCCCCACACTTTGAAAAAATCTTGCTAGGAAAATAGATAGGTTCATGTTAAAGGTAAAGGTAGTCCCTTGACATGAATGTCTAATTGTAACCGATTGTAGGGGATAGTGCTCATCTCCATTACTAAGCTGAAGAGCCAGCCGAAACAATAAATCCCTATGGGATTTTTTCGTATTCCGAAAAATTCGTGAGCCGGGTAATTGGTATCCCCGGGTAACGCTGTATTTATTTATCTGCTTGTATTTGCATGCTTTTGAACTGTTAGGCTGGCAGAAGCTGGGACTAGTGACAGGAGTTCACCCCATCATGCAGCACCCAGGCCTTGAACTGCCAACCTTCCAATCTTCTGATCATCAGAACTGGTGTTTTAACCATTAAGGCACCGCATCCCACAGAAGATCCTCATAAGTCAGCAATGACTTAAAGGCACACAACAACAACACATGCACATACAGGATTGGACTGTTCATTTACATTACTGGTTCTGGACATGTTCTGGCTCATTATTTCAGTACCTCAAAAATTTTATACAGGAAGCACTGATCTCCATGATTTTGAAGAGAAAAGGTGAGTCATTCCATCCAGATGTGAGTGAAGCCTCATAGAGGAATATCACACTATTCAGTTATTTTGGGTTGTTCTCTTTGAAACCTGCTTCTCCCATACCTGGAAACATAATGGAATTGCAGTGCATTCTCTGCACCATCACTGCATTTGTGTTTCCTTGCACTTGAAATGTGACAATACAATTTATACTACTTCATTTGGTCCACATCCTGCTTCATGATTATACATTTCCATAATCACACAATTACATAATGACACTATTATGGAACCACCCCCCACTTCTGCTCAGTTTGGGAAGAGAAATACACACCATCACTTCCACCATTTATTTCTATAATTTCCCTACAAACCAGCACTTGCCCAGTTCTATTCCTGTACATCAGTTGCCTTTAAACTTTTGATTATTTGCTCTTTATTTCCTCTTTAAACCTTTCCTGGTGTTCCTGGGCATTAATCCTTATTAGGTTTACATTGTAATCACACTACAGTGGGCCCTCCACATTTGCTGGGGTTAGAGGGGCACAGGCCCCCCGTGAAAGTGGGAAAACCGCAAATTAAATATTTTTACCTGAGAGAACGTTTCTAGGAATCTCTAGGACCTCCAGTGCAACTTTGTGGTCAACATCTGCTGGAAGCTGACCATAGAATTGTGCCAAAGGACCTACAAATGCCTAGAGAAGTGTTCTCTCTAGGAATCTCCAGGTCTTCCAACAGTGCATCTTGCAAGAGTTGTCTACAGAGTTGCACTGGAGGATCTAGAGATTCCTAGAGAGGACATATTAATAAAATCCGTGAATAATCAAATCTGAAAAAGTGGAAGGCCGACTGTATTACCATATGCCCCTTATTTATTTATGTTTTTATTTTAAAGTAATGTAAAAGCATGCTGGAAAATTGAGAATGAACCTGTAGCAGTTCTCTTAGGACTCCTTAATGCTGGTGTCCTCACAGCCAATCCACAAGAAGTAGTCTGGGTTTTCCCTCAGAGATATCTTCAAGGAATTTCCAAGGAAGGCGCAATGAAACTATACCTATACCATGCCCACTATCCTCCTAGTATTGTAACAAAGCAGAATGAAACATTCTCACCCAAAGCGAGGATGAAATATGGAGTGTTATTAACAGTAGAAAATAACCAATTTCCTAACAACCCAACAGCGTTTCAGCATGGAACAGCATTGGGAAAACTACAATATCATACAATAAGCTACATACAGTCTAAGATAGGACTAACACAGTGCAGTTGTGTGTAATAGTTTTATGTAATAAGCTCAACAGTTTAGAATTAAATCCAAATGATAGCATGTAGAGTGGTTACATGGCTAATTTTTGTCAAGCCTGGCAACTTTTAGAGTACTTCGTTATATGAGTTCATTGCTGTTGCTTATTTGTTTGTGTTTTGTTCCATAGGGCTGTTTTTCTTGTGGGGGCAAACACATATTTTTTTATCCCCCTTTTTTTTAATGTGAGTCCAATGTCTCAAAATTTTCCTAAAGAACATAAGAAGTAACAGAGCAAAAAGCTATTTAGTCCAGTTTCTCCAGATAAATGTCTGAGGAAAGCTTAACAAGCACGCCCTGGGGCAATAACTATATGTACTTTCCTTAATGTACTTTAACCTTCCTGTGCATGAATTCCTTAAAGGCACCAGATCCTGTCTGATCTTGGAAGCTAGGCAGAATCATCCTTGGTTAGTACTTGGATAGGAGACCGCCAGTGTATACCAGGTGCTGTAGGCTATATTATCAGAGGAATGAACTGGCAAAACCACCTCTGAGTACTCCTTGCTTAAGAAAACCCTATGAAATTCATGGGGTCACCCTAAGTTGACAGGTGACCTGAAGGCATATGTACACACACAAGCACCTTTCACTCAGTCTTTTCCTCTCCTTCCTTCCAGTCAACTTCCTTATGCATACAATCTTTCAATCTAGTGTCTTTACTCATGATCCTGGTCCCCTTTCCCTTTAATGTTAAGGACTGTGTACATCTAATGTGCTGCAATTTTCTTTGTGATTTTATTATTGTTGTTAGCTGGCCTGGTCTCCAGTGTAGACAGGCAGGCTTCAAACAAATGCTCCAACCATTTAACAAAAATCAGGATAGGACACTATTAGGCTTCATCTAATGCTGTTATTTTTTTTTCTTCCTTGTAAGACCCCATACCAGTAAGACTACAGGAATTAATCACCTTCTCCAAATCACGTAGCACTCAATACTTTTCCTAAGTATATGAGTCATAACCTAGAGTTTTAGAACAGAACAGCTTGGATGGTGCTTACCATAGCTTTATTATTTTGGTCCCTCTGGAAAAAAGATGTGCCATTTAAGAGATGGTACATGTCCCTCCAACCTAGGCTTTTAAGATGAATACAGTACTGATGAATCTCGGCAGTGCTTCTGTGAAGAAGTGTAACAGAGCATAGTTGTCAGTGCAAAGATACAAAATTAATTATCTGTGGATCAAATGTTTTGAAGCTGCCATGCCAGCACATTTATTTATGAAAGTATCAAGGTAAGTGGTTATGTGAAATCTTGGTCTTTTGTAAAATATATATACAGTAGTTATGAACCATTTTTTGCTTGTTTCCTGGAACTGAGAATCAGAGCATGGTAATAGTTTTATTACTGCTTTTCTGGCAGAAAGTAACCTACAGATCCGCCATACAATGGATAATTAATGTTATAGCCCAGATTTAAACAATGCTTAACCTACCAGCCCCAATACAGTCAATCAGTCATATCTAACAGCCCACTAGATGTGCAGTTGGTACACTCTATTACAGTATGTGCTCCACCTGGAGGACATGACTAATTAAGTGACTTCTTTTGTTTTCTAGCTGTGTCTGCTTCAAGTAGACATAGTTCTGATAGGTGTCAGTGATACTGTCTGCATTTGGCAGAAAGTCCCACCCTATAACATCAAGGCAATAAGGATGGTATGGTTTACTCCTTGGTTTAGCTGATCAACTGCTTATCTGCCGTTTCTCATTATATCATCCCAGCTTGCTATTTGTTTACTTGGTGGGGGTTGCTACCATTGCTTCACTAAGGAGATCACTTGAGCAATCAGCTATGGATCATGCCTTTTGCTCTAGACTTAAAGAGAGAAGACGAGCCGTACCTATCAGAGAAGGGACTTTGGTTTAATGGAAGATGGCATTTCCTTTTTGCAAATTCTGGGTGCAATCCATGGACTCTCTCAACTAGAGAGAGCTGTCCAGCCTCTGGCATGTTTTGAACAGCTTTAGTTTCTCAGGTAGCAAGGCTGGGAAATACTTTGCCTGGCTTTTGCTAGCCTAGACAGTCTTTGGATAGATGGGCCAGTGGTCTTTCTCATTTAGAGCTCAGCTTTTCATGTAAAATTGTCCTAAATGCTTAGCTCTAAACAGTATAAAAGCAGTGACTTGCTATCTGTTCTAACTATGTTTATGGATAGGAATTATTGAAAGATTGCTATATTTCAATGCTGAAATCAGGGGGTGCTTTATTAGCTTCACTTCAAAAACGAAATATGTGGCCTGCAGATATTGTTGGTGTCCAACTCTAAAAAGACGTAGTGAAGAAAAACAATGATAATGGGTAGCTGGAGATTAAGTACAATGCAGTTTGTAGATATGAGGCATATGGTTTCCTACTGGCAAGATTTATTAATGAGAAAGAAAAAGAAAAGTTCTGTGCTATACGTTTGTCAAATCCAGAACATGAACAGGATATGTCACCTTTAAGAGGCAATGCTTGTTTCTTCAGTGCAATACTTGTGTGGAAACAGCCAGAATCTGTTCATGCATAAATAAGGTCTTTTTATTAAAGGTGTATCATCCTAACAGAGACTCTGAGTACTTCATAAGAAATGATGAGTAATGGTCTCAGAATCTTTACAAAGAATCTTACAGAGAAGAGGAAAATCCATCAGGTCTGAGACTATCTTCCATCACAGCAGAGCTTTGCTGGGAAAAGGTGATGAAATTCTGCCTTCTTTCCAACTTTCAAAGGTGCACAAGTTCCTGCAGGTTGTGAGCTTGGTAGCCCTTCTTTTGTGCTATAACCTAGGCTTGAGAATAAGTGAAGTTTTGTTGCCTGCTGTTTGCTATATAACATATTTGTAGTACTACATCTTAACCACTTACTCAAGTTGAATAATCATATTTTATAATTAGTATGAGCCAAGTTTGCTAGAAAATCTCTATTCTGTGAAGACCGCTTTGTTCTGTGAGCAGCAAATGAATAAGGACAGTTTTTTTCAGGTTTGTGTGTGAACTTGATTTTCTTTACTGCTTTTAATTTAGAAAGCATCTTCTCCTTTCCTTTATCAAGAGTTTGCTTGTCTTCACTCATGTCCCTTAAACATTGACCAGAGCTTCATTAATATATTAACACTCAGGTTTAAACAAACTTTTAAAGGTTAGTTTCCTTCAATGGCTCACTTAATGGCACACCAAAGTCATGAGCTCTGATCGAAAAAACATTAATTATTTGCTCCTTGCTGGGTCCCAATCGTCTAAATATTTCATATGGAGTCTGGGAGAGAATCCTGGAGCCTGGGACAGAGCAGCTGGCCTGGACATGGGCTGATGCCTCAGTTGACAGGTTGTTGGATTAGAAAGAATATCAAAGGCAGCAAGCAAGATTAGGGATAAGTGAACATCTGACAGCAGTTTCCAGCAGGGGAGAACAGATGATAAACAATGGGAATGGGGTACTTGGGAGGAGATGAGAGGTGAGAAGGCCATGGGAAAAGTGTGGCGGCAATCACTAAAGCTCCAGGTTGCTGCGCCTCATGAATAGAACAGGAAATAGGATTTGCAGGGACAGATGTGATGAGCGGTGATGAATACATTATAGGCCAAAGAAAGGCAAAACTCCTCAAGGTGAGTGATGTTCTTTCCATGAATCTGTGCAATATAATCATGGGAAAGTATTTGCTTTTCAAAGGATGACATTTGGGATATGCTCTACAGCAAGAGATTATATTAATTTGAGGATAGGGACTCATGTTTCACCATTAATTTTAATAAAATCTTTATACTGCTAAGAGGGTTTCATCTGGGTGCAAGAAGAAAAGAAGGGTAGCAGAGATTATGGTGATATTATTATTATTACTATTGGCTCTGTCTATGTGCACATTTGTGTATACAACTGAACAGCACAGATAATAGAATCATGGAATCCATCTCAATAATTCTATGATTCTATCTCTTTTGGCTTCAATGTATGCAGCTGGGCCCTTTCTAAATGTCTTTTTTATTCAAAGATATAGTCGTGTTAATCTGTAGAATCAATATGTAGAGAGATCTTGTAGCACCTTTGAGGCTAACTGAAATGCTGCCAGCTTCTTTATCTCAGTCTCAAAGGTGCTACAAGATTTTTCTATGCTCTTTTTTATTCAGTTAGGTTTAGCAGATTATTTATTACATAGAGCAAATATGCAATGGATCTGGCGGTTTCTTACAACTAGTGTGCCAACCACAATAAGTGTGTATCACTTGCAGCTATTAGTTGTGCCAGAGAGAGGGTTTCAGCATAGAACAGTGATGGCGAACCTATGGCATGCGTGCCAGAGGTGGCACTCAGAGCCCTCTGTCTGGGCTCATGTGCCGTCAACCTAGCATATAGTATGCCAGAGTTTGTTACTGGAAAGCCAGAGGGACATGGCACTTTGCAATAAATAAGTGGGTTTTGGGTTGCAATTTGGGCACTAGGCCTCTAAAAGGTTCACCATCACTGGCATAGAACAAACTGCCATCCCAGTGACCCAAGATACAAGAGCCCTGCCAACTCTTTCCTTTGGGCAGCATATTTACAGTCTGGCCCACTGGTTTCAGTTAAACCTGAAAGGGACTGAATTTCAGCCCATTTAGCCCTCTTGAAGTCTGTACATATAATGTGAAAGCTGTTGATACCTAGACACTGAGTAGATTTTTGTACCTTTAAAATACAGATTTCCTGTCTAATGCTAACAGAACTTACTGGATCCATTATGAGTCTCCACCACCCCTCCTACATTTTAAACAATTTGATCAACTTTCAGCCCTAAAAGGCTAACACCTACAGTATAGCAAAGAGCTCAAATTTCCCCTTTCCTTTAAAATCAGTGTGGTATTAAGGGGAAAGGGACTCTACCTCATGTTCCCTTCAATTCAGTGTTTAGAGACTCAGAACCCATCTTTGGGAAGCATGCCTCACAGCCCTAACACTTGCTCCTTTGTGTGCTCATTTTCTTTGATGCTGCATTTCCAATTTATCCTGATTTTTTAAAAAAAGTAAAATGTTACTCTTTCGGGTTTTGTAGTTGGTTGGTTTACAGACATTCTAATTTCATGCACATATTTAAAATACCCACATACACTTCACACTGAATATATTGAGCTATATGAAATAAACCAACTGTCAAGAAGCTAAAGGTCAGAGCCTGCCTGTACTCTTTAAATATATTTTGGGTCATCAACTTTGCTCAATCTAAGCAAGTCTAGGTCTGGCCAGTACATAAAGAATGCTATCTATCCATCTACCTGTCTATCTATCTATTTATCTATCTATCATCTATTTCAGGGGCTCCCAACCTTTTAGACTTGTGGAGCCCTTATTTCTATGGCAGAACCCCTAAGAGGCCTACTCTGTGTTTCGCAAGTTAATGGTGTTTAAAAGTATATATAAGAATAGGGATGCCATAACCTGGCGGCCCCCGGGAGAAACCCGCTTTTGGGGGGCCCCTCCCGGTCCCGGTCCGGTTTGGCCCCCAGCCCGGGGCCCGCACGGCACCTCCCCACCTTCCCCCGCCTCCCCGCGCGGCCACGCCACCCACCACCTCCTCCTCCTCCGAGAAGGAGGGGAGGCCCTGGCGATCGCCAAAGGCCCAGAGCCCTCCTTCCCAGCCTCCGCGGAAACCGAGAAGGAGGGAAGGCCCTGGCGATCGCCAAAGGCCCAGAGCCCTCCTTCCCAGCCTCCGCGGAGACCGAGAAGGAGGGAAGGCCCTGGCGATCGCCAGCGACCCAGAGCCCTCCTTCCCGGCCTCTGAGGAGACCGAGAAGGAGGGGAGGCCCTGGCAATCGCCCGCGCCCGATCCCTCCTTCCCGGCCTCTGACGGAGACCGAGACGGAGGGGAGGCCCTGGCATCGCCAGCGGAGCTCGCCCTCTTTCCCGGCCTCCGAGGGACTGAGGCCTCTGCGAGAGGCTGGGAAGAGCGTTGTGGGGCCGCAGCGATATTTAATTTTGAAATGTAGACACGTTTTTTTTTTAAATGGAGCCTCCATTTTTTAAAAAAGTGTCCTACATTCATAATTTTGTCCTACATTTCCCCCTGGTTTCGAGGTCCTGATTTATGGCAACCCTATATAAGAATACAGTCCCTCTGTTTGTGTGAACTTCGAATCAGCGTTCCCCATTACACACGAGGGGCAAATGGAGGGACATAAAATGGGGGCCCATGCCCATGGATTTGAATATTGAGGTTATCATTTTGGAGGGGAGGTTTGGAACTGATCCCCCACAAAACAGGGGCTAATGTATTCTTATTCTTTAATTTCATTCAATTTTCATTTCTTTATTTCCTTTGGAGTGGCCATGGAGCACCTGGGAAGTGCATGCGGAGCCCTAAAGACTCTTTGGAGTATAGGTTGGGGACCGCCTGATCTATTAGCGTGATTTGGAAGATACACAAGTACATGGTACCAATTGAATCTGAACATCCAATTAAATTTCTGGATGTTAGCATTTTAATATCTTGCATAGTCATTGCTCTACTTCCCCATGAGACTTGGTTTTTGTCTGTTGTTGTTGTTGTAGTTGTTGTGTGCCTTTATTTCTGACTCATGGCAACCCTAAGGTGAACCAGTCACAGGGTTTTCTGGGGCTGAGAGTGTGTTGACTCACCCAAGGTAATCCAGTGGGTTTCCATGGCAGAGTGAGGAATTGAATCCTGATTGCCAGAGGTGTAGTTCAACGCTCAGAGCACTACACCATGCTGGTTCTCAAGTGCACCTATACTTTAGCATTTAGCATTTTGGCATTTAGGAGGGGCTTCCAAACCCACCTTTCAAGGACGGCTTTCAGATAGAATAATGCTTCTTCTGGAGCCTTTTAATCTTTTTTTTTTATCTTGTGTTATGGATTTTTGTTTTGTTTTTAAAATACTGTTATGGTCAGCCTCTAGTCAAGGTGAGGTAGAACAGGGGAAAAGCAGCCCTTAGGTTAAATGAAGTTATCTAATCTAGGTAGAAGATGAGCCCCATTGTAAAGTGAGCTTGTCTAATTCAGGTGCTTACCTGCCCTCTCTTATGTGTGACTATTAGCATAGGGAAGATATTTACAATTCTCAGCCAAGATTACCTCTTGTGATTAAGTAACTTGCAGGTGCTTTATGTGCTCCTGAAACCAGTCAGCAACATGAATTCATGCAGCTGCTAACTGAACAGTCATAAAAAAGGAGATGCCTTACCTACACTTGATTGACTTTTTCATAGAACCATAGAGTTGGAAGAGACCACAAGGGCCATCCAGTCCAACCCTCTGCCCTGCAAGAACTCACAATCAAAGCACCCCCGACAGATGGCCATATCTGTCATATTGCTTAATTGCTTGCTTGTCAGCCACCTAAATCCTGGTGGAGAGGCAGCATATAAATAAAAATTATTATTATTTATTATTGCTGTAAGCAATTGTTTACTCACTGTGGGAATCAGGGAGCTGGATATCAAGGGGTTAGTCTTATTGTTTGTTTGGTTTTTTTAATTGAAGGGTGACCAGTTTCTTTGACCAGGGGTAGCTACCCCACAAGGTTTAAGGCCAGCATCCATTCTCTGCTGCTGCAGATACTGTGCTTGCAGCACACGTTTGTTGACAATCACCTTGTGGTGCAGAAAAGGTCCAGAGTGCCTTTGTCCATCATAGAGCTCTGAGCTGTTATCATTTTGAGTGTTTTGTCCTGCTTTTAGGAATTTTAAGAGCTTGCTGAAGTGCTTTTTAGTTTATGGTGTTTATTGCATTGTCTAGGATCATAGCTTTTGCCGCTGTGGGGACAACACTTTATACAGCTAGAGATGCAAAGTTTCAAAGGCCACAGGAAGTGGGTTTAAGCTTCAATCACTGTATATGTCTGGTTTAATCATTAAATTTAGTTGAACATTAAGTAATAAATGTGTATGTATGAAGTGATTCTCAGTGGTGAAATGCTTGTGAGTCTTGACCTGGCCACCCTATTTACAAAGAAGTGAACGGATGTTATTCTTTACATATCTAACATGACTATAGCAACAGCTAACTGATGATAGATAGACAGACAGACAGCACAGTTTGGAGAGATGGCCAATTGTTGTGTGTTATGAAAGCCAGTTAGAATTCTGGTAGCATCTGTCCATTTTGTATTGATTTTTGTAAAGAAGTGGGAGAGGTGAAAGGTCCTTGTGACTTTTTTGTATGAGGGTCCTGTGAGAAAGTCTTAGGGGAGAATCTAAAGATTATTTCTGAGCTTTGCCTTCCATTAACCCCCTGCTGCTGTTCTTCATCAAGTTATTTTAATGGTTTTCAGAGCAAGTGAGCGGAAAATGGGTTCTCTAGAACTTTCTTGAGGAGGCTGACCTGCAAACAGCCATGGCTTTGGGGGGGGGGTGCACAGTGGTGCTTATTAAAATATTCTTATGATTCTGATTTAAGATGTGAAGATGTCTTTTTTGAAAAAAGATCCAAATACCTAAAGATTAGAATTGTAACCTGCTAAAAATACTGTTCTTTTGGTGCTTTGCCAATAATGTTGGATGGCCCTTCTCTTTGAGGAAATGAGATGTTGGGAAAGTTATGGCAGAGCGCTTGTTTGGGTGGAATAATGATCTGTCTCTGTAGCCTTCATTGTCCTATTTTAGTGGAGAGGTTAGTTGCATATAGTTAAATCCCTCTACCTCCCTTGCCAATGCTATACATGGGGAAATCTCATCATAAGTCCATGTCTCTCCTCCCACACCAGAACTAGCACTGGCTTACTTCAAGGATGGATCTGAATCTTTAAAGAATGCATTTGGTATTTTAATTACATTATTTATGCTATTCTTCCTGCATAGAGTGTGGATTGCCATTTGTTTTCTCCTGCGAGCTATGGGCAAGATTGTGTACCTCCACTGGGGTAGTTACACAAAAAGCAGAGGCAGCAACAACAATAATAGCAAGGAAAGGAAGCAGCAGTAGCTGATGGCAATGAAAAGATGAAGGTAAGGAAGAGGTGATGGCTAGTTCTTGACAAGAAAACCCCATGGTAGGTTCACCTTTGGGTTGCCATTAGTCGGAAAGTACACAACAATAACAGCACCCTTGTCTTAGTGTAGCACGCATCCTGTGCTGAACTGCTGCCCAAATATTGTCAACAATGGGTTGGGGCTATAAAAATGTGAAACCGAACAAATGATTTAAAAATTGGGCATAACACTAAATAGTATAACATTTGGCATCAGCTCACTCATAGATTAAACCAAAGTGCCAAGCTATGAGTTGCATTTTCAGGAATTCATTTGTGTCGGTGCCAATTGCCCCACATCTGTATCCTAGGTTATAACCTTAATTTAATTGCTGACCTGAAGTTAGCCAAAAGAAAAAAAAGGCATGACTTGAACTTCCTAACCTATCAAGTTTCCTTGTGCTGGCAACATATCCTCCCCCTTTCAAGTATCAATTTCAATATACTACTGCATATTTGCTTGGTGAAAAAGAATAGGCTTTGTAGGGAGAATGTAATTACTTTGATGGTGATGGTGCTTGCTTTACATAATTTGTTGCTTAATATTTCCCATTTGTAGCCTGTATTTATTCACTCAGTTGCTCATCCCATTTTATCTTCACAACAATCCTATGAGGTGCCTTTTGCTGATGTGCTTGGTTGAGAGTCACCCATTGCTCTTCATTCCTTGGTGGGAATTAGATCACAGGTCTCCCTGATCTGAGTGTGACACTTATCTGTTCCACTGTGCTAACAGACCCCACTGTTTATTTACTATATTGTCAGAAAGTAAACCAAAAACGTATAAAGCTTAGGATGAAAGGTTGTTTTAGGGTATGCCTAAAAAGGAGCCTTACTAGTACAACATAGTTTTGACCATAAAGAGAAACGTTAACTTGTACATTACAGATTTTAATGTACCTATCCTGGGAGTTGATGGGTATGAAACAAGTACAGAGGCCAGGGCCACGGTATCACATTAACACCACATAAGCAAACGTGTTCTCAGATGTTTGTTTTACCTGCTAATGGGTGGAAAAAATGGCACCTTCGAGCAGTAAACTATACCACCACAGCCATCTGGAAGCAGTTTGATTGCAGTCTCCTGGTTTAAAAACACACACACTCACTTTGAAGACTAAAATGGTTATGGCTTGTAAAAAGTATAGTATGTGACTTCAGATTCTGTTCATATTCCTCCCCTTGTTTGTTCCTTTGCAGGGAGGGTCTCTTACAGATTAACCTTACAACATTAAAATACTAACTTGATTTCATTATCATTTTGTCATGCTCTGGAGTTACAAGTGTGGGAGTTCCACAGCCTTTCTTTTTAGCTGCTTTGAATCCCATTTTGGAAAAACCATGAAATATATATCTTATCATTTATTTATTTATTTATATTATTTCTAACATGCCTTTCTCCCAAAAGGGACCCAAGGTGACTCACAATATAAAAACACATTAAAACATAAAATTTTAAAATAATTAAAGTAATTGAAACACTACAAAATTAAAATTTAAACATACAAAAGTTTAAAAATAATCTAAAACAGTCCCTTCCACTCCCAAATAAAACCAGGCTAGCATGATTTTAAAAAGCCTTACTAGAGCCCACCCCCCTAATACTGGAACTTTCCAAGATGCATCCAGGTGGCAGAAAAGGCAGAAAATACAAATGGAAAGGCAGAAAGTGCAAACATGGTGATAAACATAAATAATAAGCTAATTAGAAAATAATGGCCATAAACTTGTTTCCTGGAGTGAGCTCATTTTATGTGATGGTTTGGCTCTGCTGGAATTCCTCTGTGTTATACTTTAAAAGGATTATCAGAGGGCACTCCTCCTTTGAAAAGCTTCCTCCATTTGGAAGACTGGCTAGTCCATAACTGGTTAAATATAAATACATAACAGAAGAGAGCCAGCGTGGTGTAGTGGTCTGAGCGTTGGACTAGGACTCACGAGACTAGGGTTTGAATTCCTGTATAGCCATGAAAACCCACTGGGTCACCTTGGGCAAGTCACACTCTCTCAGCCTCAGAGGATGGCAATGGCAAACCCCCTGTGAAGAAACTTGCCAAGAAAACCCTGTGATCTTTAGGTTCGCTTTAGGGTCAGAAATGACATGAAGGCACACAACACACACACCAGTAGGAAGGGAGAACTGAAGCCTTGAAAATGCCCATCCAGCAGCATGCAGACAATGCACTGAGAAGGCATACCTCACTTGGTCAAAGTCTTCCCCACTCACTATGGAGAAATATATTTTATTTTTATTTTAGTTTTTATTTTAGAGATGGGGGAGCTATTTTCAATTATTGCATTCATTTGTTTGAACCATCCAAGTATTGTACTGAATCTTAGGATTGCCCTAGGCACCTCAGAGCTCCTATGGACATTGAGATCCACACTATCTAAACTAAACACAGCAATCTGAGCATTGTAGTTCACCAAATGCTGATGGCATTTATAATCCCCCCTTCCCTCAAGGAACCCAAGTTGGCATTGGGGCCAACTTGAATTATCTCCAGGAGATAAGCCACTGTGTGGGAGATTGGATTCCCAGACAAGGTGACCTTGTGCCTTTAGTTAAGAATTCAAACTCAGATCAATGTCCAGCCGTGTATCCACTGCATCAGTCTGGCTCTCCACCCTTAGAAGTGTGGGAAATGTCTCTTTTGAAAGAGCAGCAGTCTTTCTCTCCCACATCAGGAGGCATTGGAATGTCATGTTTCTTGTATTCATGTATAGAAAGGAGCTCATTTCAGTTTGTTACACAGAAATCTGTACAAGTCTGAACGTGCTGCCCCTGTCTTGCAGTATACAATTTATGTTGAGAATTCCTATTTCACAATATCACATACAGAGTTGGCTCTGTGCTGCCTTTCAAAATCCCCTATGGTTTAAAGTGGTGATTGGCAGTGAAGGTGAAACCTTTTTTTTTTTCCCCTCATCATTTTATATTTACGTGAAGGCCATGCTCAGAGTGATTCCTCTTGAGCAAAGCTAATTAAAACAATGCAGAGGTGAAGGCATGCTAATGGAAATGCACATGAACGAATCACACTGAGTTCAGATTGACCTGAAGGAACAGAGCGTGTAGGGGCATTGCCATAGTCACTGGAGATGTTAGCTGTTGACTCTACATGACAGTAGCTGGCATTAATAATGCAGCTGAAAAACAAAAAACAAACTCATGCATCTCCATCAAATTATGAAGCCCCACTTTGTCTTCTCTTGCAAACCACTATAAATGTGAAATCAATTTCCATTAAGCTCAAATGGAAAGTGGTTAAACAAAATGGCTTTTCTACCTGATAGGAGCAGGGAACATAGCAGACAAGAAGAAAAGAAATGAGGAAGTTCATGCAGAGAAGAAAGATGCTCAGACCCTCTCGTATATCCATATTCTGGGCGAAATCTAATTTTTAATCTCAAATCTAGGGGCAAAACAGACCGGCAATAAGAGCCAGCTTGGGGATAGTATGGGGGTGTGGCAACCGCACACCCTGACCCCAATCTGGCTTCACACGGCCAGAATGACCAGACAGTGGGCAGTGTGGGAACACTCCTGTAGCGCAGTGACCAGTTGCCTCCGGAGCGGAGAAGACCTGCAGCGGTGGCAAAAAGGGCACCCTTCCCCAGCTAAATAGTTAGTTAAGAGCTTTGAATTATATTGTGTTTTTAAGGTATTGTGCTCCACCTTGAGTACTACACCAGGAAAAGGTGCAATATAAAATAAATAAATGAAAAATAAAAATAAATCAATCAACAATGGCTCCTTTTCATCCTGGAGAGAACTGACCAGTGGGGTACCACAGGGCTCTGTCCTGGGCCCACTGCTATTCAACATCTTTATCAATGACCTGGATGACAGAATTGGGAGCATACTTATCAAATTTGCAGATGACACCAAATTAGGAGGAATAGCTAATACTCCAGAGGACAGGATCAAAATTCAAAATGACCTGAATAGACTAGAAAGCTGGGCCAAAGCTAATAAAATGAACTTCAACAGGGAGAAATGTAAGGTACTGCACTTAGGGCGAAAAAATGAAATGCAAAGATATAGGATGGGGGACACCTGGCTGAATAAGACTACATGTGAAAGGGATCTTGGAGTCCAAGTAGACCATAAGTTGATCATGAGTGAACAGTGCAAGGCAGCAGCTAAAAAAGCCAATGCAATTTTAGGCTGCATCAATAAAAGTATAGTGTCTAGATCAGGAGAAGTAATAGTGCCACTGTATTCTGCTCTGGTCAGGCCCCACCTAGAATATTGTGTCCAGTTCTGGGCACCACAATTCAAAAAGGACATTGAGAAACTGGAACGTGTCCAAAGGAGGACGACTAAAATGGTGAAGGGTCTGGAAACCATGCCCTACGAGGAATGACTTAGGGAGCTGGGGATGTTTAGCCTGGAGAAAAGAAGATTAAGAGGTGATATGATAGCCCTGTTTAAATATTTGAAGGGGTGTCACATTGAGGAGGGAATAAGCTTGTTTTCTGCTGCTCCAGGGACTAGGATATGGAACAATGGATCCAAGCTCCAGGAAAAGAGATTCCAGCTCAACATTAGGAGGAACTTCCTGACAGTAAGGGCTGTTCGACAGTGGAACACACTCCTTCCTCGGAGTGTAGTGGAGTCTCCTTCTTTGGAGGTCTTTAAGAAGAGGCTGGATGGCCATCTGTCAGGGATGCTTTGATTTGGATTTTCTGCATGGCAGGGTGTTGGACTGGATGGCCCTTGTGGTCTCTTCCAACTCTACGATTCTATGATTCTAAATGTTGACTTATCAAGCTCCCATTGATTTAATGGATCTATTCTAATTGAGACTAGCAGCTAGATATCAGCCTCTGTTGGTGCGGTTGTTTACACATCCTTGCATCACTCTGTATTTCCTCTCAATAATTTAGCTCTGTATAGATAGAATATGACATGTGTCCTACTTTACAGACAACCCTGTATTTGGAAACCATCAAAAGGCAGTATTCTGTTTGAAGAAGTCCTCTATTTGAACAGCTGTCCAGTTCATATCTAGTTTAGAAATCCAGAGCCACCAGAAAGGAAGGCCAAGGATAGACGGGGAAGAACTTGAAGTTGTTCAGTAGTCAGCCAGCCAAGTAAACCAATCCCAGTCTCCCCCACAGTAGTGAAATGTGTTGCATTTCTGTTAAATTCTAGTAAGCAGTCACTTTTCATCTATACAAAAGCATCTACAAATATTAGTTTACTATTAAAATGTTATTATAAAAACTACCCAATTTTACCCTGTTTTTTGCTGGTCCATCCCCCCCCCCCCCCCTTTTGGGGTGGGGGCAAATCACCACCTTACTAACATGATGGGTTAGATGAGAGGGAAATCTTCCCAAAGATGTATGAAACTGCTTTCTAAGGTTATTAGTCCTTCTCTCCTACTGATTTACAGCTGTTTTCCAGGATACCATCCCTTTTCTTTCCATGATACCTGATATCTTTTCCTTTGGGAATCCTAGATGAAAACCATGCCTTTTATCACTGAGCTGTTGTCAGCTCAAACTTTTGTAGCAGAGCCTTCACAGTTGTGACATTCAGGTTGTGATTCTCACTTCCTAAGTAGACCCATGCTAGCCTCAATTTGTTCAGCTTTAGCAGAGTGGTGAAAATAATTTTATTTAAAGAGACTTTGGGAAATTGGTCACTAGTTGTGTTCTTTCAGTTCATTTCTTTGACAACATCATTCAAGATAGTGCACACTGATCCATTTGACTGCTGCATGTTTAAAGAGTCAAACCAATTACTACGTACTGTATATGAGAAACATATAACACTGTTCTATATTTTACAAGCCTTAACAATCCAGCAATTTCTGTATGGGCTATATTTTGTGTGCAGCAAGGGCTGAATGGATAAAAATGTCGGCTTAGGCTATTGACATACTCCCAATGAAGCTGATATAGAAGCAAGTGGCCATTAATTGTCTCGGGGCCCTGGCAGGGCAGGGGGCAATACATAAATACCACAAATAAATAAATAACAGTAACATATGTTTTAGCTTACTCTTGCCTCCATTATATACCTTGCCTATATTTTCAAGACATAGGTAGAAGTTCTCAGAAAGAGGTATAAAATAGGTAGTGGTGGTTATTGTTTGACGTTATACTAGAGGTGTAGCAGTAATCTTGTAAAAACCTGATGGGTTTCCCAGTCATCTTAAACCCTCTTCACATTATGCAATTACAGTGGGTCCTTGGTATCTGCTGGGGTTAGATTCCAGGAACACCCCGCATGAATACCAAAATCCATGGATGCTCCAGTCCTGTTAAATACAGTGGCATTGTAAAATGATGTCCCTTATATAAAATGGCAAAATCAAGGTTTGCTTTTTGGAATTTATATTTTAAAAAAATATATTCAAGCCATGGATACTTGAATTAGTGGATAAAAGAAAATCCATGGATATGGAGGCCCGACTGTATAGCATTATTGCCATAGATACATCCTATGAAATGCTGTTGTGTGTAGTGTCAAGAGGCAACAAAGCTATCTGACAGAAAATTCTAAGTATCCCTAGTTAAGCTGCAAGTCGAAGAATTCCATAATGTGGCAGTTAAAGTGGAATTGTAGTGGCTTGATTGTGTAGTGTGAAAAGGCCCTTACTCTTCATTACACTGTCAAGCGTACAAGTTTGCAGAACAGAGGAAAGATAAATCTCTGCCCTGATCTTGCCTATTACCCGATAAAATCACTATAAATGCATTGGATGTAGTGTGCTGTAAAGTACATGGAGCTATATAACCATTGGTAACTGTTTACTTGCTATTAATAATTAGCAACTTTCCTCCTGGACTGTTAAGCAAGGTGTCAGGCATTTGGCACAGTAGAAACTCTGCTGCATATAGCCAAGTTGAAATTACTTCACATTGGACAATAGCAGCAAATGGTACTCCTTTGAGTTTCTGCCACTGCAAACAATGGGATGTTGGACAGTTTCATTTGTTTATTGCTTTATTTATTTGGACAGGTGCAAGCTGGCCATGTAAAATTGGATCGTATTCATAGATAAGCCCAAGACGCCTTTATAAGCATTATCAGATCAATGCATATGGAGAAGCAGAGTCATGTATAGACTAGCTTTATCTTAAAAGAGGCACTCTAAATCTATTTATGGCTTCATTATTGTAGATCAAAGTGCCCTCAAACATGGAAGCTTTTTTACTGCATTGTACTACTAAATGAAAGTTGGCCGCAAAGGCTGTAATTGGTCAATGGTTAAAACAGTGACAAACAAGTAGCAAGGAAAAGTGATGGAAGAATGGGATCAGGGGGTATTTTACATCCCCTTTCACACTTATGTGCCACTACCAGAACTCCAACACAAAGGTGGGAACATAGGCAGTTACGAGGACCAGTTCATACTTACAGGTGGCTCTTTCCCAACCCTTGATGAAAAGAGGAAACAGAATCTCAGGCTTAAAAAAAGTTTAATTTCACAAATGAGCCCAACTGGGTAACACACAGGGCTACTATTAAGCAGTCCTGCAAATGTAGCTTTGGTATGAGCTGGTGCCTCCATATTGGTACTGTTCATGCCAGTGTGCATGGGAAATTATGACATCAAAGAGTTTTACTAACTAGTGTGACACAGCTTTGCTCTGAAGTCTCACTGAATTCAGAGAGGATTTCTTCCACATAAGAATTTCAGACCTTGGTTTGGATCAGACATAACTTTTCTGATTCTCCAAGCTATGGTCTTGACTGATGAAAGTACAAATCATAATTTGTTCAGACCAGGAAGTTGTTCATTTACCAGAGTAAGAGAGGGAACTGTAAAAGAAAGGGGTTGATGATAGGGCAGATTCACAACCCTCTAAACTGGGCAGATATGAAATATTATATCTGAACCAAACCCTATTAACCCTTTGGAGTTTTGAAATGTTCAATTGAATAATCAGTTTAACTGGTTTAAAATGGTTTAATAAGACCCTCCATTAATTAGGCAAATGATATATATCATTTGCAAAGAAGCCATAGAAGTTGTTAAGATGAAAACAGCTGCCAAAAAAAAGTGTAGATGGCAGTTGGTCTTGGACAAATTTTCTTGATTCACATTAGACTCAGCCTGCTGAATTCACTCTTTCTGAATTTATATGTGAACTGAAATTCAGTTATCAATTGGTATTTGCATTGCACAGAATGTTGAGATGAAGCTGACCAGTCAAAAATACACGTTAAAACATATATTATAGGGGAAACTGAGCACAAACATGTTCATGTTGAGCGAAAATAATGTGCAAAATGCATTGTGGTAGGGGAAAATTTCTTGCAGGAGATATGTGTATTACCTACAACTGTATGTAAATAATAATAATAATAATAATAATAATAATAATAATAGCAGCAGTAGTAGTGGTATGTTAGAAGGAATACTCTTGAAAATGGGTATAAATTTTCATAGCAATTTATTTTAAAAACACACACATACACAAGTATATGAAATCAGGACAGAGCAAAATTAAAACTAGGAAAATGAGAAAGAAGAAAAACTGAATGTGGCAGATTTGTTCATCCCTAGTTGACTGAGTGACAGTGAGCTCTACCTCTTCTGCATCACCCCAGTACATTTCTGTGCTCTGCTTGGAAGAGGGCACTTCTCTCCTCTGACAGCCCCTTGGTTTCCACTGAGAACAGAGGAAGGATGAAGTACTCTGTTGTTCCACATCCAAGCCTCCTTGCTCAGCCTCTTAGGACTCACCTGCGTTAAGTTGTTGCCTGTGGGTATCATACAAGTGGTTATAGAAGCTGCACATGGCAAGCGTTATTTTTGAAGAGCCATTCACTCTTTATTGTACACTGGAGGTATGCCTCTTCTAAGATCCAATCTATGCTCCATAAATCTAAAAGCAATGTATGCCACATTTCTCAGAAATACTGTTTCAGATATTAACAATTGTTTTGCAAATAAAATTGCTGGATTAATAATTTTATTTAATTACTACAGTTGATTAAAATGTATTTTAGTTCTGGAGTGCTAGGAACCATGGAGGAAAGCATACAGGTAAAGGAAAATATGTAATTGAGATTGGGGTTAGTGACTTTGCAGAGATGAGCAGGATGAAAGGGAAAGCAGGGTTGAATTTGACTGTCAGATCATTTGTATCCCCTACAATGTGTTTGTTTTATGTATTGCAGGAGCAAGCATGGTGAAATGGTTTGGGTGTTGGTCTACGACTCTGGGAGACCAGGGTTTGAATCCCAGCTTGGTCATGGAAACCCATTCAGTGACTTTGGGCAAGTCATATTCTCTCAGCCTCAGAGGATGACAGTAGCAAACCCCTTCTGAAGAAACTTGCTAAGAAAACCCTGTCATAGGTTTACCTTAGGGTTGTCATAAGTTGGAAACAACTAAGGCACACAACAACAACCACCCTATGTTTTAGGGCAGCAGTAGACAAAAAGTAGCTGGGGGCTACATATAGCACCAAGTAGCCCTGTGGCCACATGCAGCAGTTGTTCATCCTGCCAGACTTGCCAGAACAACCACTTTCTGGGTAAAAAAGAAAGGGTGAAGCGTTTCTGCTAAAAGTGGCAATTCTTTATCTACATTACCTATTTTAGTTTAGTTATATCCCACTTTTCTCCTGACATGGGACCCAAGGCAGCTTACAACATAGTTAAATGAAGGAAGATAGAACTAAAAGTCTGATGGTAAAATTTTAGTTGTTTTTTAAAGGTAGCTAACACGTTAAAAGACCTATAATGTAAAACAATAACATTTTTAAAACAGTGAGTACACCTTACTAGTAAGCACTTCTGTGCAACCAGTAATTACCAAATACTTGTTGATTTTTTTTTAAGTATTTATTTGTAGATGAAACGAGCAGAGATGGAGCCAGCCTAGCCTCCCATGGAAGGGAATTCCACAGTCTGAGAGCAGCCACTAAGAGCTGAAACAGACCGTCTCAAAATGCTGGCTTTCCAGTGGCTTGGGAACATGCTATACACATGGCACCACTGGGATGCCCACATGTAGGGTTGCCACAGCCCCAATCCGGCTCTCTCAGGGGTGACTTCAAACCTTTCTCACACATCCTCACCAGATGGATTGTGACAATTGTGGGACTGTGAGAAAGCCCTCCATTAAGGATCTTAAGATTCTGGGAGGGTTATACAGAGAGGTACAAGCTGCACTCCTGAATCACACTGTACTTTACCTAACTTTACATATACTTAACTATGCAGCAGAGACACTAAGAAACTCTGGTCCAAAACACACTGCAGAAATCATCCAATCTGAGAACGCTTTAACTGCCCTGGCTCAACGCTAGGAAATTCTAGGGACTGTAGTTTTGTGAGACATTTACCCTTCTCTGCCAGAGAGCTCTGGTGCCACAGTAAACCAGAATTCCCAGGATTCGCTAGCACTGAGCCAGGGAAGTTAAAGTAGTTTCAAACTGGATTATTTCTGCATTGTGTTTTGGACCTCTGTGAATGAATAGTGAAGATGCGTAACATGACACCGGCAATAGTGTCTCGATGCGCATAAAGCTGTACCACTCCTTAGGTGGTGTCCCAATGCACAACAGGGCTGATGCACCATGTGCATCAGTCAATTTGCTGGCTTCCCTATGTAGTAACGTAATAGTAACCCTTTGCTAGATACAGATGATGGAACTACCCAGTTCTGATTCCTGCAGATGTATGTCCACTTACAAAAGTAGAATTTCAGCCTTTCAGGGTGGGAGAAAAGCTTGGTTAAATTTAAAAAGCTCAGATAATTATAACAATAATAATAGGATTTATTTATATGCCACCCAATCACTGGGAATCCGGGCGGCTTACAACAGAGGGGATAATACAGTACAAGGCAATAACAATAAACATGAGTTAAAAATAAATGTAACATAATGCATTAAACAATAACAATAAAATAAGATAGTGATTAACAATAGCAATAAATAACAAAAAACAGCAATTATAGCAAAAAAGAATGCATAGTCATTATAGCAACAATAAAATTAACAAAGCAGAATACATAACAATTAACAAGAGCAAAACAAGTAAAAAGAAATTATATAATAATAGCAAATGCAACTCTAATGGAATGCAATACAATAATAAATACAATACGACTCTAATACAGTATAAAACAATACACATAATTCCCCCCCTTCAAATATACAACAAAAACTCCAAATATAATAATGACAAAAACTAAAATAAATAATTAAAACCATTAGTCAAACAATCAACCAGCTGCTTATTGTCCAAGGCAATATGATAGTTAACTAACCCCTGCCAACTGTTTTGTGTTCAGTTTTCTTTTAAAAGTGATATCTGTAAGCCTTCTAGTTTGCCTTTGCTGTTTGACATCTTTACCCATC
The DNA here is from genome assembly GCF_019175285.1 of Sceloporus undulatus. Classification (NCBI taxonomy): domain Eukaryota; kingdom Metazoa; phylum Chordata; class Lepidosauria; order Squamata; family Phrynosomatidae; genus Sceloporus; species Sceloporus undulatus. Next base: position 368,049,403 of record NC_056522.1, on the reverse strand, counting down.
CTTGGTTTCTCCCTTTGCTATTCTCACCTGGATCGGTATTTTCAACAGAGCTCCCAATGGGCCTTGTTCACACGTTCCAAAGTGGAGAGAAACATGATTTGCTTTCTTAGTCTTATTAATGAAAAGATAAATACAGTGGTACCTCGGGTTACGAAATTAATTCGTTCCGCGGCTAATTTCGTAACCCGAAAAACCTTCGTAAGCCGAATTGCCATAGGCGCTAATGGAAAAAATAGCTCTCTGCTGCCCTCCGGTGGCGGCCTTTCCATTTAAAACAGCGCCGGGGTTTTTTCGTAACCCGAAAAAACCTTCGTAAGCCGAAACAATAAATCCCTATGGGATTTTTTCGTATCCCGAAAAATTCGTAAGCTGGGTAATTCGTATCCCGGGGTACCACTGTAAGTGCAAGAGTGGAGATTCAGACCTACAAGAGGCTGTCAACTTGGGGCTGAGATGGGTCAAATAATTTGTGCAATACTATACAAGGAACTGCAAATGAGCACCTCAGTCTGTGAGAACCTCTTGGCTATCAACAAACCAGATCAGAACTGATTCTGTGACAGTGCATGGCTTCTCTGCAGATCTGGCTGGGAGGTTCATAGTGATTAGATGAGGTATGATACATTTTATCATATTTGGCAGCAAATGGCAACTGTCCCAGGGATAGGTGACTGATTTTACAACAATCTTTTCATGGAATGTGTGTGTTATATTTATCTTTATTGTTATGTATTTAAATGATTTTACACTTGTAAAAATTAATGGTGTTTTAATAAGATAACTTGTTTAATTTAATGCAAAGGGATCTTGTAGCACCTTTAAGACTAGTAAGGAGTCCTGGTTGCGTAGTGGTTAAATGCTGGTACTGCAACCATTCACAGCCACAAAGTTTTAGTTCGATCCCAGGATCAGCTAAGCCTTGCATCGTTCTGTAGGTCACTAAAATGAGTACCCAGCTTGTTTGGGGCAATTGCCTTACACATTGTTAACCGCTTAGCGAGTGCTTAAGAGTACTGATAAGCAGTATAGAAATGTACCTGCTTGCTTGCTAACTGTACCAAAGAAGTTCATAGAATCATAGAATTGTAGAGTTGGAAGAGACCACAAGGGCCATCCAGTTGCAGCATACGCTTTTGTATGTGGCACACTCCTACACAAATCTACTTCCTCAGATGCATGGAAACAGATGCAGTGTTATAACTTTTCACCATTAGGTTTGTAGCTTTGTCTTGTTTAAGACAAGAGGTGTAATGAAGTCTCCTTTGGAGGTTTTATAAGCTGAGGCTGGGTGGCTATCTGTCAGGAATGCCTTGATTGTGTCGTGGCAGGGGGTAGGACTGGATGGCCCTTGTGGTTTCTTCCAATGCTATGATTCTATGATTCTAAACTTTACTGTAAACCATTTTGGATTCCATGTCAGGAGGAAGGCAGAATAATAAGTAAGCAAGTAAATATTTCCTCTGTAAAATGTGCTTGGTAATGAGCATTAATTCACCCGCTGCAACAAATTGTGGTTTGCTGTTTTCATATCCTAAGTCCAGTGTTCCATACTGTAATATATAAATAAATAAACAATGGCTGGTCTGCATATATCTGTTTTTAGTCACTGAAGAAGTTAATACACCTTTTCTCCCTCAGCAGCAAACAAAGTTCCACCTCAACCTACCACAGACTCAGTGAATCTTCCCCCACCCCCACCCGCGGCCATTTTGAACTTGGTGGAAAACAAATGAGATTGCAGAAGCATCTGACTATGTCTCTGTAGCGAGGCACAAATTGATTACATTAGCTACTGAGGCCTCCAGGGGACCCTGGTGAACCTCAGCAGATAATGTTGTCACCTCACATCTGGCTATGGGGACATATTCAGATGCTTCTGTGATCTCACCACCATCATCAATCAGGCATGGAATAGCAGCTCTGTGGTAGCTCAAGGGGATGGTAAATAGCTCACCACAGTGTAGTTCCGCATGTGGAACTACTATGCTACACTATACTGAGCCATGCAGAATTGTGGCCAGCATAAGTTAAATCAGAGTTGCAGATGTTTGGAGTTTATGTATAAATAGGAGACCAATTTTGGTAAAGAGCTGGAAAAACAGTGCAGTCCGCTGCAATGGAGGATAGGATTCTCATAGGTTTAGTAGGCAAGTTGCAGTCCTTCCCAGCCAAGTAGCATAGAGCCTTGAGGGACATGTGTTTATACAAAACTGTCAAAGCTAGAAATGGCTGGGATTTTGTTTGGCTCCTCTTGATTTTTTTTAAAAAAAATATTGATTTTTTAAAAGTATGACTACAAGGAGGGAGGGGGAAAGGGAAGGGAATTCCTACAGTATGAGCATGGTATAGGCAAATATAGTGGGCCTTTGGTATCCACTGGGGTATGGTTCCACACACCCCTGTGGATATCAAAATCTGTTGATGCTCAAGTCCCATTATATACATTATATGCCATTTATGTTACTTACATAACATGGCAAAATAAAGGTTTGCTTATTGGAATTTTTTAAAAAAACTTTCAGCCATGGATGGTTGAATCCATAGGTGCAGAATACATGGATATGGAAAATCAGCTGTACATTAAGGTAAGCTGACTATGGCCTGTTACAGACTGCCAAAATAATGCTGCTTCGGGTCTCTTTGGAGGTATGCTGTTTAAATGATGCGTGCATCCTAAGAATCCAGAAGCTGCACCAAAGCTGCACTCCAGTGCTTAGGAATGGAGTGTGGCTTTGGTGCAACCTCTGGATTCTTAGGATCCATGCATCATTTAAATAGCATACCTCCAAAGAGACCCAAAGCAGCTTTATTTTGGCAGTCTGTAACAGGCCTAAATTTCCAAAATACATATTCACTTGTCATTGATAAAATACCTGTTTGTGAGTACGGTAGCTTAACCAAGCCTGCACAACATACGGTCCAACCTGTGGCCTGCCAAAGGATTTCTGGTAGCCTGTGAGGATGTGGAACAACTTCTGGTGGTAGATGGCAGCTAACAGCCAAACAACATCTCTGGTAAAACTCCTTAAGCCTCCTCCACAGCCCAGCTTTTCCTCAAGGATAAGGCTAAGCAGTGGAGGTCCCCACAGACATTTTTGAGGCTCCCGCAGATATCTTTGCCATTGCTTCCTTAACAGTCCTTGCCAAAATATCATAAATGAAGCAAGTATGGTATATATATTTATTTGAAAGGTACTTATATACTTTAATGTACTTGCATTTGATGAAGTGGACTGGAATCCATGAAAGCTTCTCCTAGTAATTTCCTTCCTTTTATTTATTCTCAAAGGTGTTATAAGATGTATATATTCTTCCAAACTTGTGGCATGCAAAATGTCCTCCAACATAAAATGCAATAGCATCTAAAACCATACATATCCACACAAGAATATTACAGTGGTACCCCGGGATACGAAATACCCAGGTTACGAAATTTCCGGGATACGAAAAAATCCCATAGGAAATAATTGTTCCGGGTTACGAATGGTTTTTCGGGTTACGAAAAAATTTTTGGTGCTTTTTTCGGCTTTTTCGCACGAAATTGCGGCTTTTCCCCATTAGCGCCTATGGCATTTCGGCTTGCGAATGCTTTTCGGGTTACGAACGGAGCCGCGGAACGAATTAATTTCGTAACCCGAGGCACCACTGTATAGTGATTGATTTATATGTGAATAGATTAAAGACTAACTCTCTGTACTAATGGTTAGTTATGGCTTTTGTTTTCCAGAATGGGATTTCCAAAATTTGGGACTTCATGAGGACACATGACAGGTAAATTTCCCCGAATGTATTTATTGGCTAAACATTATTTTCCAGAACAGTTTTCAAGCAAGCCATCATTTTTCAAGCAAGCCATCATCCATTTGAATGAATGTCTGTCTGTCTGTCTGTCTGTCTGTCTGTCTGTCTGTCTGTCTTTGCATTCATATAAGCGCTTTTGAGTATTTGCTTAACATTAAACATGGCTATATATTCCCTCATCCCACCCCATATTCATTTTGAGGTAACACACTCCTACGCAAACCTTGCCTTTCAGTGTACTTAGATCATACTGTTTTCATGCCTCCAGGGCATAGGAGTTCCAAAGCTACAGACTTCAAAAACATCACTTAGAGATCAAGAAGTTGCATCTGGGAGACTGTAAAGACCAATGAATTGCTGAAAATCAGTACCTCACTATTTCTTTTGTTCTGAAATATAACGATTTCATAAATTGGTTCTGCAAAAGATAACACTGCTGTTTTTAACAAGAGATTGCTTCCTAGAACCATTCCCCCCCCCCCCATTGGTTATGAAAAGAAAGCACCCAAGAGACATGTTTCCAGTAGGGTGGGAAAGGGGTTGTGGTTGTTTGTTGTTTGTTTTGGTTTAGTGTGTTACAAGCGTCAGTTTTAAAGGGCTTTTTAGCAGGACATTTTTAAAATAGCTGGGAACATGATTACATAAGGTGCACATGTCATGCCAGTCATCTCTGGTCACATAACATTTGTTGCCTTTACATGTACAGCAGCTGTCATCCTGCAACTTTTTTAGTGACTGCAAAGTACAGCTTTCAGTTTGGCGAGAATGCCAAGCCATCTTGTTCAAGCTCCAGATTGCCTAACATCCTGGGAATAATAAAACATCTTCATTCCATCTATGTATGCCCCAAATTTGTCATCTGAACCTGATAACGCTGGATTAGTTCTATGCTCAGGTAAACCCAACTGCGAATGCCTCTCTTGCACTGGAATCCCTCTACATTTTTTTCTTTTTGAAATTTGTTTGTTCCTGTTTGTACCTTTGGATTCATTCCATTTTATCCAGACAGCCTGAGGCTAACAGATTACAAATTGCGTTACAGTCACCAAAGGAGACTGCAAATGTCCAATAGTCATTCATGAAGGGTCTTCTTATTTACTTATGTATTATTTATTTGTTTCTTGGAAAGCTTCTGTCTTATTCTTACTCAGGATCTCAGGGCAGCATACAATTTAAACAATTTCTAGATTAAAAGCATAAATAATAATTCTGGCTTCCCTAGGGAGTGAGTTCCAAAGTCTGGGAGTAATCACCAAGAAAGGCTTCTCCCTTCCTTCCATCAAACAAGCCTGGGAAGGTGGTGAGACAGAGTGAAGGGTCGCTCTGGACGGGCTCTTATTAAAGATAGCAACTGTTAAAACCACTTTAAAAACTGCAACAATTTAATACCATTTACGTGTATACTTGAAATAAATTAGTCCCCAAAGGCTTTTCTAAAAAGCCTTGTTTTATTTTGGTGCTGGAAAGAAGTCGGTCTGCTAAGAAGAGGGCATTCTACAATCATGACTTCACAGCCTAGAAGGTTGTCTTCCATGTCTCACTTCGTATAGCCTCCACTGGTTCAATAGACAGAGGAGGTTTTGTAACATTCCTGTGAATGCAGATCTTCCCTTTTTGAATCCAGGGCTCTGTGCACTATGCCATGCTGGGGTTCCATTTTATGCTTTTGCCACAATGTAGTGAGGACAAGCAGCAGGAATGACCAAGCAGGGTGAGACAGAGAAAGATAAACCAGTTTCCAAGACAATGGCTCTGCTCCTTGTTTTCCATAGATGAAGCAAGCCAAAATTATGCTCTGTAACCATATAACACAAGGAATAATATGGCATATACAAACAGCACGAACGACTAAGCAGGGTGAGACAGAGAAGTGCTAAACTAGATTCTTAAGATCATTGATCTGCACCTCATTTTCCATGGGTGAAGCAAGCCAAAATTCTTATGTTATATGGCTAAAGAGCATAATTTTGGCTTGCTTCACTCATGGAATGACAAGGTGCAGAACAATTGGAGGTGCAGAGCAGTTGTTTGGAGGCTGGTTTAGTACTCCTCTGTCTCACCCTTCTCAGACGTTCCTGCTGCTTGCCCATACTATATTGCAGCAAAAGCATTCAGTTTAGGAATGCCCTCCCACCACTGATATCTCTGTGCCTTCCTGTAAATTAAGATGCATGAGTGCAGTGTGAGTTATGGTCAGCAAGAATATTTCCACATGCAGAGAGCCAGAAAGGGCCAAAGAACTTAGGTTCACAGAGTTGGAAGGGGCCCCATCAGCTGAGTTTAACTCGCCGCTTAATGTAACAAATCCAGCTAGAGCATTCCCAGTAAGTTGTACAGCCTCTTTCTGAACTTGGGAAAGTTATTTTTGGAATTCAGTTCCCAGCAGCCCCAGTTGGTTATGCTGACTTTCCATAGGTCTTAAGAGAAGCCACTATTAAATGCTCAATCATCTGCTATATGTGGGCCTCCTTTCATGTGAATGTACCACCTGCAACACAACACATCAAAAGCAGCCACGAGTATAACTACTTCATACACTGAACAAGCAAAATTGTGCCGATGGGATAACTCAAGACCCTGGCACGATAAACCTACATGGGCAAAGTTAAGTGTTACAAACAACCATGATCATTCTAGTGGGGGCCAATGCAAATAAATATATTTCTGACAGATTGTGCCCTCAGTCAAATCAGCAATGACTGCAGCTTTTTAGTAGGAATGACTGAAGCCACAGTCTGACATTTTGCAGATTCATTCACAAGTCTTTCCACATAATTTATTGCTCCCCCCCCCCCTACTTACAACTGGAGGTTGGTTGCCGACAGGGAATTATTTAGTGGCTGTTTCTATCTTTGTGGTCTTCGTTGTGACGCAGTGTGTGTTAAGTTATCAGTGCATGTTGAAATAAACTTTCCTTTTTTAGTAATGATACATAAAGATTGCAATAAGTTATTCTGTATGTGCCCATAACATTCTGAATTTGAATAACCACTAAGATAACAAGATTCAAAAACTACTTAGCCATTAATCCCAGGTTCATGTTGATTGTGCCAGAGCAGAAAACAGTTACTAAATTGACTACAGTTCCCAGAATCTCCCTGCCACCTGACTTGGGGATTCTGGGAGTTGTTGTGCCAAAAATAACTTTTCCAACCTGATGACTGTATAGCTATTAAACATTTTTGAACAATAAAAGACATGGAATAAGATAGTATGGACATATCCTACATTAATGTGAGGGAAATGCTTCGATCCAATTGAGAGAGGCAAGGAAACACAAATAAATATTTTATTTATTATTATTATAAATAGCCAATTATAGCTTTTGAGAGGTTTCAGTTGGATGTTGAGGTGTGAATTTCTGTCTCAAATGTGGTCCTTACTTCCATGTCTGCCAAAACAAAAGTATGATGCCATATCACCGTTCTCATATTTGCCATAGAATATACTTCTTTTTTCCTACATGGAGATAGTTTTCATGTACAGAAACTACTCACGTGAGGAGAAACACATTTCAAACTAGACATGCTGACAGGAGGATTCTGGGAAGTGTATCCCCAAGATATAATTTCTTTAAGCTCTGGTAGGATCATTGAAAGTTTTCCACATACACAGAACAACACAACATACACAGAACAACTCACATGACATTGTTATACTACAATTGCACTGTGTTAGACCCAACTTTGCCTGGAATTTATTGTACAATGTTGTAATTCTCTTGGTGCTGTCTCACACTGTCCCAGTGTTGGGTCATTTTGAAGCTGATTCTTTTCTCACTGGAAATAATCTGTTATATGAACCAAACTGATAAAAGGAGTGAGTCTTTAACTCAGAATATTATCAACATGCTCCAGATTGAAAGGAGACTAGTGAGGATGCCAAAAACAAAGCAAGTGGCATTGTTACAAGAGTAAAGTATGTTCATACTTGGGCAGTAGAGGCTTAAGGGAAGGTGAGAATACTTTTTGTAAACATGTAAAGAGATCTTTAGAGGAGACAGATATCAATTATCTTCCTTGGCCATTGAGGCAAAGAACATGTAGACATCTAAGGCTGAAGACAGAACATTTTGAGTTAAACATTAAGGAAAGGTTTTTTTAAACAAGCTGTGAAAGGATGTTGGGCAATCAACAGTGTTGATGGTGATCGAGTCTAGACTTGACACCTTTTTATCAAGGATGATGCAGGGATAATGAATTTTATCCTGCCTTTGTTGAAGGAGGTGAATCAAGCAACCCATCAAAAGTTTATTTCAACTGAGATAATTGTCTGATTTATTTTTATGCCGTGGTCACAACTGTCATTTTGAAAGGACCTTCAGTTCCAGCTTTACCTGCCCCTTCATGAACAGGTACAGCTGGTCTTCTTGTGTTTGATTAGAAGCAAAATAAGAAGTATGATTTGTGTTTTGCAAGACTAATAACAAAAGCATACGGATATCATTTGTTGTGCCATCAGCAGCAGGAAACCATGATTCTTCTTTCCATTTTTTTCCTTCTTGATTAATATGCAAGTGAATGCACACAACTAAATACATACATACATACATACATATATATTTGAAAATACATGCAGACATGCTTTAGTTGATGGTAAAATGCATAAAGATATATTCAGAAAAATGCATAAGAAATGTGTATGCTGGGCAAAGTATTAACCAACTGACATATGAATTTCTGTGTGGGAGGGAGAGCAGGGACAGTCTCACAATTTGATATGGAATGTGGATGAGACAAGAGTGCTGTTGAGATAATGGAAAAAATGCAACGAACAAGTAATCAGATATCTGTAACTTTTCACACTCATAGCTTTCATTCAGAATAGATGGTACGAGCCCAAATGAACAAAAAGTCAAAACTAGTGTTGGGAAACTTCTTGTGTTCCTAACTTGTATGTCACATTTACCTATCTCAGTGTACAGTTTTAGAATTTAGGATGTCACACCAATACACGTACGTAAATACATTTTCATTTCTACAGAACTCTGCATTGTGAAGTTGAAGGCTTTCATGGCCGGCATTCAAAGTTTTTTCTGGGTTTTTCGGGCTTTGTGGCCATGTTCTAGAAGAGTTTCTTCCTGACGTTTTGCCAGCATCTGTGGCTGGCATCTTCAGAGAATGCTTGTCTGGAAAGGACTTGGGTATATATATTGTGTGACCTGGAAAGGCAGGAGTGATTTGCATGTGTATTGTTTTGTTGTTAATGGCAGGCCTCAGGGTGGGAGGGTCTACAAAAGAGGATTAGGGTCTGCTTGATAGTGTTCATTGTCTGCTGGGAGATTTCTCATTTGCATTTGTTGAGTCTTTTTATCTTGCTATTTTTCAGGACTGGTAGCCAAACCTTGTTTACTTTAAGGGTTTCCTCTTTTCTGTTGAAATTATCCAGGTGTATGTGGATTTCAGTGGCTTCCCTATGCATCCTGACATGGTAGTGGTTGGCATGGTCCAGAATTTCAGTGTTTTCAAACAGGATTTTATGCCCAGGATTGTCCACATGCAGATTGCAACTAGCAGGCAACAGATCAAGTTTGCCACTGTAGCAGCACTAGTGAAAACTAATATTCTGTGTGCTTTCACAGTTTTGGACTCCTAGGGGGTTGAGGCATTTATGTAATACCATTTTGGGGGAAAGCCGTTTTCACAAATAATTAAGGGCCATTACAACATGTGTTGCAAACATCACCATCAGGGAGCTTACTGAAACTATAAACACAATAGCTTTGAAATTTATTTTACGCCCCCACCCCAACAGAAATGGTTTTGATTTGTAAGGTCTCCTTGCCTTGTGGATCCTGGGATGTGGGCCAAGGTATCTCTCACACACAAACACAGAGAATATATTGTACTTAAAAATGCTCTGACTAATGCAGTACATTGTATACTGAATGTTGGCCCGACAGTTCATTTCCTTTTTTTGTTGTTGTTGAATTCTTACACTCTATATTTTATCCATTATTACACATTGCTGAGCATTTGTTTATTTGAAAATTTCTCCATCACCTCATTCTTTTCTATGATTATTAAATAAAGTACTTTAGTCAGCTCAAGCCACTGTAATAATAAGTAGCTGTAGTTTATGTTTCAAAGAAACATGCTTATGGGATTGTTAACATGTCTTAAAATGTATTGTGACTTTTCTTTCTCTAGCAAGCCTGAAGGTTCAAACAGCAGGCCTTGTTGCTTGTGGCATCACAAAGGATTTCTTGATCCATTGCCTTTCCTGTAAAAACCCTCCTGTATTTGGGGTGTCATAGCTGTTCATTTAACCCATTCTAGTGCATATTTCATGTTTTCTTCAATTAGGGAAATTGTTCTGTTTCAACACACACACATACAGTTAATGTATTTTTGTGTGCCTTCAAGAGTATGTGTTTAAAAGAAATGTGACATGTTGATAGACCCAGGTAGAGTAAGATACATTGAATCATTGAGATTTATATAAATGACAACTTGCCATTCAGCAAGGGATTCGTAGGTCTACTCAGCTGGTAGAGTAGGCCCACCGAATCCCTTCAATCCCTACTCTAGTTGGTGAGAGCCAGCATGGTGCAATGATCTGAGTTTGGACTATGACTCTGGAGACCATGGTTCAAATACCAGCTCAATCATGTAAATCCACTGGATGATCCTGGGCAAGTCACACTTTCTCAGCCTCAGAGAATGGCAATTACAACCCTCCTCTGAAGAGAACTTGCCAAGAAAACCCCATGATAGGTTTGACTTAGGGTCGCCATAAGTCGGAAACAACTTGAAGGCACACAATGACAACAAACTCAAATTAGTACAACCAGTTAGAGTTGCCAGATCTTCAGACCAGGTCTCAGGACCTGGATCCTTTGCTCCAGTCCTCAGAGTGAGGGAGAGAAATGTCAGGGTGAGACCACTGCCTAGAATACTGTATGTACTTCATGTTAATCGATTCTTGGGAGAGGCGGGAAATATTATATGACTTTACCTTTGCGCTCAAAACAGTAATCCTTTATGCAGTTTATTTGCATTACATTGTCAAATAGCTCTTAAACTGATCATTTATTCTAGCAAGCTTTTTAAAATCATGCAGGCCTGGTTTTATCAGGGGTTGGTAGATTATTTAAACATTGTATATTTTAAATTTTGAATGTTTTAAAATGTTTTACTGTTTTAATTAGATTATTTTAATTGTTTTTAAAGTGCAATTTTAATATTATATATGTTGTAAGCTGCCTTGGGTCCCAAATTGGGAGAAAGGCAGGATTAAAATTAATTAATTAATTGGTAGGTTTGGACAGTAGGATTTTGGGGGGTAGGGTAAAATTTATGCCAACAGCTTATTTGTTGATAATAGCAGAATGTGGCATTTCTGTTGAGTCTGTGGCCATTGAATATGGTCATTTTACCACAACATCAGCTAAAGGTTTTGGACGCTTTTTTTAACCAACTCTTGAAAAATGCACTTCATTGATTCACCCCTTTCTCTTCTTCAGTGCAAAGTTTTTAATATTAAAATTGCCTTTTGAAATTTAGTTTCGGGTTATTGTTTTTAGGGTGCGATACTGCAGTGAAATAGCTTTTTAGAACTCTTTAATTATCCCCCTTCATTTCTTTATACTAAATCCACTTTATCTCTGATTAGTACAAAAGGCTGAGTGTTTTTGTCAAGAGCTTATGGCTTTCCTTTGTGATGGGCTGTATCTTAAGTAGCCATTTGGAATGGTGTTGGCTTTTGGCAGAGTTGGGGAGGGAAGACATGCTTTTCAAGGAGCTCAAAGTGAGCCAATAAAGACTGTGGAAGCCTGTACACATATAATCCAGGGCCTATCTGCATTATGGTTAATGCTCTGGGAAAGTAAAGAAATGGCACCAAAAATATTCCATGTGTATAACTGAAATACATTTGCCCTGAATTGAGTGGCTGTGTTTTCTCCACCATAAGCTGTTTGAGGTGCCTGTTTGATAACAAGAAAAATACCACTCTGTTTATCACTTTGTATGTTCAGGACCTGTCACTCTTAGGGTTTGTCTTCTAAAAGCAAGCATGAATCCTAACTTGAGGAGTTAATTTATGAATCTCTATCACATTTTCCCCCGTTTCCTCCCCTGACCCTTCTCCATTACAGATGCCATCCATTCAGGTTCAGTCAATATTTGATAATCAGCTGTTGGGCTGAATTTAAAATCATGCATACATAACCCTTATAGCCAAATGAAGGAATATATAGAATCACAGAGTTGGAAGAGACCACACTGGCCATCCATGGCTTTTCCTGCAGTTTGATTCCATTGCTCCATGGCCTAGACTCTGGAGCAGCAGAAAACAAACTTGTTCCATCCTCAGTATGACATCCCATTAAATATTTAAATTTAAACACAGCTATTGTACCACCTCTAAACCTTCTCTTCCCCATGCTAAACATAAACAGCTCCCTAAGTCATTCCTCATAGGGCATGGTTTCTAGACCTTTCACCGTTTTTGTTGCACTCCTCTGGATACACTCCAGCTTGTCAATATTTTTCTTGAATTGTGATGGCCAGAACTAGACACAGTATTCCAGATGAGGTCTGACCAAAGCAGAATAAAGTTTGTTTCCCTTGTTCTAGACACTGCACTCCTATTGATGCAGCCTCGGATTATACAGAGCGCCCGCGTCATATGCGGGCATGCCTTACGCGGCTTCCAGCATATCCTGGAAACCGCGCTGGAAGAAGCAGTGCTGCACACCAGAAAAAGTAAGAGTGTGCATGCCCATGGTGTGCACACTGCTGCGTACCAAAGTGGGCACAACCCTCATTATCTTTAATGGGACTAGAGCATACACGGAATTTCCCTTACATGGGAGATCCGAAATGGATCCCCCACGTAAGGTAAGGGATCACTGTATTGGGTTTTTTAGCTGCTGCTTCACACTGTTGACTCATGTTCATGTTCAGCTTGTGATCTAGTAAGAATCCCAGATCCCTTTCGCATGTACTGTTGTCAAGCCAGGTGTCCCCTAGCTTGTACATGAGTCTTTAAAAAAAAATCTGCCTATATGTAGTACCTTATATTTCTCCCTGTTGAAATTCATTTTGTTAGTTTTGGCCCAACTCTCTAATCTAATCTGCCCAAAGACAACCCCCTCCATTGCTAAACAACCCGTGAAGCCCCTCACATAGCCATTCCCTGCAAGATTGCTGAAATGTCTTCCCATGGCCAGAAGCAGGGAATGGTCCAGGGTGGGGTGGGGGGGGGGGCTTTAGGACTGTTCAGTAAGTTGGGGAGTGGGATATGGATCAGCCTTGTGTAAGTTCATTACTCCACTGAGCCATACAATGTGGAACCTTTTCATCAAGAAATTGACCCTTTTCATCAAAGATCTCAACTCAGTGAAGTCTCCCCTCCCTACATGCAAGTATTTTTATTACCGTTTAGACTTGACTATAAGTCGATCTCATGTATGAGTCGAAGACAGGTTTTGTGGCCAAAATTATGGAGTTTTATATGACCTATGGATAGGTCACGGATGCTAAAACATAGGGGAATGTAACAAAGGATGTAAAGGATGATGAAGCAAAGGAAAAGAATTTACATGTTCATGCTAATTCTAAAGGCAGGCTAGCCAAATGAAGAGGGAATTACCACTGCTCTTTTCCCATCCAGACATGCAAAAAAGGCCAGAAGCAGTGCCACGGCAGAGAGAGTAGATAGAGGGGGGCAGTGCTTTTAGGTTTTCCTGGGACAGACTAAACACTCACTTTTGCCACTCAACTGAAAGAAGGGGATGGTTCCTTTTTTGTTAAGAGTTAAAGTACGTTACTTACATTGACCCATGGTTAAGTCGACCCAGATTTTTTGGGTCAATTTTTTTTACTAAAGTTGCTAGACTTACACATGAATATATACAATAATCATCTGTGCTGAAACAAGAGCAGGCAGATTGCAAGAACCCATCTGGAGCATGCAAAAAGAATAGAAAGCTAGCTGGAATCACAAACCAAGTCATGTAATGAAGTGTGAAATTAAGTAGAGTCCGAGTAAAGGAGTCTGAATTAGAACAAAACTGGAACAGCAAGGAGAAACAGGGATGGAATGCTGGTCCACAGAAGAAGGCCTCCAGATAGAAAAAACATGAGAGGTAATTATTGATCAGGGTGAAAGACTGCAGAGTGTTCTAGCAATATTTATAGCCAGTTGGCTATAAATGAACCAGTTGCTTTTTTTTGAGGTTAGAGTCGTGCAGAATAACCCGTACTATCCTGTCACCCTTGTCCATTGTTTTTGCCAGAGAGCAATGGAAATTGTAGCAGTCAGTCACAGACAAGACTTTTCAATCCACCTCTGGTACCCCTAACAATAATTTTGGTGGTTTCAGGATTCATTGTGAAGGAGGGGAACTATCCATGCCCAAGTCATGAATATAGAAATATCCATATACCTTGAAATGGGTAGGCATTCGTAGGTTCAGGAAACACTACATACAATCAGAGGACCCATTTCAGCAAAGTTTTCTCTTCCCATGAATTCTTCTGTGCCCTTGAAATGATTCATAGACCTCTAGGCATCCCATTGCACCTGAAACAAAAAGTTTTGTTGACTGTATTCTCCAGGGAGGGGATAAGAACAACAACCAAAAAAATTGTATGCATTTCTGGCATGTTTGCACATGAGACCTATTGTTTAGGGCCTTTTGATGTCAATTTGAGATTAAATTCTTGTATAAGCCTCATACATTCCAAGGAAAGTGTGCTCTTTTCCTGCTCTTGTGTTACACTTTGGTGTTCTGATAACATAATACTTTGGTTGGATATAATCTTTTGTGCATTATGTTGCCAAATATGTTGCTGTTACAATATGGGAAAAATATCAAGTCAGGTCTTCTTATTAAATAAATTTAGCCCGTTATGTGTGATGGAAACCCCTTCCTCGATCTCTGAAGTGGAATTCCTGACGTTTCGCCAGCATCTGTGGCTGACATCTTCAGAGAATGTCTGAAGATGCCAGCCACAGATGCTGATGAAACATTAGGAATAAACTCTTCTAGTACATGGCCACATAGCCCAAAAAACCCACAAAAAGCTATGGATGCCAGCCATGAATGCCTTCGACTTCACAAATAATTATTTGTTTCTGATTTAGAAGAAGAACATGCTTTTGTAGTCCCTTTCATCATTGTTCAAGAAAACCAAACTAATTAATTGTAATAATGAATAAATGGGGGGGGGGGGCGGGTTGCCAGCTAATTTGGTCCATTTTACCAACCTAATGTTCCAGTCTTCCCAGTTGTCTCAAGATGGCACCAAAAAAAAAAAGGAGACATTTGCAGTGAAAACACTATTTCATTCAAGTTTGATTTGATCTTGTTCCTTCACTTTGACAGCTTGGTTCTGATTGTTCCATCTGTTCTGTGCTTTTCTTTAAGTGTGAGAATCTTAGGAAAGAAATACTAACTCATTCTTCAATGAATTGACACTTTGTTTTTAAATACAGTAATCCTCATTCCCAAATCCCACCTTCCTTTTTTGATTGTTAGAATATATACTCTAATTTCATGAGTGTTTTAAAATCTGCTGTAAGTAAAGTGCCCAACCAAGACAGTAATGACAAAAAAGTAACATATTTTAAGAAGCCCTCATGGTCCATAGCCCCTCCAAGGGATTAGAAAAAATATTTTTTTGGGGGGGGGGATTTTGAAGCCATATGGATGTTGTGGATTTTACCCCAATTTTCATTTTTCTTCCAGAAAGCACAGATACTACTTACACATTCTTAAACCATGCCCAGAGTTAGAAGAGCTTATGGTAATTTCTAACTGACAGATGAGGAACTGAAGACAAAAGAATATTTGCACTGAAGCAGAAAGCGAACCAGTGACTAAATCCCATTTCCTAATTCAGTATTCGCTATCCACAAATCTATGCTCGTTTCCCACTATAACCTTTCAGCCATCTGGAGAGTTTCCGAATTCTTTGTGATAGGACAAGGAATCAATCAAAGTTAACGTTAGATAATCAACAGGCTATCATGGAAATTTAATACATACAGGAATTGACAAATGTGTTTGTCAGGAAGTTGGCATTCAAAACAAGAAGGACAAAAAAATCTTTCCTCTGTTTCCCAGATTTTTGTATTTTATGTCTTGATCATATGTCTACCAAATTAGCAGAGCTTGGGAAAATCTGTTTGTTTTTTTTAACTACAACTCCAAGAATCCTCCAATCTAGCATGGGCCTTAGCCACTCTAGTTAGGGGATTCCGGGAGTGTTCCTTGAAGAACAAAGGTGTTTCAAGCTTTCTAATTTCACATTTCAGCATGTTATTGAAATGTCAACCATATACTAAGCATTCCCATGAACAGCCCAAGACATTCTGCAGTCTGAGGCAAAGGATAAGGTCCTTCCTTATCCTTGGTGGAAGCTGGTTGAATTGACTGTTGGGACCTATCTTTGTACTTATTTAATTTGTTATTGTTTTATTCATTTTTATCCCACCTTTCTTTCAGTAATGGGACTCAAGGCAGCCCGCACTATATTTAAAACAATGCAATTCAAAGCCTATACAAAAGCAGTAATAAAAGTATAAATATAAGATTTAAAAAACAAACAGTATTACAGATACTAAACATTACAAATATTAAAATGCATTAAAAGCATTTTATAGCTCAGAAATAATTTAGTTTGACAGCACTTTAATTACCATGCCTCAGTGTTATGGAATCCTAAGATTTGTGGTCTGTTGTGGCACCAAAGCTCTCTGAAGAGCAAAATGTTTCACAAAACTACAAATCCCACAATTCCATGGCAGTTAAAGTGGGTCAAACTGCATTATTTCTGCAATGCAAATGCAGCCTATGTTGTTGTTGTTATGTACGTTCAGATTGTTCAGATTGTTTCTGACTTATGGCGACCCTGAGGAGGAGGTTTGCCATTGCCTTCCCCTGAGGCTGGGAGCGTGTGACTTGCACCCAAGGTCACCCAGTGGGTTTCATGGCCGAGCTGGGAATCGAACCCTGGTCTCCAGAGTCATAGTCCAACCACTATGCCACAAACTGCACAGCATTAAAAGCCCAATCCTAGTTAGTTTGTAAAAGCTTGACAGCACAGAAATGTTTTGACCTACTGTTGGAAAGAAAGCAAGGATGTAGGTTGAGTATCCCTTATGCAGAATTCCGATGTCCCAAATACTCCAAAAAATGAAACTTTTTTCCATGGTTGGCTGAGATAGTGAAACATTTTCTGATGGTTCCGTGGACACAAACTTTGTGTCACGCACAAAATTATTAAAATAATGCATAAAATTACCTTTAGACTCTGTGTGTAACGTGTATATGAAACACGAGATATTTCATTATGAATGTGTGTGCAAATGCAGACATTCCAAAATCCAGCTGATTAGGGAATAAAATACTCATCAGAATCCTAGAAGCATGGAGTTGGAAGAAACCAAAAGGGCAATCCAATCCTATCCCCTGCCATGCAGGAAAACACAAAGCACCTCCGACAGATGGCTATCCAGCCTGTTTGAAAATCTCCAAAGATGCAGACTCCACCACTTTATGAAAGAGTGTGTTTCACTGCTCTTACTGTCCAGAAGTTCTTCCTAATGTTGAAATGGAATCTCTTTTCCTGTAGTTTGCATCCATTGCTCCATATCCTTGTCTCTGGAACAGCAGGGGGGGAAAGCCCTCTCCATCCCAAATATGACACCCCTTCAAGTATTTAAACAGGGCTATCATGTAACCTCTTAACCATCTCTTCTCCAGGCTAAACATACCCAGCTCCCTAAGTCTCCCATTGTAAGGCATGGTTTCCAGACCCTTTGCCATTTTGGTCACCTTCTTCTGGACACACTCCAGCTCTCAACCTGCTTTTTGAATGGCAGTGCACAGAAATGAACCTGGAAAACAAAGGCCAAGAGGGAAAAGGAAAACATGAAAATAATTTTAAAATATCAAGATAAACCGTTAGCTGTTACTAGTATATTATTAGGATTATTGTTTGCTCAGGCTGCTACCAGAAATAAAGTTTGATATCATTTTATCCGCCATGGCTCAATGCTATGGAATTTGTGATTTGTAGTTTTGTGGGTTATCCTTCTCTGTCAGAGAGCTCTGGTGCCACAGCAAACTACAAATCCCAGGATTCCATAGGATGGAGCCATGACAGTTAAAACATTGTCAAACTGCATTAATTCTGCAGTGTGGCATCAGCTATGGGATGGAGTATTCTACATGAGAGCATGGCTGGTTGCGCAGGAATACTTTACAATGCTGTTGTCCCTTGTGCTTATTCCAATTACCATGTGAATCTGCCCCAAATAGAATTACACAGCCAGAGACCAGATAACTCTAGGACAACATTCAAGTGTGTGGTGGCTACTTTAAAACCTGTTGCATAACAGATAGACAGGCATTTTTGGGTGGAAGGAGGAACATTGGTATCAGTGAAACAGGTCTCTTACGCAAGCTAGCGACTTCACCTCCAGAATAGGCTGGACTCACACATCTGACAATGCCAGCTTCTTCATTTGTTCAAGCTGCAATTTAATAATTATATCCTTAGCTAATGTGCTTGTGGCTAACTCATCTTGCCTTTTAAGGCTTAGCCCTACCATCATTAAAATCTCCCCAGCGTGGCAAGTAGCTTTCTAACAAGTCAATTGATCTGTTTTTTTCTGTTGTTTTTTCTCTCCTCCTTCCCCAGTGTGTCCATTCTGATCTTTAATACTTCTCGGCAATGCTTTGTTGTGGTGAAGCAGTTCCGTCCAGGTAATCCTCTTCCTTTGCTTTACTTTTTAAACATTTACAGGCTTAGTAGTTTTTAAATAAACAAAACAGATGGGCCTATGCATTGCTGTGGTGTTAATATTTTTTTCAGCAGCCAAGGAAGTTGCACCCAGCCTTGTTAAATTGATGTGTGCTAAGCTTCCTGTTCGGGTGTTTCCATCCTGAATCCTGTCAACATCTCTAGCAGCTTTTGCTCTTTCCATTCAGAGGGAGAGAATATTTATCCTACAGTATTTGTATCTTTCTCTACCGCTGAGGCAAAGGGATGAGAAAAGATTGGAAAAGTTACTTTTGGGCAACAGCTCCTCAAATCCTTTGGTCAACATGGCCACATGCTATAGCACAGTGGTTAAATGCCAGTACTGCAGGCACAAGGTTGTGAGTTCAATCCCAGGGTCTGCACAGCCCCTTAGCCTTCCATCCTTTCATAGCTCAGTAAAATGAGTACCTAGCTTGTTGGGGGCAATTGGCTTACAGATTGTAAGTCAGTTAGAGAGCGCTGAGTTCACTGATAAGGGGTATAGAAATGTAAATGCTATAGCTACAGCTATTGCTATGTTGTTATCCAAGGAAGAGCTAGTGTGGTATAGTGGTTTGATTGTTGGAAGACCAGGGCTCCAATATCCATTCAGCCATTGATATTTGGAAAGTTGTTGTCCAAGGAAGAGCCAGAATGGTGTAGTAGTCTGAGTATTGGGCTAGGACTCTGTGAGAGCAAGATTTGAGTACTCATTCAACCATGGGGGTAGAATTCAGAGACAGAGTTGTGGTAGTCTCGAATGTTAATATGAAAAGACATTGGGCCCTCAGTATCCGCAGGAGATATTCCTCCACAGATGCCAACATCATATTGACTTGAGTGGTGACGCAGCCACACAGCCACACCACCATTGAACACAATGGCACTTTGGAGGAGCCTCCTCCTTTTCTTCCTCCTCCTGCCTTGTGCTGGGCCTCACCTCATCTCGCCTTCCTCTTCCTCCTCCTCCTCCTCTTCCTTCTCCTCCCTTCATGCTGTGCCATCTCTTCCTGCTCCCACTATGCCTCACCTTCCTCTTCCTCCCACCACGCAGCACCTTCCTCCTCCTCCTCCTCCTTTTCCTTCCATCTTGCACCCTTTCTCCTTCATCGCTTCCTCCTCCCTCCTCGTACCATGCCTCACCTTTCTCTTCTGCCTCTTCCTTCCATCGGGCCACCCCTTTCTCCTCCTCCTCTTCTTCCTCATCCTCTACCCACTCCATGGGCTTGCCATCCACATATGCTTAAATCCTTGGATGACAAGTCTGTGGATAAGGAGGGCCCACTGTATCACCTTTGAGACTAACTGAGTGATAAAGGTTGTAGCATAAGCTTTTGTGGACTTGGTCTACTTCCTCAGATTGATGGAGTGAACTGGTGCCCAGAAAGGACCTTTATATTCAGACTGTATGAATAGCCATGGAAATGCAAAACTTGTCAGTATGGTGATGAGATGAAAACCTCAGTTTTAACAATGAGGGACCCTTTGCATGCTGTCATTTTACCACTGAAACTCATTGTGTGAACTTGGGAAAATAACACTCTTTCAGCCTTTATCTAAGGCTCAGATCCTGTGACTTTATTCCAGAACAGATTGGTGAACAGGATGAGGTGCCATAATGCTCCATTAAGCAAGACACTGATATCTGTCCTCCCTTACTTTCTAAGCCCGAACTTTGAGCTGCAGCCACCTCCTCCCTAACACAGCTTTTGGCTCGCCAGTGGAGAGGGAGAGGAGGAGATGTGGCAGTGCTGCTGACAAGAGCAGAATCATGTCCAGCATATCCTGCCATCCTGGACACACTGAGAAGAGCCATTCCTCCCCCCCTCCACAAAGGAGGCAATAGTGTTGTTGGGGGGGATATCTGTGGCTAAAAGTTGGGTTATGGAAGGTGAAGGAAAACAGGTACCCTGGTCCACCTTGACAGAGTGTTGCAGTGTCTGATCCGGATCCTCTTTCTGTTCAAGATTAAAATTACAGTTTCTCCTACCCAGATCCAATCTGGCACTCTAGCCTTTGAAGAAGGCAATGACAAACCTCCTCCAAATAAATATTGCCCCAAAAGAAAAAGCCCATGGTAGGTCACCATAGATTAAAGTTGACTTGGTGATATAACATAACAACAGCAGGTCTAAAAGTAACTTTTCCAAGCTGTGCCAGAGAGAATGATTTGTCTGAAGAAGCTGAGTGAGCTCCATATGTCCACACTGAAGGATTGCATATAAATGGATGGCCACATGTCCTGCTTTGCAAGCCAGAATCCTTTGCTTGACGGCTGTTATAGGGAAGTCTTCTATTTGAAGGTGTCTTCTCTTAGAAAAGCTCTCTTGTTAGGGATGTCATTCCTCCCTTATTTCATTCTTGAAAGAAGATAGGTAATTTGAGCAAATTTTTTCCTGATGCATGAAAGTGTTCAAAAACAGTTTACTAAGACTGTTTAAATTCTGTTGCCTGTGCAGAAAATACTATAATTGTGAATTTAATCAGTGCAAAATTTGCACATGGGTTGTTGGTTGGGATTGCACAGAAGACAACATATTCTGTGTAAAAATAGTTTTCTGAGTGAAAAAAAAAATAATTTGTGAAGATTCTGTCAAGAAAAGTATTTTCCCCCAGCCCTTGTTAAACCATTTTCCATCAGAAGTGTCCATCCTAAGTATGATTTTAAGATAAAGAACCATAATGATGTTGAACAGGGGATTTGAAATTGCCTGTTAACAGCACTTGGAGTAGGAAGACAAATCACAAATCACTTACAGTCCTCTCCCCTGTGGTAAGAAACAAATGATGCAGTAATTGTTTCTAAATTTGCACCAATACATCTAAATCAGCATATGCCAATTTTGTACAAATCCCCCTTTTGTCCGTTTTCTTGGTAACATGCAAGTGGATATACCCGACTGTCTTTCTAAAGACTAGATTTTACAAATCCACAGGGAAGTATAACAGCATAGAAAGAAGTAAAGTTGTAATAAAATAGGCTAAAAGAGAAATAAAGAATAGGATAGCATAAAACAACAGCTCATATAAACGTGCATAAACCATTGCTATGAATTAAAATTTCGGGGTGGGGGGTGTTCTTAGCCTAGGAGTTATATGACAGTAACAAGGGCTCCTGGTAAGGAGTTCCAAAAGGAAAATACCACTCAGAAAATTCCTCCCTGTACTGTCTCTCCATCTCATGAGTGATGGCAGGGGAACCCAGAGATGGGCTTTGACTGCTTGTCATTGTGGCATAAGCAGTTCTTGATATCTCTTACTGTCGAGGGAGGATTTGAACCAAACTCCCCCCTTTCCAAGTCTAATATACTATTCCCAGTATACTACAATGTGCAGAGCTTAAAAAAGTTACTTTTGAAAAAAAGGAATATTGTGCTTCATGAAAGTGCCCTCCATAAGCAAGCAGTTCTATGTAGAGTCACCCCTCCACATTTGCAGGGGTTAGGGGTTGAGAACCCCTGCAAAAGTGGAAAAACCGTAAATATGCTAGCCCTCCCTCAGTATGAATGATAAAGTGTCCTCTCCCACCAAGAGCATTCTTTATCATTCATGTTGAGGGAGGGCTAACATATTTATGTTGTTTCCACTTTTGTAGGGGTTCTCAGCCCCTAACCCCTGCAAATGTGGAGGGATGACTGTATATATGACCACCTGTATCTCTCCTTGCAACCTTGCAACATAGCCTCCCCCACATTTCCAAATTGCTTCCATTTTCAATCTGATGTTAGCAGCCACTGGCCAGGAAGGGGGGGGTAGAGGAAGAGAGGAGAGAAGTTGGATCTTCCCTGGAAGGGGCTGCAAACATCCGATTCAAAGGGAAGGACTTTGGAAATGAGAAGGATGCAAAGTTTGGCA
Organism: Sceloporus undulatus; assembly: GCF_019175285.1. Taxonomy (NCBI): domain Eukaryota; kingdom Metazoa; phylum Chordata; class Lepidosauria; order Squamata; family Phrynosomatidae; genus Sceloporus; species Sceloporus undulatus. Next base: position 368,026,988 of record NC_056522.1, on the reverse strand, counting down.
AAGCAGGGGAATGTACAGTGTTAGTTTTCACTGGCTGGGATCAAGGGTGAGGAGGAAGGAGGTGAAGAGGTTGACCCTGTTACGCAGGTTACAAAATCATGAATAGTGAAAACCAAAAATCTGAAACCTGCAAATGTAGAGAGCTGACTGTATTCCTTCTTCTTAAAAGGAACTTTCCAAGGTCTGAGTTAGTAACCTTGGCCTTGTCAGCACAGGCCAAATACACCAGCCTCCCTGTATCCACTTCATGGGGAGTCCAAACAATGCAGTCCTTGGGAAGTCCAAACAATGGCAGTCCTTGGGGAGACCAAATGACATCTGGCACATGCAGCACAAGAACCGGGTTATAATATCCCTAAAATGCATTATTTAAAAACTTACTTTTACTCCAGATCTTCCGGGAAGATAGCGGTAGCAAGTACATTTTTATACCACTTATCAGTGAACTAGCACTCCTTAAGCAGTTTACAAATTGCCCCTAACAAGCTGGGTACTCATTTTAGCAACCTATGAAAGGATGGAAGGTGAATGGCCCTCCTCTAGGATTGAATTTACAACATTGTGGTTGCAGTACCAGCATTTAACCACTGCGCCACCAGGCTCCCTATGCTGTGTCGCTGGGCAGCTGTTTGAAATGTGTCCTACGGTGCCACCTGGCACATCTGCTGTGGTGCCAACCCCTTGCTCTAAGATCAGAATGAAGTGACATGGATGCATCAGGCAGTTCAGCAGGCTGCACATGTGAACAGCTTCCCTGGTGATACAACAGTGGGCCAAGTAATGGGGAGGCAGGGCAGCTTCAGGACCAGGCTGGCCCATGCAGACAAAGCCCTACTCAACTGAACCTCAGCTACAACTACTATGGTACAAAGATCCACCAAAATCTCAATAGCTCTATCTTTTATTTTGTGTTTTGTTTGTTCAGGACTACAAATACTTTCCTTCACCCACCCACCCCACCATAGCAACATTTCAAAAAGGGACACCAAAATACAGAGTTGTCCGTTTTTTCAGTGGGTTTGTGTCTGTGGTTTGAAAAGCAGTCTTAACTCTTAGAAATTTAGCAGGTGACGTTCTTCATACCACTTGCCTCCATGGCATCTGTTTAACTTTATGCATGTCCAGCAGCTGTTAAAGGCACAGGAGCAGGGCTAATAATAAAGGTGGCACCACTACAACAAAGGCCGCTAGTAACAGTGGCGTGTCTTTTAGCAGCCTTCACGATGACATATAAACCAAATGAGTAGTATGGATAGAATCCATTCCTTTGTGTTTTCTTTTATGTTATTATTTGGCTCTTAGCATTTCCTTTAGGAGGGTATTACCACAACAGCTGTTTCTAGATTAATGTAAAAGGTCTGTAGCAAATTCCACCCAGCAATCTATGCAGGAGGGGAGTATATGTTCAAAAAGGGAGGGTGGCAGTGTTCAAACACACATGCATGCTTTTCATAACTCTGCAAAACAGCAGCTGAATTGACAGGCTGAAAGACTCATCATGGAGCACATGGTACATCATGCACAGTCCAACGTCCCATCAGCGATCAATGAATTCTGTGAAATTTGTCTTGAGACAGAAGTTGTACAGAAGTAATGCTAGCAGGGGGGGAAATAAAATCAAACTTTGTATAACATTCAGTATGCCCTCCATTTTTCTAACAGCATTAATTGATTCCCACTCCCACCCACCCCCAAAATACACAGAACATTGGATGCTCCATTGCCTTCTAAGTGCAGCCATTACTTCCCAGTTGTGTGCTCAGTTATAAGAAATTTAGATGTGCTAACCGTATTAAGTGGTTTCAGTTTATTTATACACATGCCTCTAAGACTTTTTAAAGCCTGTTGCAATCTGAAAGCAAAGTGCCGGGTGTCATTAAAGTGTATTTACTTTATGAGTTCTACTATTAAAATCTGGAGTGGTAACAGAGAAAAGGATGGATGGATGACTTACTCTAGGATTGTTATATTGTCATCTTATTCCAGATATCCCCTTTATTTTATTTATTTTTTTAAAAAAATAGAAACGTGAGTCTTTCATCTTTAGTCTGGGTAAAGTCAACGATCCAATTAATGGGTCTGCTGTCACCTCATTTGTTTTAAGAGCAGCAGGCCAACCATTAAACTGTTAGCCCACATTATTTTACCGAGTGAACAAGAATCATCAGTGTAAATGAAAATCCATTGGGCCCAAGGTCTCTTTCACACTACAGTTACAGTACTTTCAGTGGCAAGACTATTCCTATGGAATCCAGAATTCTAGTTCCATGAGGTATTTAGAATTCTCTGCCAGACAGCTCTAGCACCTCACTAAACTACAAATCTCAGGATTACAGAGGATGTAGCTGTAGCAGTTTAAGTAGTATTAAAGTGCTATAATTGTGTAATGTGAAAGTGACCTGATGAAAGATCCTGTGGGATTCTGACTCACACACTGAGTTTCAGATCATCAGGGTCTGCCTTGTATACTTCCATGTCAGAAAATATGACGCACACACATTACATTTCTTTAAACACAAAGAGCAATGTGCTTGACTGCACGCATACTGTGTTTTGCTGGTGTGGCTGAGCTGTGTCAGCTCTGCCCAACCATTATGCAAAGTGAGATAACTGTTTCAGGCTGCAGATATTCTCATTAAACAGGTAGTCGATTCTTACTTAGTTTGTTATCACCGTATTTTACTTGCCAGGGATGGGGAGGGGTGCTTTTCGGCATTTCTACCTTATACCTTATTACCAGGCTTTTTGAAGGACCGTATCTCCCTGTATGAGCCCATTAGGGTTTACGATCATCAGGAGAGGCCCTCCTCTCTGTCCCACCATCTTCTCAGGTGTGTTTGGTGGGAACAAGGGAGAAGGCCTTCTTGGTGGCTGCTCCCAGACTTTGGAGCTTCTTCCCCAAAGAGGCCAGGATGGCCCCATCCTTGCTGTCTTTCCAATGGCAAGCTAAAACATTTTTGTGCCACCAGGCCTTTACAGACAGTTGAGGTTGGGCTCTTAATGCTCTGTGGTGCTGGATTTGAAGGATTTTAAGAGTCTGTATATAGTTTTATTTTTATTGTTTTAATGTGTTTTTAGTATTCTTAACTGTTTTAAGTGCTTTTATCTTTCAAATTGCATCTAATTCTTTTAATGACTAATGTGTTTTAATATTATGCTAGTTTAGGGGCTGTCCAGATCGCACCAAAGGGGTGGTCTGCAGCCGCCCCTTTACTGGCCGGATCGGGGGCATGGCCACCTCACACCGTGGACCTGATCCGGGCTCTGGAAAGCACAAAAAGGAGCTGCAAAATGCCCTCCAAAGGGGCATCATAGCCATGGCAGCGCGGCTTTATGATGCTCCTTCACTGCTGCATCATGTGGATAATGGAGGGGCATCATAATGGCACCCTAGGGGCGGGCTTAGGGTGCCTAGTGTGCGGACTCTGCACACTAATTCCGCCCACAGGCCAACACAAAGTGCCGCTCTGTATACGGTCCATATTCCCATTTAATGCCCACTTTTGTGAGTTTTAATTGTATTGTTTATTTTTTTAATTTGTAAGCTGCTTTGTGTCCCATTTGGGTGGGGGGAGTGGGATATAAATAATCAGCAGTAGCATCACTAATATAATTCCGCCTTATGTTCCAAAATAACTTGAATGGCGGGTGGAGGCACCATTTTTGCTATTCTGCTTCAGGCAGCAACATATCGTAGGTCAGCCCTTGTAGTTGTTTCACTTGCTTTGTTTCTCATTAATATATGAACAAGAGGAACACGTGTGTTCAAGAAGACGACAAGCAACTGAGGTTTTTCTTTCTTTATGTTTCTCAGCTGTCTATATGTGTGAGATGGAGCGGAAGTATCCTCAAGATTTTGAGGGTAAAAGCCAGGAGAGCTGGTGCCACCTGCCAAATTGCTTGCCTGCCTCAGTGGGAGTAACGTATGAACTCTGTGCCGGTATTGTAGACAAGCCAGAGCTGTCCTTGGAAGAAATTGCTTGCAAAGAAATTATGGAAGAGTGTGGTTATGATGTCCCTGTCACCAACCTGAAGAGAATTACTTCATACAGGTAAGAAGGGTATTGAGGAAGATGATTCTGAAAGTGAATATAACCCAGTGGTGGTTGGTGGTTTCCCTGTGAATGGGCAGTGCATCCACTCTAGGTTTTAATCTGAATATAAAAGGAGCTATCCAATCTGCTGAACCATCAAGTTGCCACTGATATCATGCAAATATATATTGCGGCCTACTAGATATTTTGATTAGGCCCTTTCTACATGTGCCAAATAAAACAGCCTTCCTCCATCGTCTCAGCAGGATGTCTGGATGACACACGACTTAAACCCCAGTGCTTGTGCAAAGAGACTGGATTCTTTTTTTAAAACTCCCTGTTTGCTCCTTAAAATTTCCATAAGTTTGAAACAACTTGATGGAACACAGTATCAAGGTATTTGTGCAGCCCTCCCCCCCTTTTTTCCCCAATCCCAAAATAATAGCAAATAAAAGAGGCTTATTTAGTACATGCAATGTTCTTTTGCTAATCAAATTGCAAGAACCTGTGGTCAACCAACTATTAGGAAGAACGTCATGATGCTATAATCTGTTCGACAATGGAACCGTCTGACTCAGGGGGTACTGGACTCTATTTCATTGGATGTTTTTACAAAGAGGTTGGGTGGCCATTTATCAAGGTGCTTTTTAGCCCTGGATTTCCTGCATCAGTAGAAGGTTAAACTAGACAAACCACAGAGTTCATTCCCACTCTGTGATTCTTTGGTATCTGTTGGGTTTTGGTTCTAGGACCCCTCATGGATACCAAATCTATGAATGCTCAAGTCCCATTAAATACAGTGGCATAGTAAAATGGTGCCCCTTATATAAAATGGCAAAATCAAGGTTTGTTTTTGGAATTTATTTTTAAATTTTCAAGCCATGGATGCTTGAATCTGTGAATAAAAAATTCATGTATAGAGAGCTGACTGTATACAATAAATCTAAGCTTTGGTGGGCCACCATTACTTGGCTAGTAGACTGAGGGCCAGGACAGATGGCTTGAAGGGATGGCTTGATCACTGGAGGTGGGACTGCAGCAACCACATGCCATGGCCCCGATCCCGCTTTTTGCTCAAGCCACTCCTTTTTGAGCCGGCTTTTCCGCCGCCGCTGCAGCTTTACAGCACTCCTGTGGCATGCAGTGTATAAATGCCGCACTTTCGGAGTGCCGCAAAGTGCCTGCCATGTGGGAGGCTTCACGGTGGCTTCCTACCAGAATGGAGGTCGTGTGTCAGCTAAACAACACGCCCCCAAGGTGCCAGGAAGCCGCTGCAAAGGGGCCTTCTGTTTTGCCCCTTGTTGTTCAACTGTGTTAGACACCTTACTTTGTGATCCATGAGTTAAAGAGAGTGAGAACACTACAGAACTGTGTTGAAGGGGGGGGGAGGGTTCTTTGTCTTCAAACTACCTAATCTCAATACCTTCCGAACAGTAAAAGAGTTTTAGATTGTATAAACTGGGAAAGAGACATGTTATTATGAAATAGTGTATAGCAGAATCAAAATCTTTTAGTTTAAGAGAAAATGCTTTTAAAGACAAATAATTTTCCATGCTGTTTTAGGAGATTCTACAAGCATTGGAATTCTGCATGCACCCAACAACAGTATCATCCGTCCTCAAAATAATGTACTTTGTCAGGTGATGTACAGAAGCCATGGCAGCAAACAAATATTGAATTTGTGAGGGACACTTCTTGTATCAGACCAGTATTGCCAGCTGCCTTGGGTCCCATCCCAGACAGAAAAGGCATGTAGAAATTCAATAAATGAAACATACTCTGTGTAGGCCATACTATTTACTTGTGGTTTTCAAAGGGCTTAGGGCTTTCTTAGCCCTGCTGTCTGAGCTAAACAAAAACAAAGCTAGACATCTCTGGATTGAACCTGAGACGCCTTGGTTGTCAACCCACCAACGCTGAGTTTGGTCAATGATCCTTTATAAAAAATAACCCGGAGCTGAGGAAAGCGTGAGTGCTGAGAAGTAATAAATGTGTTTATCACAGCCTCAACAATAGCCAATGGAGAATTCTTTACCTGATGCAGTTGTAACTGATACAAGTTCTATTCCTGGGTAGGTGTGGTTTTAGAGGGGTGTTACACAAAAAAGACGTGCTTCTTCTACAGTGAGCTTGCACCAGAAGCCTAACAAGACTTTGGACCATTAATTGTCAATCTTGTCCCTTTCATTAAAAAAAAAGCGTGTCAAATACTCTGTCCAGAAAGAAGATGTTCTGCATGGGAAGGTGGCGGAAGACATCTCATCTCTCTTGATGAATTTCCCCATCCCACCTGATTTTCTCTGCAGCATTTAAACCCAGTTAACCATGCTGTAACAAAGCTTGGGATAATCATTAAAGTGTGGTGTGGTGGTTCTATTTATTTTTTCTGAGTTTTGCCATAACTGCGATTTAAAATGTCCAAGTTTCTAAAAATTCACCCCTCATAACTCGCCTATAAGTCGACCCCCTGTTAAGTTGTGGCGGTTTGGGCGTAATTATGGTTTTGCTGTGTAGTCTGGTACCATTTGGGCATGTGCCGGATCTTGGTGCGCCGCTGTGCCAAGCTCAGTTCCAGAGACTAACTTTTGGGCTCAGCAAAGGAGGATTGATGAGAGAGGGCTGTCCAGGACAGATTACATTTTTGCCTTTCATGAAGGGTGTTCCCTTTTTATAAGAGTTAAAGTACAGTATTTACACTGTCTGTGGATAAGTCGTTCAGGTTTTTTAGGTCAATTCTTTGACTAAAATTTCTAGTCTTATACATGAGTATTCTGTAAACAATACAGATTTTTAAGAAGCACGTGTGTGTTTTTGCTGTGGACTTCAAGCCATTCCCACTTCTAGGCGGACCCTAATGTGAACTTATCAAGGGGCTTTCCTGGAAAAGATTTGTTCACAGAAGGTTTGTCATTGCCTTCCAGAGACGTAAACAGAACATACAAAATTGTGCATATAAATACAGTGGACCTTGTTATACGCTGGTGGTTCCAGATCCCCCTATAACAAATCTGTGTAAGCTCAAATCCCTTAAATATAATGACATAACAAAATGGTGTCCCTTTAAAAAATGGAAATCAAGGTTTGATTTGAAATTTTACTTTTTTTAACATTTTCAAACTGTGTATGCTGAATCTCTGTATAAAAATCAGTGTAAGAAGGGCTGACTGTAGCAATCTTGAAAAAAATTGGGCATATGGGTTTTTAAAATATTTATTTATTTATTTAAATTATATCCCACCTTTATCTAAACAGAATTCAAGACGACGTTCAGTACAGTAGGCCACATTGCTGGGGTTAGGGGCACAGGACCACTGTGAAAGTGAAAAATGCAATTAAAACTACACTTTTTCCTCTCAGGATCTTGTGGTTCTCCAATGCAACTCTATGGCCAACATCTGCCACAAGTTGACCATAGAATCATACTGGAGAACCTACATAGCCCAGAGAAGTGTTTTCCTAAGTAATATCTAGATCTCCAGCACATTCTATGGTCAGTTTCTCTGGAGGACCTAGGGATCCTAGAGAGAACATTCTATCACATCTGCAAATAATCAAAACCGCAAAGTCGAAGTCAGATGTGGAGGCCAACAGTATTTTAAAAGATCAAACTAAAACATTAATTTACAAATTGAAAGGATTAACATATTATTATTTTTTTAAAATGATTAAAAACATTTTAAAATGTATTTAAAACACTTTCCAGTAAAGATGAAAAATACAACACATCACTTTACACACCAGTATGGCTCTGTATTTAAAATTCAAAGGCCTGCCAAAATAAAAATGTCTTCAGCTACTGCGGGAAAGAAAGCAAGGAGGCAGCCAGCCACCCAGGCCTTCCTGTGGAAGGGAGTTCCGTAGTCTGGGAACAGCCACAGAAAGGCTCTTTCCTTCACCAACCAGGCCTGCAAAAATAGTGAGAAGAGGAGAAAACGCTCCCCTGCAATCTTAAAGCCCACACTCGCTTGTGTAATACTCTGGACCCATCTAGGGCTTTAAAGGCCAACACATTGCTTTGAATTTTGTGCAAAATTGTTTTTCTGTGCAATATTTGGTTATGCAAGATTGCTGGATTTTACACAGAAAAAAAAGCCCTCACATTTGGCTGCCTGGAAACAGTCTTTTTTATTTTCTTTGTTGGCGAAATACACAGTTCTCACACAAAAAACAGGCCATATGTGTTTGTGCTATATATTTCCTGAAGCACTTCAGATGAGAAATACCAGACAAAAACTGTGTAGAATATTTGTTTTCTCCCCATCGAGGAGAAAAAAGTGGAAATTACTTGTCCTCACTTGAGAGAATAAATAGTCAAATATTAACATCCTTATCCTGCACTATGCAAACATGTGCTGAATTGCCAATCCCTTACAGAACGGTGGAAGAAGTGCCAGATTGCCTGAGCATTTTTGACTTGTGGCGATCCTAATGAGAACCTATCATAAGGTTTTCTTGGCAGTTTCTTCAGAGGTTGTTTCCCATTGCCATACTCTGGGCTGAGAGAGTGTGGTTTGCCCAAGGTCACCCAGTAGGTTTTTAAGCTCAAGTGGGGAATCAAACCTTGACTCCCAGAGTCATAGTCCACACTCAAAACTTTTTATAGGGTAGTATAAAAAGATATTGTGTTCCTTTGGGGATCCATTTTGTTATACTAGCATTATGGGTTATTTTATTTTATTTATTTATGCCACCTTCTCCCCAGATTGGGACCCAAGGTGGCTTACAGAAGAAATCAATTAAGTGCTTTCAATTTTCAAAACAAAATTAAAACAATTTAAAACAGATTGCTGTACAAAGGATTTGGTTTTTGGATTTTAAAATTGAATAGAATCAGATCTGAAAGAGAAGCCATGTATGTGTGTGTTATGTCTAGTATTTGGAATAAGGAAATGTCAAGAATTAAAATCTAAAATGAAATGTGCTCCTAGCCTTCTGCCTCCCCAGATTGTAGCCTGTGTAAAAAAGCATCTGTTCTTAGAATTAGAATACACGTTGAAATGTATGAAGAAAGTAGCAACTCAAAAAGAATGAAAACTTTATTTGCTTTTCCTCTTGACAACTCTATTGAAGTGGACACTGACATGTCTTCTTTCTTTTCTTTTTCTTTTTTTTTAAAGAAAAGGAAAGAAAAGAAAGCTCAGAATTAAATCCAAACTCACAGCTGTCAATCCTGGCAAATGTCGCTTCCTGCTGGATAATGAGTTTTGGCTAAAGGGAGGGGGATGGATGAGGGGAATGTTTCTCTCTACTCCCTGGAGCCAGATTAGAGGAATGGGTTTGCTAGATGAAAAGGTGCTTTCTTCAGCACGAAAGAAAGGTTGCAGTCTTCGTGCACTTTTGGCAATAACCTCACTGCCGCTCGACCAAGACTCACTCCTGGGCAAACACAGGATCAGGCCAGACGTTATCCCTAGCATGTTGATCATCTTTTGTCAATGTGCCATTCAATGTGCTGAAGGAACACATGGGGCTATTTAATTATGCACTTAACTGCCCCAATCAGGTCTCTCCAGGGTCCTTCCCAAGTCATGTTTTTTAGTGTGATAATTCTGGGTTTGTTATTCACACTGTGAAACCACATCGATCCACACTCTGTGAGTTTGATTGTTCACCCGTGCAAGCATTGAATAAAGATGGATATCCCAGTCTCTATTCAGGTCTATCAGTCTATTTGCATTGGTTTTGCACACTATCAATGATGGAGATTTTTTTAAAAAAAACTCAGGGAAAACCCCAATATTGATTATCCTGGATTGTGGGGGGGGGGTTGGCAGCCTCCTCCCAAATAAAATTAATCAGGTGCAACCCAGATTCATCCTGAATTATTTCACAGTGTGAATAAACTCCTGTGGTAACAAAAAACAAGGAAAAAAGGCCCATTGCACTGTTGTTTTAAGGCCAGACTTAAAATTGGGACATGGATTGAAACTAAATTTCAAAGGCCCTAGACTTTGTTAGCTGACATGGTTGGGAACCATCCCACCAGCATCTCCTACAGCTGAACCCACAAGAGTTGACACTTGGAGACTGGGCTTGTTGCAGTAACCAAAGGTGTGCAGTAATAGTCTCATGTCACTTGGGGCAAAAATATCTCTTCACAGGAAGAATAGAGTGCTGCAAGAAAACTGCTCACAATTGCACAGCAAAGGACAAGATGATGAGTCCATCCACCCCAATATTGTCCCCTTCAACAAGCAGCGTATGTCCAGACCTCCAGGTTTTCCCCACTTTTGAACTTAGTTGCCTCAACATACATATGTTATCTGTTGTTGTGTGCCTTTAAGAAGTTTCCGCCTTATAATGACCCTAAGGTGAATCTATCATGAGGGTTTTCTGGCACGTTACTTCAGAAGGGGGTTGCCATTGCCTTCCTCTGAGGCTGAGAGAGTATGACTTGCCAAAGACCACCCAGTGGGTTCATTTTTCCCACCAGTGTGATCACACTTGTGAATTTTGCACAGAAAGCCTTGAACTATAACTACTAGCCTTCAAAAACTGCATGTTTTTCAAATATTTTCTCACAGTAGGAAAAAAAATGCTGAAATTACTGCTTGCTACCTTTGAAAAGCTACTTAGTGAAAAGTTACATCCCTACCTTACAGGGGCCACTGCACAGATACAGAGACAATGTGTTTTTAGCGCAACAATGCAAATCATCTCACTCATGCATTCCAGGTTTGTTATTCACACTATGGAACTGCATTGATGCACTTCTCTGCAAGTTCAGTTGCTCACACATGCAAGCATTCGCATAAAGATGGAGTCAACAATGAGAATGCATTCAGAGCATGTTAAAGGCATACAGCATTTTATTCTGGGTTTATTTGGGTCTATTCGCATTGGTTATTCAAAGTACTAACAATCCGGATCTTTTTTAAAAACTCAGAGGACAACCTGATACTGATTATCCTGGATTAAGTGGAGAGTTTTACATGTGAATAACCCCATAGAAACAAAGGAAAGTAGAAGAGGAAAAAGATTTTTTTTGTCCCATTGCGTTTTACAATTTTTATTGGGGAAAAAAAGCTTTGAGGTTGAAAGTAAAATGTTGCAGCCAAAAAATAGTTCATGACAACAGAAACATTGTTTGAATATCATCATCATCATTTAAAGAGAACTACAGCCTGACACATTTTTCCCATGTGGGACAAATGTGGACACATGTGGCATTCCGAATATGGTCGAAAGTGTTGAAAGATTTTTGCATTCTCTTTCTCCCTCCTTAGATAGATATGGATTTCCTGCATGCAAACTCTCCTCTCTCTCTCTCTCTCTCTCTCTCTCTCTCATTCAAACTAACCCTAGATCACTCCCCATTTGAGACTAACAGACATTCTTTCTAAAGATTTTCTCCTGAACTGTGGGAGATAAGCCTTGGTATCTGTGTTCAATGGTTAGTGCTAGAATTACAAACCACGGAAGCGGCTCCTTTTTGCAGTGCAATTGCACTGCCGCAAACCACCAGAGACAGCACAATATCATCTCAGCTGTGCAGCATTGTTTGGACGCTGCGCTGCTGCAACGTCAGCTATGCGCGCCGTGTGGGTGGTGCTGCACAGCTACGACGTCCTCGTCATATGCTAGGGTTGTGGGGCGTGTGCACACACCACCCCGAGGCAACCCAAGCACATCACCATGACGCAAAGGGCCGGTATGTACCGGGCCATAGTTAGACACAGGCACACTTCTGCTACTGTGCTGATTTTAAAGCTAGAACTTAACAGGCTTGGCTTTGATATTTTTGATATGTCAATATTTTTGTTTCCTTAATAAAAGCTGAAGCTTTAGGAAACTTAAACTACCCTACATAAATTCCAAAAGTTATTAATGAGGAAGAAGGCAAGCAAGAGTTTACTTTCCCCGGAGTCGAAGCGAAGGGTAAGATTTTGCCCTCATCCTTCCTCTCCCCATGTTAAGTGAGGACAAAGCACTTTTGCATTTTGAATTCAGTTTACAGCAATTGGAGTAAGAAGAGGGAAAAGAGGGGGGAGGGAAGAGAATCTGGGACAATTGAAAAGCTGCTGAAAAGGTGGAATGGCCAAGAATTAATCATGACTATCCCTGCCATATTAGACCAGCAGAGGGGACGGCATGCTTGATGCCCATAAGAGTGGACACATTATATCCCATAACAGGGTCTCACTTCATATTTAATATTGGAAATAGGGTGGCTTTGATATTTGCCAATATACAGCGCTAATGTTGCATAATGTACTCGACATGGTAATTTACACAAATACCATTTAACCTCGCTGCATGGTTGTTAATGGCTGGAGTACAATGAAATGCTTTATAATTAGCAAGATCACCTGCCAGTACACCTGTCTGCCGATACTATAATATGAGATAATTTTGTGTCAATTGCTCCATGTGTGTCTGTGCGTGTGTGTTTTTCAGCACCTGCTACTTACAGCCTTAGAACTGTGTAAAGGTCCAAAGAAATTACCTTAATTGCTGTTCATCAGCTCCCCCATTATGCGTGTACATGGATTTGGCATGCAGTACAAAGAATGGCATGATTCTGGATTTGCTCATAAGCATAGTATCAGTCTCTCTCTCTCTCTCTCTCTCTCTCTCTCTCTCTCTTTCTTTCTTTTCTTCCCTCTCTCCCTTGAAGTAATCTACTTAGATATAAAACAAACAAGATATTCTTTCAGCTAAATTCTGTTTTATTATAGAATAGGTTTCATACTTTCACTGGAGCTTTATACTTATAAAGTATGGGAAGAAGAATGAATATCTCTTTTTCAACATGAATGCCAAAACACGCAGTAAAATTGTAGGTAAACTATAAGAGGAATATAGCAAAATGTAGTAACTGGGGAGACTGTATGTATGTATTCCTGTACGCATATATCGATTTACAACACTGACAAATCTGTGACAGATTAATTTGCAGCATTTTGAACTGAATACTTCAAGGCTAGTTCCTTTTAAGAACATTACTGCTGTTGTTATTTTTAATTTATATACAGCAACCCCTCCATTTTTGCGGGGGTCCATTCCAGACCCCCTGCGTGCACAAACAGAAAATTTCCGGAATTCAAGCCCCATTGGTGCTTTGTGTCGCTGGGCGCAGCCTTCAGACGGCTGCGCCCAGCAAAGCAAGAGAGAAAGGGGCCAAGTGGCCCCTTTCTCCTTTTCCCCACCACCGTGGGGTGTCCTTGGGGCTTGAAGCCCCAAGGACACTCCTTTTCAGGCTGCAGGGAAGTGGCGTTTTGCGGATCGGGGCCTCAGCGGCTGCCGTTCTGGCAGCTGAGGCCCCGATACACCGGGGAAAGGGGCGGGTACAGCCCGCCCCAAATGGGCGGTCTGTAACCCGCCATAGTTTCCTTTCAGGTGAGAATCATGTGACCATCCAGATATTGTTGGACTGCAACCCCCTGCACACCTAGTCTATGAATCCAATAGTGAAAAAGGCTTTGGATTACAGCCCAGCAACACGGTTTCCACTCTGATCTACAGCAGCTGATGTTCCAGAAATTTACTTGAAATAATGTTATGTCTTGTCGGGGATATTTAAGATTTTAGATCATGATTGATGTTATATCATTTATGCAGGTTTGTGTGGAACTATTCTAGAAATCCAGAAATTAAGCTTATTTTGTATTATCTAGTTTTGTGTTGATTTTATTTATGCTATCTGCTTTCCTTTGTTAGTTTGATTAGGATATGTAATAAGCAAACCTACATCTAAATTCTATCTATGTTTGTTTCCTTTCTATCCTTAAAGATCTGGAGTTGGTGTGACAGGATCAAAGCAGACATTATTTTATGCTGAAGTAACTGATGAGATGAAAGCCAGTGCAGGTGGTGGTCAGCCGGAAGAAGGCGAGCTGATTGAAGTTATAGAAATACCTCTTCAGGACTCCATGAATTTTGCATTTGACGAAACATTCCCTAAAACAATGGGCGTCATCTTCAGCTTCATGTGGTTCCAGACCAACATTGCCCCAAAATTGCTACAGAAATAAAACAAGCACAGAATTGCATTGGGAGCATGGGAAATAAAATTAAAAATAGGGGGTGGGGGGAAATAACCAAACCATTTCTAACATACCTGATTGATGTAGGTGAGAAGCCTCCTTCAGGAGAGATTCACAAGGACTGCAGCTATACTGCAGAAATAATCCAGTTTGACAACACTTAAGTGCCATGATTCAGTTATATAGAATTCTGGGAATTGTAGTTTGTTGTGGCACCAAAGCTTTCTGTCAGAAGATTAAATATCTCAAAAACTACAAATTCTAGAATTTCATAGCATTGAGCCAAAGCAGTGTCAAACTGCATTAATTCTGCAGTGGTGATGCAGCCAAAGGCAAGATAGGAGATGAGGAACCTGAATTTGGGGGGGGAGTGATTCAGATGGATTGAAGTTTTTTACCAATCATTTATGGCTAGCGGCATGATCCTCACACGCATGCATATTTCATTGGCAATGAGTTTTGACAGCTCTTATTTTGTTGTTGATTAGTGGAGCCATCCAGCTTCATGCTGGTTAGAATAGGCCTTAGTTTGATATACCAATCTGTTTAAAGTTGTACAGCTGACAGCTAGACACATTCCTGCTCCATCTGAGTGAAACCATGTCCACTGAGACTCTTCAGCATGCCCACTTACATGGTGCACCTCTCCAGAAAAAGGTCTTCCCACTCCATGCCTCTGAGGGGAACTGGCCCACAGGGTAAGTGCATGGGTCGAAATCCTCAGCCTACTCTACCCAGATTTTAAATTGTATTGCATTATATTGACTGCATAACTATGTGGTGGTCTGAGAAGTCTGCTACATATTGGCTGAAAGTGGCACTTCAATGGACTATTTCAATGAATTAAAATTAACGTGTATTTTAAACCAACTAATTTCCATGTACACACCCTGTACCCACCCCTTTTTTAAGGATGCAAAGTTTCAGGTGTCTAGTTTTTCATGGTCTTTTGCCCCTATGCCTTTGGCAGATATAGAGATTCGATTATTACAGATATTAATATGAAAGTAACACTGGACAAAATAGAAGCTGCTAGAGCTGAGAATGCAAAATTTGGTTGTCTGATCTTGTTGATAGGGTGGCACATACCTGCCATCTTCAATGTTAGGAGAACAGGTCCTCTTACAGACTGAAAATTGGTTGAAGGACGGTAAACAGCGCAAGTATAAATGTGAACTTTTTTTTCAGTGGAAGGATGTGAGCAGTGGAGCCTCAAAGATCTGTACTGGGGCCAGTGCATAGTGTGGCTAATAAATACAGTTATTGTGTGTGTGTTTTTTTAATCTTTCTTTCACACTAGAATCTGAATGGTAGAAAATTCAAAACCATCTTCACTTAACACATAGTTAAATGTGAATTCACTGCCACAGGTTGTAAGTAAAATCATAGAGTTGGACGAGACCTCAAAGACCATCCAGTCCAACTCCTTGCCCTGTAGGAACACGCAGTCAAAGCATTCTCAACAGATGGTGATCCAGATTTTGTTTAAAGCCCTCCAAAGAAGGAGTCGCCACCACACTTCAAGGCAACATATTCCATTGTCGAACGATTCTTACCATCAGGAAGTTCTCCCTAATGTTTAGGGGGAATCTGTGTAGTTGTGCTTGGATGGCGTTTAAGGGCCTTGGATAAATTCATGGTGGTTTTGGTCATTGTGGCTAAACAGGGTGGTCATGTATCACTTCCAGGATCGGGGGCATTGTGCCTTGTACATCAATTGCTGAGGGACATATGGTATAGGGTTCAGTTGTGCTCCCCTCTCTCCTATGACTGGGCCGGGTTGGTGACACTCCAGATGTTATTTAACTGCAACTCCCTTTGTCAACATGTCTAATAGTGAAGAATGCTGAGAGTTGCAGTCCAAGAACATTTGGGCCATAAATTCCCCACCCCTCTCCTAAGCATCTGACTGACCACCATGTGAACCGAATTTTAGCTTTCTCTGTCAGAGAGCTCTGGTGCCACAACAAATTACAAATCCCAGGATTCCATTGCATTGAGCCATGGCAGTTAAAGCAGTGTCAATCTGCATTCCTTCTGATGCAGCATTAGTTACTGTTTTTTTAGTGGTGGTACGGCTGCTTTAATTTCTGTTGTAAATCGTCTCGGGAACTATGAAGAGGCTGGCTACAGACATTTCAAATAGGTCTGCAAGAAGAAGGAAAGACATGAAAATAGGTTAGGCTTAGTCATGTTGTCAATGCCAGAAATGGGTATCTGCACTGTAGAAATAATACAGTTTGACATGACTTTACCTGCCATGACTCCACCCTACAGGACCTTGGGTTTGCAGTTTTGTGAAACTGAAATAAGAGCCCACAGCACCTAGTATTTGTGGTCTCCCATCCAAGTTTGCCCTGTTTAGCTTCCAAGATCAGATGGGATTTGGTGCTTTTGGGCTAGTTAGATTTCCATAGCCAGGGAGCAGCCGCCACGCAGGCTCTTTCCTGAGACCCCACAAGATTTTTTTATTTATGTTTTTATTTATTTTCTTATATCCCGCCTTTCTACCAACATAGGGACTCAAGGCGGCAAGAGGTACAAGATGTACTTCTAATGGTGGGACCAAGAGAAAGCTCTCTCCTGAAGCTCTTAGAACTTGGGTAGGCATATAGAGAGATTGGGGGCTTCTCTATATTGGCCAGTATATTCTGGGCTGCCCCCAGAGTATTCAGGCTCTGGTGCTCTCCCGGATTCCCCCATTACCTACACACTGTATTAATGCTGGATGGCTGTCTATACACTATCCTCACTGTCACTAAGCACCATTGCCTCCAGTCATTGCCTCTGAGGTCAGAAATGAGGTTCCCAGCATCAGGCTTAAGGAAACCATGCCCTATAAGGAATAGTTTAAGGTGCTAGGTATGTTTAGCCTGAAGAAGTGAAGGTAAAGAGGTGACATGATAGTCATGTTTAAATATTTGAAGGGATGTCATTTTGAGGATGGAGCAAGCTTGTTTTCTGCTACTCCAGAGACTAGGACCCGGAACAGTGGATTCAAACTACAGGAAGAGACATTCCCCCTCAAAATTAGCAGGAACTTCCTAATGGTAAGAACTGTTGGACAGAAGAACAAACTCCCTCAGCGAGTGGTGGAGTCTTCTTCTTTGGAGGTTTTTAAACAGAAGCTGTATGGCCATCTGTTTGGGATGCATTGACTGTGTCTTCCTGCATGGCAGGGGGTTGGACTTGATGGTCCTTGAGGTCTCTTCCAATGCTAACATTCTATGAATCACATGGCTGGGCGCTTTGCTGTGACCTCAGAGCGAGTGATTTGCACCAGTAATGGAGGCACTGGGCGACAGTGAGGTGTCAATACAAGTGCCCCAGGTTTTCCTGAAAAATCTGGAGCAATAGGTGGGTTATTTTAAACGAATTTAAGGTTGGCCTTAGAGGATGGCAATGGCAAACCCCCTCTGAAGAAACATGCCAAGAAAACCCCATGATAGGGTTGCCAGAAGTCAGAAACAACTTGAAGGCACCCAACAACAACAAAAAAGATGAGCCCTGCCTTTCAGAGACTATCCCTTCATGCAGCTGGGGTGACTTGATGTGCCACTGGGTCCACCTTGAGAACATGGCACTTACAGTCCCACCACATCAGCAGACCAAAGGGTGTGGGGCTGCTTTCAGCCCAAGAGGGATCAAGACATCCTGAGAGCCAACTCTTTCAAGCTGGCTTTTCACAGTGGCAGCTTATAGCGTCTGTGTCTGTGAAGTAGCCAAGTCTGCTGCAGGTTTCAACCCACACTTTGAGGAAGGTATCTGCATTGTCAGACCTAATTGAGGATAGTATTCAGTGCCTTAAATAGCTAAAATCGACATTTTGTTTGAACAGATTCACTGCGTGGTAGCCACCAGCTGCTGTTGTTGCTGACTCTGGTCTAACCCCTCTGGTTAAATCCGCTGTCTTGTAAGTATGACTACCTGAAGCTTGCCTTGCTGGTCAGTCTGTTCCTTAACCATCCACCTGCCTCCAAGCTGCTCCCTTTGATAAGAAAGCTGTGATCACAGTCCTATGATAATTGAGTCACAGCCTGTATAAGAGAATGCTATTTACATTTTCATCTCTTTGTAATGAGGCATCACATACACACACCGTTCATTAGGAGATATGAATATCATCCAGTACCCAGCAGTGACCTTTGATTTCCGTGCGGCATCAATCCACCGTTCCCCGTGGCACTATCTGTGAAAAAGAATAACATCCGAGCCACATGGCCTTAGTTGGCAGAACATCTCTTGAGATTAGTTGCTTTGGAACATGCATTTTAAATCGCCCCACTGACACAGATAGCATTGCCATGGTAATTAATACTAACACAGCGAGGGAACAGCACGCGGAGGATTGTATGTGCATGGTGGCAGGAGGGGGTGTCTCTGTTTCACAAACAGAGCACTTTAGATTCCCTCTGCTTCGGAGGAGGGCTGTTATTACATAAATTATCTTCCACCTTTCCTAGTATGCCACCTTCCCAAGAATTCCTAAAGGCTGTGTTTCTTAAGATGAAGCTACTAACATGACAATTCTAAGTGACCATTTTGGAAGTGAGAGCCAGAAGCAAGAATGCAAGTTGTTGGATTCATGCAAATACTCTTCTGATATTTTCACAGAATCGTAGAGCACAGGGGCATCCAGTCCAACTCCCTCGCATGCAGGAAGACATAGAGCACTCCTGACAGATGGCCATTCAGCCTCTGTTTAAAAACCTCCAAAGAAAAAGACCCCACCACTCTCCAAGGGAGTGTGTTCCACTGTTGAAGAAGTTCCTCCTAATGTTGTGGTGGAATCTTTTTTTCTGCAGCTGGCATCCATTGTTCCATGTCCTATTCTCTGGAGCAGCAGAAAACAAGCTTGCTCCATCCTCGACATGACACCCCTTCAAATATTTAAACAGTATTATCTTGTTCTCTTTTAACTGTCTCTTCTCCAGGTTAAACATACCTACTTCCCTAAGTCATAGGGCTTTATGGTTTCCAGACCCTTCACTATTTTAGTCACTCTCCTCTGGACACTCCAGCTTCTCAACATCCTTTTTGAATTGCGATGCGCAAAAAGGGACGCAGTGTTCCAGGCCATTTTAAAGTTATTTTTTATTTTGCATACCCTCCCACCCTGAGGCCTGCCATTAACAACAGAACAATCCACATGCAAATCACTCCTGCCTTTCCAGGTCACACAATATATATACCCAAGTCCTTTCCAGCCAAGCATTCTCTGAAGATGCCAGCCACAGATGCTGGCGAAACGTCAGGAAGAAACTCTTCTTGAATATGGCCACCTAGCCCAAAAAAACCCACAAAAAACTATTTTTTATTTGTTTGTTTGTTTAAAGAGCTTCTCCAAACTGACCAAAGCTGTGTATATATTAAAATTCACAACAGGCAACTATTAAAAAAAACAATACCTGAATCATGGTAGAAAAGAAAATGATAAATAG
>NC_056522.1:367983001-368004527 GCF_019175285.1 Sceloporus undulatus | reverse complement strand
AATAATCCCCACAGAAGACCTATATAAATTCAGCCTAGACAATGAGGAAATCAAAATAGTTGATGAGTTCCCATACCTTGGAACATTGATCAGAAAGGAGAATGCAGTCAAGAAGTAAAAAGAAGACTAGGAATGGGAAGGGCAGATATGAACGAACTAAACAAGATTCTAAAGAGTAAAGCTATACAACTGAGCACTAAAGTTAGAATCGCCCAATCCACTGTATTCCCTATTACCATGTACAGATGTGAGAACTGGACAGCAAAGAAAGCAGATAAAAGAATATCAACACATTTGAGATGTGGTGGTGGCTCCACCTTCTACATGACATCTTTTCAGATACTTGTAGTACCATATGTGGCACCATTGTGCATTTATATGAGTATCTAATTGTGCATTTCAATGCACATTTGGTTGTGCAATGGTGCGATGCAACACGAAAGTCACAAAGTTTAATCACTATGTAGAATATCAGGCAATGTCTTACATTCTTTGGACCATCTTGAGCCAGTCTTTGAGAGGTAGCAAGAAATCAGGATTAGCTGTAGTAACAGAGATAGCTACTGTATGCAGAGAGATCTTGTACACCTTTGAGACTAAAGTCCAAAACACACTGTGGAAATAATCCAGTTTGAGACTGCTTTAACTGCCTTAGCTCAATGCTAGGGAATGTTGGGATATGTAGTGTTTGTGAGACATTTAGCCTTCTCTGTCAGAGAGCTTTGGTGGCACAATCCCCAGCATTCCCTAGCACTGAGCCAAGGCAGTTAAAGCGGTCTCAACCTGGATTATTTCTGCGGTGTGTTTTGGACTTAACTGAAAGAAAGAAGTTGGCAGCATGGGCTTTCACAGACTTCAGTCAACTTTCTCAGATAAATGCATCTGAGGAAACGGACTGAAGTCTACAAAAGCTCATGCTACCGACTTTTTTCTTTCCATTAGTTTCAAAAGTGCTACAAGATCTCTCTACATACAGATTCTACAGACCAAGATGGCTATATCTCTGAGGCAGCTATGGTCCTCCTCCCCAACCGCCAGCTTTGGGTTGTTCTTAAATTTGTTTTTATTAAATAAAAGGGGTGGTTTGGAAACACACAGCCAAGGGCTTCATTGTTTAATGAAGATGAATCATGTTGTGTAAAAATACATTTTTAAAATCCTTGCACGCTGCACTTCAAATTAGCATTCTTTTAGGAGAGC
This sequence comes from Sceloporus undulatus, assembly GCF_019175285.1. Taxonomy (NCBI): domain Eukaryota; kingdom Metazoa; phylum Chordata; class Lepidosauria; order Squamata; family Phrynosomatidae; genus Sceloporus; species Sceloporus undulatus. The sequence continues at coordinate 368,003,327 of NC_056522.1, read as the reverse complement.
GTAATTAGGTCTAATTAGATTTGCATCTGCTGAACATGGGCACAGGACCAAGCGTCCAGGGCACCATTAATGCAGTCCTCCAAGTCACATCAGGAAATAAATGTTAGGCTTTCTGTACAGCTGCCACACATGCAGGTTAAAGCTCAGGAGAAGGAAATATTTCATGCGATCAACCTGTTAGGAGAAAACGTTGGGGGAATCCCCAGCCCCACGGAAAAGAACGAGAGCTTCACAATTGGGAAGGAGAGAGGCGGGTGGGGTGGTGCCCATCAGCTGCCTTCATTAGTTTTTAATTAATTCTTCAAAATCTCCATATTGCACCTTATTTTGCATAACTAATCTCATCTGCTGATCGCACTCCCGCCAGCCGTCACTCTCTTCATAAAGCTAAATTTTGTTCCCAGTCTAATTAGCATCCTAATTGGGCTTATCTTGAAGTGTGTTTAATATTTATGACCTTGTCCTTGAAAATAAACAGAATTTGCTGGGTTATATAATCGTGAATGAGGGTGTGATCCATCAGAGTCCTTTCACATCACAGTTTATTAATGTGTCTTTTATAATTATACTGTATCCCAAGAAACATATTCAGGGGTAGCTTTGCTGGCCATATAGAAAAAGACAACATCCAAAATCCACAAAACAGTGAGATCATTATTCAGTCAGGAAAATGCACAAAATATATGATGCAAGCTTTGCTTGAGTATCACACCATTTCCCCCTCCAGACCTCTAGACAGTCACAGGATGCCATCATGGCTACCATTTTGAATGACTGGGTTTAACATTGGCTGCACCTGCACAGTAGAAATAATACAGTTTGATGCCATTTTAAGTGGTGTAGCTCCATCCTATGGAATCCTGGGATTTGTAGCATTACAAGGTCTTTAGCCTTCTCTGCCAAATAATGCTGGTGCCTCACAAAACTGTAAATGCTGCAACTGCTTGTCTCAATATTTCCCATGACTAGGAGAGCACTTGCAGACATCATTTCCCAGTATCCTGATCTGCATTGCCTTCAGATGAAGTGTGCCAGGCTGAAATGGTAAGCTTTTTGGTTCACATTTGGTTGTTAACCATTATAGTACAGCAAAATCCCAAATCCAACTGAGCTGTTCAACAGTGGAACAGACTCCCTCAGAGTGTGATGGAGGGTTTTAAACAGCAACCATCTGTCAGGGGTGCTTTGATTGTATATTCCTGCAAGGCAGGGGGTTGGACTGGATGACCTTTATGGTCTCTTCCGACTCTATGGTTCTACAGTTGACCTGTAGAGCTAAGCACAGAAAGGTCCAGTAATCCCAAGCCCAGCCCATTGAGGAATACAGCACATGATTGATGAGTTGGGCTTCTTTAGGGCAAGGTTTAGAAAATAGATTCAGTATCGTGGGCTGCCATGCCTCTAAAAATACATCCAGGCTGTGACACACCCAGCAGAAAAATCTGTCTTCAGCAGCACACCTGGTGCTGTCTGTGACTATCTCCAGAACAGTTGGCAGGTGTGAGTCAGCCATTGTGGCCGTAAACATCACACTCTTGTTGCCCAGCCTTGAATGGGTTGGTGTTCCCTTCCTCCTAGTGATGGTTAAATACATGGGCCTTGCTAAGAAATACCATGTAGCCCTATGATCGTTGGTTTGTTCTTGTTTTCCTTTGAAGGAGAGCTAATCTGTAGGATATGGATAATGCTTAGAGGTTGTAGCGGGAAGTCGAGTGAGCGTCGGTTGTTATTTCTTCCTCTGTTTGAATATTTTCTTCCCTGCCTTTTTAAAAAACACTAATGTGGCTGATACACTTCAGTTTTAAAAAGCACAACTAATCAACAAAATGAAAACCAAGCAACTGGAAAAGATTATCACTAGCACAATTGGATGATCCTGTTTATGTGTTTTCTCTCTCTCTCTTGTTTCTTTTCTGTTAAAACCAATTTATTTATTTATATGGCATTTCCGCATGTGGTGGTAGCAAAGATTCAGCCAGCCCTTGGGGGAAACAATTATTTTTGGATGACAGTTTCCAGAATTCTGCAGCCAGAATAGCCGGTGGCTTTCTGTTGGGGCAGTCTTTGGGAAAGCCCAACAATTTGCTGTAGAAGGGGCTTTTAACCTGGTTGTTGTTGGTATTTTCTTTTACTGGTATGCTTTAATTTTGCTTTTCATTAGTTCAATGTGTTAATTTTATTTGTTTTATGAAGTTCATCATTGTTAGAAGCCCTGGATACAATTCATAGAGTAAAAGATATATAACAACCGCAACAACACAAGTTGGGTCTCCCTTATCTGGAACTCTAAAACCCCAAATGATCCAAAATCCAAAACTTTTCTCATGGGTGGCTGAGATAGTGACACCTTTGCTTTAAGATGGCTCATTGTATATAAACTTTGTTTCATGCACAGAATTATTAAAGAATATTGTTTATAAAATTATCTTCAGACTATGTGTATAAGCCGGATGCGAAACATAAATGAATTTCCTAGTAAGACTCGAGTCACATTTGTATAACTTATCATTATGTGCATGAAAATATTCCAAAATCTGCAAAAAAAGATGAAATTCAAAATGCTTCAGGTCTCAAGAATGTTGGATAAGGGAGACGCAACCAATAACAACAACAACGATTATTTTGCTGGGATCCTGTAAGGCCATTAATAATGTGTAACCTGCACTCATTACAGTTACATATTAATGAGTCCTATGTAGTGCCTAATTTAGGAGCTACGTAGGGACCATGACAGTCCCTCAATCTCCACTTACTAGGAAGCAGCCACTGCAATGGACAGAGGTCTGTTCCCTTGTCCTTTGGGAAGTAGCTGGCTTGAGTCTCTATACTGGGAGGAAGGTGGGATATAAATAAATAAAATAGTAAATAAAATTAATAATAATAATAATAATAATAATAATAATAATAATAATATTCCCTCCCTCCCACCCGTCTACCCACCCTCAGGCAAGCAACCTCTGGAATTATGATGGGGACCCTGTTCCTGTTTGTCACAATGAAGATCACTCATGAGAGGGCTGGAAATGGTAGCCATCTTTCTCTTGAACAGCAATTGCATCAGCTGCTGCCTGGTAAGTGGAAACTGAGGGAGATATATAAATGCATTGGCTGACCTTGGGCAAGTAACATGCTCTCAACCTCAGGGGAAGGCAATGGCAAACCTCCTCTGAACCAATCTTGTCAAGAAAACTCATAATAGGGTTGTGATAGGGTTGCCATAAGTCAGAAATGATTTGAAGGCACACAACAACAACAAAGACCATACATGACTCCAGCCATTAACAACAACAACTGGTGGGTGAAGAGATCTGCCATAATTAGAAATGCAATAAAACCCTGTTAGTAAATTGTAAGGATGTGTATTTGGTTGCCCACAACAGTGTTCTCATGCACCTTGGGTACACCTGATGAGCACTAGGCATTACTAATTAGGTGCATTACCTACTTCTCATGTACAATGGGCACTTATGATGTGCCTTGGACATGTTTGGTGCACATTGGACACTTCTCAGGCTCATTTGTGATGAACATTGACTCGTGATACATGCTGGATACTTCTGATGCACATTGGGCATCATTTTTTATTTGTGTTGAACACTTTGATGCAAATCAGACACTTCTCTTGCTCATTTGGGATGCACATTCAGCACTTGTGTTTCACATTGGACACTTCTGATGTACACTTGACATTTCTTATTTATTAATTGAGGCATATTTCCTTCATCAGGGGTTGTCCTTAGATCTCACCACTTTGAAAACAGTTCAGTACCCTCCAACTACCCTGATCTGGCAGGGACACTCCTGATGAATCCTCTGTCATTCCATTTTTCCATCTGTTTTTTAAAATGTCCACTTTTTGAACCTCGTGCAATAATCTCCATCGTGTCAAACCACTATGCTACTCTGGCTCTGCACTACAGCTCCCAAAACCTCCTGGTCAGAATAGTCAGTGGGAATACCACTGGAGGATTCTAAGAGAATTAGGAGATCATAGCACTGTTCTTAAATAGCAGGAGAGAAGCAGGATTGTAACTGTAATTGTGAGATCCTACCACACAGTCTTGTGGCTAGGCAGTAGGTATCTGGTACTCAGTCTGTGCTTCTGCCATTGCTTTTAATGAACGGGAAAATCCTGTGAATAGCTGTCAGTCACACAGTTAACCCCTTATTGAAGTATGTGCCATAGTTCATTCAGGGGTAATTCACTGCACATACACACACACACACACACACACACCATTCCCAATTAATTCAAGCAGGGACGTAGCCGGGGGGTGGTGGTTCTGGGGGTCCGAACCCCCCCTTCCATTAGAAAAATGAATGGTGTGTGCTGCTGCGCCACCGCACTCAAGCCCCATTATAATGGTGACACTTAGTCTGGAACCCCCCCTTCCTAAAATCCTAGCTATGTCCCTGATTCAAGACTTACTCTTGAGGAGGCAATCATTCCGTCTTGGCAGCAGAAAGGGGAATTAAACTGGTTTGACTGCACGCACCCCACTCTCAATGAAGGCTAGACTACTTATTTACTTAATCTTGGATAACTGATGAATAAATGGAAGAGTAGTGTGATAAGATGCATCAGCAACCTGTTATCAGTTTGCAATTGCATGGTAATGTGAAAATAAACGTTGCTGTTTCTAGTGTTTAAAAAGCCACAACAGCATCAGGAGGGAAGCTTCATGCGATAATCTCCTTTAGTCCAATCATCATCATCATCATCATCATCATCATCATCATCATCATCATCATCAACCAACATTTCCAAGCTCTGATGTAGGCTTTATAGATGTGCCTATTCCTCTTCCATCATGCTCTCATGCAATTTTTCTGAAAGTTTTCCTTGAAAGCTTTCTCTCAAACCACCCGTTGGGGCACATTCAGAGGCTGTCTGTCTTTTCCCATGAAAGGCCAACTGGATCCAACTTGCAGCCAACACTCCCTACACACACACACACACACACACACACACACACATTGCCATGTTACAGGGAAGGGCTTGCAGGTGCAAGAAGCCATCTGCCACCTTCAAAACCCTTTCGTCTTGACTCTGTAGCAGGTGCGCCGCCACTATTGCTACCACTTTTGGTACTCAAGCCCAAGCCAGCTGTTTTGGGAGGGGTGTTCTTTTTTGACCTCCTCCAGTTGCTTTGAACGGAGAGCGGCTGCCGTGCCAATTCTCCATGGGAAAGGAAGAGTTCCAACTGGACGTCTCCTTGTAAAGCTGCAGCTGCTCCAACTACGCCTGGGAGGAAGAGAGAGGCAGAAGAAAAGTGTGGAGCTCCAGAGCTGCCCATAGAACTGCAGAGGGAACTTGGCAGAAGGACACAGCCTCCAAATAGGCAGGTGGCACATGCTCCAAGCTGGAGGCACAATTCACCAGCTCATAAAATGGAGGAAGGGGGCCAAAGACGGCTTATCTAGGCTGACCTATTCTGGTTCCCAGCCCTGAAGCACACTCAGACATTCCACTTTCCCTATTCACTAGAGGAAAGGCCTGTAAATCGGAACAGAGCTTTCTTGAAACCTTGCCAATAGTTGTTGTTGTATTTGTAGTACTAGTGGTGGTAGTTGTTCCTTGCACAAATTCACACCACTCTCCTGCTTTTCCTCATGGCTGTCCCACTGAAGAACTTTCTGGAGAAATAATGGATTCAAAGTAATTGAGGAGGAGTGGAAGGGAAAAGTTACTGCCATGAACAATGGGGGAGAGGGTGAAGCCTGTCTCAGTTGTAGAATGTTCTGAATGGTCTGCAGAAGCAAGGAAAATGCTACAGCTCTGAGTTCATAGACAGACTCATAGAAACACAGAACCAGAAGAGACCCCAAGGGCCATCCAGTCCAACCTCATTCTGCCATGCTGAAAGATGCAATCAAAGCACTCCTGACAGATGGCCATTCTTCCTCTGTTTAAAAGCTTCCAACGAAGGAGACTCCATCACATTTGGAGGCAGTGTCTTCCACTGTCAAACAGATCATACCATCAGGAAGTTCTCCTGAATACAGTATTTAAGTGGAATCTCTTTTCCTGTAGTTTGAATCCACTGCGTCATGTCGTAGTCTCTGGGGCAGCAGAAAGCAAGCTTGCTCCATCTTCCATATGGCATCTCTTCAAAGATTTAAACATGACTATCATGTCACCTCTTACCCTTCTCTTTTCCAGGCTAAACATACCGAGCTCCCTAAGCTGCTCTTCATAGGGTTGCCATTTGTTCTGGAAAACCAGGATCGGGGTGCTCCTGGATTAAAGGGCGGCAGTGATGATGGCAGCAGTATGAAACAGCAAGAAGCAGTTTAATTGATTGTTTGTACAGTGCTGTATAAATTTACAATGCTATAATAATAATAATAATAATAATAATAATAATAATAATAATAATAATAATACTGGCAGGTGTATCATCCTACAATGGAGGTACTGAGCAGGCATGTGAGATGAGCCCAGAGCCCAAAAAGAGGGAAAGAAGGTGAGTGGGATGGAGATGCTGAGCTCTGGCCTTGTTAGGTGACTGGTGAGTATACTTCTCTTTATGACTCTATCAAAAACGAGAGTAAAGATTAGTCTGGCATCATCATCATCATCATCATCATCATCATCATCATCATCCCACCTTTTTTCCAAAGTTGGAACTCAAAGCAGCTTGTAATTTAAAAGATTACAATTAAAAACATAAAAAATGAACATTAAAATAGAATTAAACTGTTACAATATTAAAATGCATTACTCAATTAAAAAATGAAGTTTAAAAAGATAAAAGTGCTTAAAAACAGAACAATTAAAACACTATTATTATTATTATTATTAAACTTTATATCACACTGTAGATTTACACACACAATGAAAAATCGATAAAATATCATACACTACAATATTCCCAGCCTGTTTTTTTAAAAGACTTTCTATTTTAAAAGCCTGTCTGAATAAAAATGTCTTGATTTTGTTGATTTTGAATGATCACAGCATCCCTTTCTAAGTGCTTACAGATACCGATCCTAGTGTGCAATGGTCACTTTGCTGGCTTGCCTACAGAGTAACATCATAGCAGCCCCATGCTGAATACAGACATTGCAAAACTGCTCACATCTGTCTCCCACAGATTTAAGTCCAGTTATGTAGACACATGTCCCACACTGAATTCCAGCCCATGCTTTCAACACAGGCTTCATTTGCACTGCGGAAAAAATGCAACTTAACTTAACCAGCTTCAAAACGGAGTTGAAAACCATCCTGTTCAGAGAAGCCTTCCCAGGCATTGCATAATTGTCGCTTACTATTTGATGTTCTTTTGGTGCCTGTTTATCAAACCATTTCCTGTATTGCTATGTACTGTATATGTATTATCCTACTTGAGAGTATGTATTTTCCCTGGAAGAAGATTAACCATCCATTATGAAGCCAAGCCCTCCCTCCAGTCCATCTGCCTTGGTCCAGGCCTCGGAGGTAGAGAGGAACTGCTGGACCTCTTACCCTTTCCCGCCACCATTCCCTTCTCCTTCTGTGTCATGTCTTTTTAGACTGTAAGCCCGAGGGCAGGGAACCGTCTAACTAAAAAGATTGCATGTACAGCGCTGTGTAAATTTATAAGTAAAGGTTAATAATAATAATAATAATAATAATAATAATAATAATAATAATAATAATAAACCACTTTAACTGCCATGGCTCAGTGCTGTGGAATTCTAGGAACTGTAGTTTGTTGTGGCACCAAAACTTTCTGACAGAGAAGGCCAAATGTTTTACAAAACTGCAAATCCAAGAATTCAGTAGCATTGAGCCACAGCAATGAAAGTGGTGTCAAACTGCATTATTTGTGCAGTGCAGAAGCAGCCCAAGATATTCTTCCGCAATCAGAGCAGGGAGCAGTATTTTTGAAATCAGAAGATGGGAACTCTAGGAAGGAGAAAGCTAGGGAATGAGCAAAGGTGAAATATGTATCTTCTTGCCTTTCATTGCTCCACAATACCTTTTCCTGTGTACCCTCAGGGAGGAATGGAAAGGATATTCATTAGTATTTGTTCGCAGGACGAAAAACAGATTTCCTGGCAGTTGGCAAACCCTGTTGGGAAGAATAACAGAAAGGAGAGAATCTTGCACAACTTTCTTCCAGCATTTGAATGCTTCACAAAACTGCAGTTCCCAGAATTCCCTAGCATTCAGCCAGGGCAGTTTAAGTGGTCTCAAACTGGATTATTTCTGCAGTGTGGTTTGGACTATCTTCTATAAACTAGATAATACATAGGCATTGTGAATATGAACCAGCCCCAAATGTGTACACATAGGTTAGGCTTTCGTAGCCGCCTTCGTGAATTCTAGCCCTGTTTTCTACACAGCAAATGCTGTTACCTGCACAGAAAACATTTTACTGTGCAGAAAATGGAAATTTTGCACAAAAAGAACATATTTTTCTATGCAGAATAATTCCTCCACAACCCTTTGGGATATTTGAACATGAGAAGAATACTGCAGAGGAATATTGATCCCCCCCCCCGGCAATAGGAAGAAAGCTTTCATAATTATTTAGAGACTGCTTAGGTGATATGAAGCGGTATATAAATGAAGCTGCTATTGCTATTATTTACCCTTGCTGATGAGGATAGAATAACTGAATATTTACATCCCTCTTGTTTCGCACCCAGTTCTTCCTGTACTGTGCTTGTTGGGAAAAGTTGTATCTAGCATTAGCATGATAGGGACCATGGAGACCAAACCAGAAGCCTTACCAGACGGGTGCTACCTTCCTGCACTATCTTGGCTACCAGTCAAAGAATATAAACACAAGTCACTCTAGTCAGAAATTTGACAGACTGTTATAGTCTAGGCCTGGGAAGTTGGATGATGCTGGAGATCCAAGACAGTGCTTGCTTGCTTGAGTATTTATTTATTTAATATCCTCATTTTCTTCCATATGGGACCCAAAGTGACTTACACCATACTTCAAAATAATATTGCTAAAACAAAATGCAAAAATTTTAAAAGCAGTAAACAATAAATCCACTTGAGAAGCTTCGTTCAGAACAGTTAAAGGCATGTTAAAACATATTACAAATTAAGAAACGGCATACCCATTGCACTACCCCAATCAGTTAAAAGCTAAAGGTCTGTTTGTTTGTTTATTATTTCATTTGTATGCCGCCTTTCTCCCTGGACAGAGACAAAACATTTAAGATCTCAGTAAAATTCAAACAATTCAAAAATCTACACACAATATAAAATCTCATAAGTCCTCAGCTGACATACCTGTGTCTGGGACCAAGAGAAAGCCCTCCTCCTTGTATCTTAAGACCTTGGCAGGTTCATATAGAGAGATAAAGTATTTCAGATAACTTGGACCTCAGCATAATAATAACAACAACAATTTGTTGTTTTTGTGTGACTTCAATTTGTTTCCGACTCATGGCCGAGCTGGGATTCGAAACCTGATTTCCAGAGTCATAGTCAAACCACTACACCACACTGACTCTAATAATAATAATAATAATAATAATAATAATAATAATAAATTTACTTCTTACTCAGCTCTCCCCATGGATCAAGGTGGAGAACAACAACAGATTAACAAATATACAACATCAGTTAAAAACACACCTCTGGTTAAAACACACACATCGGTTTAAAAGAACAAATAAGACAGACACATATTAAAACAAACCACTTTTTTAAAAAAATCATTTAAAATTCACAATTAAAAAATCATATGGATAGATCTTCTGGAAGAGGCTGATCTTTATAGGGCTTTGTATGTCATAACTAGCACATAATGAATTCTGACTAGAACTGGACCAGTAGCCATTGAAGCTGTTTCAGCAAGGGAGTTATATGATCCCTATAATAAAAGCACTGAAAAACCTGCACAACTGTGAACATCCCTTGGGCTGTTGTCGTTGTTGTCATGTGCCTTCAAGTTGTTTCCAATTTATGGTGACCCTAAGGAGGACACATCACATTTCTTTCAGGGGGAGTTTGCCATTGCCATCCACTGAGGCTGAAAGACTATGGCTGCGTTCCCACTATGATTTAAAGTGAATTGCTGATCGGGTTATATAACCGTCATTCCCATTTGAAATCAGTTCCGATCCTGATGTAATCAGTTTCACTTGTGATGAAGCAAGGCAAACACACACAAAAACTGCTCTTTCCTGACAATAGTTCTTTGGCAGTTCTTTTAATTGATTCAGAAGTGTATTCAACAAGAGGGAATGATGGATCTGAATCGCATCATTCTGGAGGGAAGGGACTAATGGCAGAAGGGTGTTTACCATCAGTTGTTAGTAGATCCACCATCCCCCCCCCCCAGAGTAGACTTTGTGCTTGTGGTGTGACCTATGGGCACATGGTTTTAAAAAAATTGATAGAAGATTCGATTTATTGATTTTGCAACTATTTGCAATTAGGCAGCAAGCCGGACGATCGGCAGCTCAGTGAGGCAAGTAGTTGCAAAACCAATTAATCAAATCTTCTATCAATTTTTAAAAAATATAGTTCCCAAGCCAGGCTACCACTTATGTCACCGATGATGCGCAGATTATTGTGGCACATACTAGCGGGGATAACAATTGTGCCACAAAAGAAGTGATTACAAGGGGATAATGAAAAGATCCGCTTTCATAGTGGGAAAGATGGACCTTGCAGAACTGATTCACCGACATGGAGCAAAGGTGAATCACAAACTGATTTAGATATAAGTGGGAATGGTATAATTCTCCCAAGATTGGCCAGTGGGATTTGAACCCTGCTCTTCAGAGTCATAGTCCAGTGCTCAAACCAGTACACTGGCTCCCTTGGACTAAGCAAGTATTTTGCTGGGGAACTCTCCCCAGTACTCCATCAAAGCTGCAAGATCTCTGGTTTCTGTATGTCGTCCGCCATAATCTTGAGTATATACACAGTGAAAGAACTTGGGCTAGCAACCAAAAAAACCTCCCATTTGTCACACATTATTCCCTGCTAAGGATGATGGATTTCAGCCTTTGAATTCCAGTTCCTTTAAGTCTTGTACCATACCTGTGCAGAGAAACATGTAGCAATGGCTGGTGGCTTCCATGGTGGTGAATCTGTCCCAGGTTTCAGTCATTCCTTTAAAGATATCCAAAGTGCTGAGCACTCTTCCGCAAAATTAAATTCAGCACCTTGGACAACTCATTTATAGTTTGGACTAAAAGCCAGACCAGATTCCTGGACCCTACTGCCATAGGAGGCACCAGTTGGAGAAAAATGTACAATTGTTCTTTCTTTCTCAATTTATCCTTATTCTTAATAACTTTAATTTCAATTTATTTTAGGGAACCCAGCATTTTGGCTCACTCTTCCTGGCTCTGCCTGACAGGGCTGCTGTTGTTTTTAAACTCCATCTTGCTTGCGTGGCTGTCAGCCTTGATTCGTAGCAACATTTATTTAATAAGTGGGGGGATAACCACGGGCGAGGGGAAAAGAAGAGATTTAAACTGTCCTGCTGCCAGGTGGCGATTCGTGGCTTATCCTCAGGCCTGGACCTTTGTCCGACCCCAAGATGGATCGGAAAAGCTTTTTAATTCAAGTCTGTAAGCAGGATGATCAGTGTTTTACTTAGCTAGCCTGTGGCTTCTGCAGCAACAGTCTGCTGTGCAGTGAGATATCATGCGAAAGGCCCAAGCGTCTTAGGAGAGATAAAGAAACTGAGACACTACGCAGCCTCCTTCAACCTTCTTCATTGTCCTCCTTGAATCGGACATCTCTAGGGCAAAATGTACAGTAACCCTAATCTTTCCCTTGACATGCTAGCTTTCTACATGCAGGGAGTTGGGGGAAACTCTACATACAAGGAGTCAGGAGAAATATTTGTTGTAATCTGCCTTCAAGGTGACTCCAACTCAAGGTGACCCTATCCCAAGGTTTTCTTGGGAATGTATATACAAAGGAGGTTTGCCATTCTCCTCTTAGGCTGTGAGAATGTGAGTTGCCCAAGGTCACCCAATGGGTTTCCATGGCTGAGTGGGGATTCAAACCCTGGAATCCCCAAAATCCTAAACCACTACACCCTGTTGGCACATGTGGAGAAACATGCAAGAGTATGATCTTTCAATCTGTGTACAGAAGTGATATTTCTACCAGGACTTATGTATTCTTATGTATTAAGAAGAACCTTGCTGTATCCAGAGGTCTATCGGGGACTGTGTCTACACTGCAGAATTAATGCAGTTTGACACTGCTTTAACTACCATGGATCAATGCAGTGGAATTCTGGGATTTGCCATTTTGTGAGATATTTAGCCTTCTCAGCCAGAGGCCACAACAAACTGCAAATCCCAGGATTCCATAGGATACATCCATAACAGTTAAAGTGGCATCAAACTGCATTAATTCTGCAGTGTGGCAGCAGCCTTAGCCAGGCTGTCTATGGGAAGCCAAACATAGACTTTTCAGAGAAACTACACATTTCGAACCAACTTATATGTGAAAGCCTTCTGCCTCTGCTACTCAAGGTGATGGGTAGCCATCCTCACCGGTTACCATTAATTAATTACCATTAATGACATGAATTTAATCAATTCCACTTTTAAAGCCATCCATGGTGGCAGCCATTGCTATATCTGGTGCTACAGAGGTCTAATGATAGAAGATCAGATATATATCTATATATCTATAGATATAGATATAATCAAAAGCAGATCATAAAACACAACAGTATAAAATGCTAAAATAATATACTACTATACTAAAAACATAGGGGATAGTTAGTTAAGAAAGAAGGAAGGACAGAAGGACAGAGAAGGAAGGAAGGAAGGGAGGGAGGGAGGGAGGGAGGGAGGGAGGGAGGGAGGGAGGTCTTCCCCAAATGTACCATCTGTCCTTGGTCACCGCCAGGCGATGCCCTTCTATTCCATTTATTTTCATGTCCAAGTTTGAAAAGTAGAAGTGATGGGGGAGATTTTGTTCCTAAACAACCCTGGCATTCATCTGCTTCAAGGTTTAAATACAATAATCTGATGTGTCACTTATAATTGGCTTAACTGTCATCATTATATATATTTTCTTCTGCTGTCAATGTTTTGGACAATGGCCACAGAGAAAAATGGCTGAGGCAACCTGTTTTTTTTCTTAACAGCCAGACAATGGAGCACATATGTTGAACAGTGGATACATCTCTGGGTAAAAAACAGAATTTGGAAAAGCTACATGCAACGCTCCCAGGAAGAGGTGCCATCCTTATGAGCTAAATGGTCCAAAAAGTAACATCCCCAGGCTTTCCGCAGACACAGAGTTCTGCAAAACAAAAGTGGCAACAGCAGTATATATGTATGTATGCATGTATGTATGTAATGGATTTATTTTCAGTGTAACGAAACTATGTTGGGAGGAATTAGAAGGATTGGATGTCACCTGGGCAGGTGAAGGCTGCCTCATTTTGAGCCAGCTCTATTATTCTGGTTCACAAAAGTGTGACAGCCCCTCCTAAGCAAAATGGGGGTACCCTGAATCATTGCACCTGCAGAAGCTGTATCTCATCAAGCCCTGTACGGTAGCATCGAACGATATAGTCCTTAGCACATCCGTTGGCCATCTGTATGCAGATTAACAAGGCCTCCGATCAGATTAGCCATGGCAAATATCCTGTAATTTTAAAATGGTTGAATGTACTTGCAGGGGGAAACAGGAGCATCCCTTCTTATTAACATCAGAAATTGGGTTCATTAAAAGAATGATTTTGCATTTCACTCCTGGCCAGGAGGAAATAATAATAACAACTGCTACTACTGCTACTGCTACTTATAAGCGATGACGATGACGATGACGATGACGATAACGACGATGATTCTATTTATTTGTATCCCACTTTCCCCCCAAAACTGGGACCCAGAGCCGCTTACAATTTAAAAGAACAGAACGTACAAAACATACAAACGTGATGCATAAAATAAAATAATTACAATATTAAAATTGATCACTCATTGAAAGAATGAAATACAGTTTAAAAAGGTAAAAGTGTTTAAAACATTACTGATTATTATGACAATGACGAAGATTAATATATTTATTTATATCTTGCTTTCCCCCAAAAAACTGGGACTCAGAGCAGCTTACTATTTAAGAGAAGAGTACAATTAAAAAATACAAAAGTGATACATTAAAATAAAATAAAATTAGTACAATATTAAGACACACCACTCATTAAAAGAAACAAAAACACTCATTGAAAGAAACAGTTTACAAAGAGAAGTGTTTAATACAGTAATTATCATCATCATCATCATTATTATTATTTCCTCATTAGCAGGATTAACTGCTAAAATGCTTGTGGTTTTTATCTAGCCGCAGTAACAATTTATTTTAATTTTTGCTTATTTTTTTCCACCGAATATGATCTTGATTCACTGAAAGAGCTTGAAAGTTCCTCTTTATACAACAGGCTGCTGTAGTGAAAATGTTATTCTGTCAGTGATACTCTGCTCTGAGCATTCATTCTGCCACCAAAGCATCGCAAACACTGTGCATTATTAAATACAAAGGCACCTTATTAAACTAGTCTGAATTTTCTGGTACTAAGAAAGCTGCTTATCTCTTTTCTTGAGGCTTTCAAGTCAAATGCCTTTTCATTATTAAAGGAACTGATTGATTGTTTGCTCCAAACCAAAATAAGTCTCATAAGGCCTTGGAGCATCATTCGTTTACGAAGCAGAGTTAATGCAATAATGCTATTTAAATAATAGGTTGTGTTGTTTTGGGTAGGAAGAAAAATCTGCTTCTTTCAAATTAACTGAATGGGTATAATAGTCCATTCTAGCTAGAGTGCATTTTTCAGGAAAAGCACCCCATTAGTACTAATTGGAGAATTCAGCATCACAACATCCTCACCTTTCAAATTTCTAGCCCACAATACCAAGAAGGCGTAAATGTGTCTAGGCAATCCCTGATCTTCTTTCTGAAACCGAAAGAGTCTCATTAGGACATCTAATGATCAAGAACAGGGCTGGGACATAATCAGTGAAATCTTTTCTCATGGTGCATCTACACTATAGAAATAATGCAGTTTGACACCACTTTAACTACCATGGTTCCATCCTACAGAATCATGGGATTTGTAATTTTGTAAGGCACCAGCACTCTTTGGCAGAAGACCTGGTAAAATTACAGATCCCAGGATTCCATAGGATGGTGCCACAGCATTTAAAGTGGTGTCAAACTGCATTATTTCTACAATGTAGACGTACTCTCTATCTCCAATGATCTCCCAGTCATGCTAACCCATGGATTCAGGGAGAAGCAATCCAAAGAATATTTTTTCCAGGCAGTGTTTCTAGGTTATATACATGTGATAGGGAATACGTGGAACAGTTCAAAAGTTTTGTAACTGCAGTGGTTATGCAAAGAACGCTAAACAAAATGTATATATTTTAGTTCTAGAGACACTGTTCAGCCTTCGCTGCTCTAGCTTCATTATTGTATTCCTTGAAGTCATTGCTGGCTATGATGACTCTAAGGCAACCCTATCACAGGGTTTTCTTGGCATGATTTGTTCAGAGAGTATTTATTTTTGCTTTCCTCTGAATCTGAGAGAGGGTGATGTGCCCAAGATCTTCCAATGGTTTTCCTTGGCCAAACAGGATTCTAATCCTGGTCTCCTGGAGTTCTAAGAGTTTATCATACAAGGCTAGTAAAGCACAGTTTCAGTAGGGTAGTAGTATCTGACAGATACTTCTCACACGGTGTCGTGTCTCTCCTGTTTCTATTTTGCATTTCAGTCATTAGTGGAGCACACATTTTCATTGATGGGGAAAAACTATCAATGAAAAAGTCCTCTCCACCAACTATTGAAATGCAAAGCAGCATCAGGATAGACACAAGGACGTGTGATAAGCACCTGCCAAAGATATTATCCTATTGTAATTGCTCTTTACTAGCCTTGTGTGATAAATTCCTCAGTAAGTGAGCAAATATTGTGATGATAATGCAGGGGTCAGTATGTAGGAGTGAGCAAGGGTTTGTCAAGAACAAATCCTCCCAAACTGGCCATATATATCAGGTGATTAATTTAGTAGATGGTGGGAATGCTATGGATGTCCCATACCTGCACATCCTAGGGTTCCAGAGCATGCAGTTGCTGCGCGCTCTGGAACCCTAGAATTGGCCCGAGGACACTGCTTCCTGCCCATCTGTCCCGGGCCATTGTTGTTGCTGTTGTGTGCCTTCAAGTTGTTTCCAACTTATGGCAGGGTTTTCTTGGCAAGGTTTGTTCAGAGGAAGTTGCCTTTGCCCTTCTCTGTGGCTGAGAGAGTGTGACTTGTCCAAGATCATGCAGTCAGTTTCCATAGCCAAGTAGGGATTCAAACTCCGATCTCCAGAGTCATAGTCTAAAGCTCAGAACACTACACCTTGCTGGTTCTCATTTTAACATTTCCAATGGTTTATACTTTTTAAAAAACAATTATGATGTTTAAACATATGTTTTGATGATTTCTTGACTGCAGTCCCCACTCTGATCAATATTTGATCCCAGGTATGAAAATTCTTGTACTATTTCTATTTCCTCATTGTCTAAGTTGAATCTGTGTAAATTCTCTGTGGTTATTATTTTTATTTTTGTTATGTTCAGCAATAAGCCTGCCTTTGCACTTTCCTCCTTGATCTTCCTTAGTAGTTGTTCTAAATCTGTGATGTTTTCAGCTAGTAGTATGGTGTCGTCTGCGTATCTTTTATTGTTGATATTCCTTCCTCCTTTTTTTCACTCCTCCTTCTTCTGTGTCCAATCCTGCTGTGGCATCATGGTTAACCCTTGTTTAGCACTGCACACAGGGAGGTAAAGGTGACCCTTCTTGTGTAACCCTCTCACCTAGAAAACCCTATGATGAGACACACACACACACACACACACACACACACACATGGGGGGTGGGGGTGTACATCTGCTTGAACATAAAAAAACCACTGGATGATCTTGGGCAAGTCACACTCTCTTACCCTCAGAAGATGACAATGGCAAACCCCCTCTGAAGAAACTTGCCAAGAAAACTCTGCCATACATTTGCTTTATGGTCGCCATAAGTTGAGAATTACTTGATAAGACACACATAATGAAGTGTTCTATATTTCTGAACCTCCTTTAAATGTCAGAGTAAAACCTGGCATGGATTCTCTGCTCCACTGACATGGAAACCCCCAGCAACCACTGTTACCTGCCAATAAGGGATAATGCAGCCTATGGGATGGTGTCACAAGGCCTCATAAACTGGGCTGTGTGATCGTGTCACTGAAGGATGAAGGGTATGTGTGATTGTTTCTCCAGTTAGTTGCCTAGATGATCCCACCCAGTCAGGGATCATGAAGTACATGGGATGCCATCACAATTCAGTGTTGCCAGAGTTAGCTGTATGATAAATTCAGAATATAACACGGCAGCTACAGATGAAAATAAATGAGAACAACACGAATGACAAGCTGGATATTTTCACAAGCTGTGCTGCAAAACGGTGAAAGAAGGAAGCATTTTCAATGCTGCTCAAACTGTTAATTAAAAATGGGTTTAGGCTTAGCTCTATTTATAAATGAAGCAGTAGCATTACACAGATTAAGCAGATATCACACAAAATACTGTTGATAATGAAAAGGATTCTCTTCATCCCACCATCACCCTACACCCTAGTTTGCAGACTAAGGTTTTACCCCATTTCAAGCTGTTTACCAAATCTGATCTCGTGTGCTAATATAATCCTGAGAGATCCTGACATCTAAGGTAATCATTTCACTTACAAGCTGGTGTATTCATGGAGTGGAGCAGGTTTGGCCTTTGGGGTCCCCCCCCCCCATTCTTCTTCTTTTCTATTGCTATTCTTTTTTTTCTAGGCTAGAAATTACTGAAAGTTAAAGGGCAAAAAGCAGCTCCAGAGGCATTATGAGATAGCTGGACTAGGCGGCATAGACTGATTAATTTGTGTCTGCTGCATGGTGGATGTTTTCTGTCAACTCTCAAGTGAATTGGGAAATGAAAACCACAAGACTGAACTAACTTGGAATACATATCCGGGATAGCCATGTTAGCCGTGTAGCAAGGTACAATAATGTCCAAAATTCACAAAACGGTGATACCGTTTTTGGACCAACCACAATGCACAAAATACATGTTGAAAGCTTTCACAGGGAAGGGCAATATTCTGCCCCCTCCTCTGTTCTTTCGCCTCCTAAACTGAATGCAAACTACTTTTCTACTTTGAACTCAGTTTGCAGCGATTAAACTAAGCTGAGAACAAAGGGGGGAAACGGAAAGAGAAGAGAGAAACTGGGACATTTTAAAAAACCGCTGAAAAAGTGGGACAAGAGAGGATTAATCAGTGTCCCTGCCAAAGTGGGATGGTTGGAGGATACGTCTTACCAAAAAAATAAAAAAAAATGCTGCTCAAGATGCTCAAGAAAAAGATTACCAAAAAAAATTGCCAGTCAAGATGAAGTATTCCAGGTTATCTGAATAGTTCATCTTGAACAGCAGTTTCTTTCTGTAATCTATTTCTTAGCACAGAAATCAGACACAGGATGGTGAGAGTGTTGAGGCCAGTTTTATCTCCATTCTCTTCCTGAGAAGCTGAAAGACATATCCTCCAACCATCCCAGCTTGACTCAGACAAAAGGAAACTGCTGCACCATCTTCTAGTTTGTGGGTTCTTTCTCATTATTAACCTTTGCCATCTTGCCCATACTCGGATGTTACTTGACCACATATGCCCAGGTTTCTACCTGTGAAAAGCACAATGTTATCTATGCATCTATCTCCCCACTACCCCTCCATGCAGATATTTATATTCTGATTGTCATGGACAAAACCTTCACTGACTGGAAATGCTACTTTAGTTGACTAAGGCTGCATCTACACTGCAGAATTAATGCAGTTTGACACTGCTTTAACTGCCATGGCTTAATGCTATGGAATTCTGGGTTTTGAAATTTTATGAGATATTTAACTTGTTCCGTTGGAGAGCTGTGGTGCCACAACAAACTACAAATCCCAGGATTCCATAGGATGGACCCATGACAGATAAAGTAGTGACAAACTACATTAAGTCTACAATGTGGCAGCAGCCTAAAAATTGCCCTAGTCCCTCAACCACCATGGACAGTGCTGACCAGAGGTTCTGGGAGTCAGAGTTCAATTAAATAACCTTCTAAAGCATCAGAATAACCTTCTAAAGCATTAAAATATCAGAATAAGCCAGAGGTGAGCAACAAATACCTAGCAGGCTGCATGCACTCCCCATCCATGTAATTTTCACCCTTCCAACGCCACCCACATTTCTTCTGCAACAGTTGCAAAGGGATACTTGCCATGAAAAAGCAGCATTTCCACTTTAGAAGTAGAGCACCATTCCTACAAGCAGTGCTCTTAACAGGAAAATACTGCTTTTTTAAAACCATCATGGCAAATTTGCAGATAATGGTGGTGGCAGCAGAAGAGGGAATGCAGACTCCCACTCCTAGCCCCCATGTCAGGATAATCCCAGATCCTGAGATGCCTGGGCCAAAACCTGAGACTTGGATCTGGCCCCTGGTAATGCCACAACCGGAAGCTTGGCTAACTAAACATACCCCTGGGTTATTTGTTTAGATGTTAGATGTTTTAAAACTTGGCTAACTAAACACACCCTTGGGTTATTTTATTTTTTTACATTTTACAACACCTGGATGATGATGATGATGATGATGATGATGATGATGATGATGATGATGATTTTAGAAGTTGCAACACTTTGAAATTAATTATGCTCTGCAAACTAGAGCAAGGTACATAGACAGTTAGAAGGGCACTATGAAAAGGAGGAGGAAGATAAACACAGGGACATGATGTCTAGCAGATGGCTCTCAACTGAAGGTTTCCAAGCACTCCTTGTTTCTTGCCTGGACTTGACCACACAAAGGCGGGAGAATTGCACGCATGCACACACACACACACACACACACCCAATTTCCTCTCTGGAGCTGACCCATGAAATCTGGTGGCTTAAAACAGCATCTTGAGGTCTGGCAACCCTGACCCTTGTTCCCTGGAAGTCGCCTAGCTCTGATCTAGGTCAATAAAACAGGAAGACTGTACTGACAAACTATGCTAAGAATCATATTCAGGATTGGCTGTGTTGGCCATATAGCAAGGTACAATAACATCCAAAATCTACAATGATACCTTTAATCGACTAATAAAAATGCACAAAATACCTGATGCAAGCTTTTGAAGCTCTCCTGGCTTCATCATCAGGGAAAGGAGTTTAGAATCGTACAGGAGGAAGATGATAGATAGATAGATAGATAGATAGATAGATAGATAGATAGATAGATAGATGTTAGTCATAGGCTTGCATTTTCTCAATGTGT
>NC_056522.1:367944514-367982991 GCF_019175285.1 Sceloporus undulatus | reverse complement strand
TGTTGATGTTCTCTGGAGGTATATCTATGCAAGAGAGTCCCTCTTCTTTCTAGCCATGTGGCACTGGGAGCAAAGCATTCCAAAGTCCAGGGGATAAAATTTGAATCCCATTGACAATATAAAAAAGTATTTCTTCAGAGGTCCCAGATGTCTCCATCCTTTGTGAGGTCACAGAGAAGCTAAGAATTATCACACATCAAACCTCACCAGCATGTTGAAATGTAATTCCTATGCTTCTTGGATCTAGAACTGGATTTTTCATTCCCCCCCCCCATGTGTTGCTTACTTGAAGATAAATAGCCATCCATCTTCTGCTTGGGAAGAGGTGGGTCTGTCTCATTCCACCTCCTCTGACATAAACGACCTCTCTCTTTCAAGAACCTGATCCATGCCTGGAAGATGTAGTTTGAGGGCCATTCCAAAGCGATAACCTGCCATTCCTGGAAGACCTGACCTGACATTTGCCCGGTGTTTCTTTGAAACATTCTTACTCACCAGGAACAATGAGCAGGCATGCCTTCCACTTCTTGTTCAAACTTGTCCTTAGGAGACAGTGCTTGAGTCTGCCCAAACTTTCACCAATTCACATTCCTGGCTAGGAGCACATGCCAGGAGATGCTTGGACTGACAAGTTTAACTCTCTCCATCCATCCTCTCAGTCTCCTTCCCTCCATCTCCCACATTCTCCAGCCCTCCTGGATGAATCACTCTTTGCACATCTGCTTACATCCTCATCCCTCCCAGTTTTTTCCTTCCATGTCTCTCTTTGCTTATCTTTTCAGGGAAATTATTCACTCATACCTGAGTGCAGGCAGAAGCTGCAGTGGCTGCCTGAAAAATTCATTCATTCTTATTGCCAGCTGGAACAAAAGAAAGTAATTTATTAATGTTCATTTAGCCCTACATAGCTTGGGTCCAAAGTATTGAAAACAGTAGTTCCCTATACAGCAGGACCTTGGTATCTGCTGGGGTTTGGTTCCAGGACCCCTAGCAGATACTAAAATATGTAAATGCTCTAGTGTCGTATATACAATGGCATTATAAAATGGTCTCTCTAATATGAAATAATAATCCAATAATCCAAGATCTGCTTGTAGAGAGTGCAAGCTACAACTTCAAAAATTTCTGAGAATTGAATAGCTCCTGAAGAAGGCCAATTGGGGATAAGGCTGCAATGCATTGTATTTTTAAAGCAATAAACGTTTTTGACCATCGTGTAGCAAGTGGGACTTTGTCTCCTTTCATTCATTCGTATTTGGAACAGTAAAATCAAGTTTTGCTTTGGGTGGGGGTGTACATTCATTTTTTTAATAGGGAAAAGGAGGAAGAGAGATCAGAGTGGCTGACAGAAAAAAAAATTAAAGGCACAGCTTAGCCCGCTTAGGAAAAGTATAGGGAAGTGGGGAGAAAGGGAGAGAGGAGGAGAACCCTGCCTCCTCCTGCCATGTGATATTTCTGAAATGGAAGAGATTATTGAACAAGGGGGACTAACTAGATAGCAGAACTATTGGGAGCCATTGATGGGTTTCCCCTGTCAATGACAATGTGTGTTTTAGAAACCACTGAAGCACACAGCAGCAACGGGATGAACAAGCCATCATGCGGTAAGTACTGCCCCATAACACTATTATCATGCTGTAGTCCTGCAGTAGAAACCATGGGATAATGTCCAGTGAAAACTTCACTTGTGAAATCTCTCCCATCCTTGTAGCAATTAAAAGCACAAGAGCCTTGGCAGAAAAAAAAGAGGGGGAACCTTTACACTTCCATATATGCTCCCCATTAGTTTTTGGAAGTGGTGTTTCCATTTATTTCAGCCAGTTCAGTTGCAGTCTAAAGCAGGCAGCCTGTCAAAACTGTACAGTGGGCCTTTGGTATCTGCTGGGGTCTGGTTCCAGGACCCCCATGGATACCAAAATCCATGGATGGTCAAGTCACATTAAAAATTATGGATAGTCAAATGGTGCCTTATATAAAATCGCAAAATCAATGTTTGCTTTTTGGAATTTATATGTATGTAGAGAGATCTTGTAGCACCTTTGAAACTAACTAAAGGAAGAAGTTGGCAGCATGAGCTTTCATAGACTTAAATCTATGAAAGCTCAGGCTGCCAACTTCTTTCAGAGGTGCTACAAGATATCTCTACATACCGATTCTACAGACTAACATGACTATATCTAGGAATTTATAAGGTTTTGGAATATTTTCAAGCTGTGAATGGTTGGATCCATGGATAAAGAACCCATGGATATGGAGAACTGACTGTAGCTGCAGGGAACTAAAGCAAGAGTTCATGTCAGAACTTGATGAAATCTTGGCTTAAACAAAATGTTGAACTCAGCTTCATCCACTCACAGTATATGCACCCTCCCCACAAAGACACATACACACCATCCACATAATTAGTCTATCAATGTCTTTGCACCTGCTGCTGTGCACAGCCTGTGTTTGTTTTAGACCAAGGTCATGCAGTGAATCACCTCCCCATGGTCATACTTTCTCAGAAACCTCTCTGAAAAAATTGCTGTTTTAAAAACCTACACAAAATGCACACTGAACCCACATGCCAGACACACTCAAGAGAGGAGGAGGAGGCTGGTGTAGCAGTGCAAAGAACCCAAGAGACTTAAAAGCAGAGTTGAGCTTCTAATGCACTTTTTATTGGAGCAACAAAATGTACCCAGATTGATTTCAGGAACCAGGAAAGAGCAGCATTAGGTTGTTAACTGGGATTGGCTACAGGGACCTAATGTAGGATTAAAACCAAATACAGTTAAAACAGTAAATAATACAAAAGTTTTTTTAAACACACACACACACAATTATATAGGCAACCATATTAAAACAGTAACTCCATCCCTTCCAACATTTTACACATGGCCAAGAAACATCAGAGCCAGGCCATGTTGGCAAAAGTTATTAATGAGGAAGAAGACACAAGCTTTGAGAGGCCTCAGCAGTTTGCTTTTGGCTCAGCCAACTGAGAAAGGAAAGATTCCAAGCTTCCTCTCCTCCTGAGTTAACTGAGTACAAACCACTTTTGTACCTTGGACTCAGTTTGTAGCAGCTGAAGTAAGCCATGGATGAAGTGGAAGTGGGAGGAGGAGAGATAGACTAGGACATTTTAAAAGCATCTGAGAAAATGGGACAGGATAGGAATAATTGAGGCTATCCTTGCTAAATTGGGGCAGTAAGCAGGCATACTTTTGCGGGAGGTTATATAAAATCATGAAAGAACTACAGGACATCATACTATATAAAATCATTTATACATTGCTGCATTGCCTATAGCCTGTGCATACCTATTTTGAGTAAAATCAACAACATCTGGTTCAGAAATTTCTGAAGTCCTTTTATCCCTGAAGCCCTTAAGTGTACAAACAGGCCCAATTATGTTGAGATTTTATAAAATAATAGTAATATAAAATAATCTTTTGAGCATCTTGACATGCATCTCATGTTTCTTCTGTGGATCCCACTCAGTGCTCCCCCATTTCTGCTTTTCTGGTATCCAATCCATTTCCTGTGATGAACAGGAAATTAGTGCAAATACTCTCTGTTTCTCTCTTGTTTCCCAACAAATGATACATGGAGATATACTGTCTCTAGTACTGGAGAGAAAAATCAGAACTAGTAGCTAATCACTGCTAGTCTATGTACTGTATATCTCCAGTTTCCATCAAAACACATCTAAATTGGTAGCTACTAACATGCTGTCCACACATTATGGCTAAGATTCTACATCAGGGGTTTGTAGCATCGCCACATGGAAGGTAATATATTCAATCAGCTATGCAAGCTTTCTGTTGAATGGCAATGTTGCGCAACTGAATCAAGACACTAAACAGGCAACCAAATGCACAACTGAATGAACATGTGCCTCCATGGGCATGGATGCACAACTATGTGTGTGCACACCTGCATGTGCAGTGGTAAAAATTTGCATGCAACTCAGCTTCTGTGACTTTTGAGTTTGGACCTTTTGCATCAGATGACAATGTCCAGCCCTTCCATAGGAGAATTTATGTATGGATGAGACACCAACAGGATTCAGGCCATTATATGTGAATTTACAAACTGGGAAATTGATTTTAAAACCAGCCATTGGACTGGTTCCTCTGGCAAAGTCCCACAGAAATCTGCTATAAGGAAAATGTTAATGAAATGCACTCTCCAGCTCCACCAAATAGGATTTATATAGGTTTAAAAGCCAGCAAAGACTAATATGGGAAGTGACATAAAGCAATCCATTTTATTTTATTTCAAGGATTTAAACCCTGCCTTTTCCCCACAATGGGATATAAGGAGGGTTAGTAGCCCTAATTTCCATGAATCACCCTTGAAGGCATCTAAGTTGGTAACCATCACTACATTTTGTGGCAGTAAATTCTACAGTTTATGTGTTGCGTGGAGAGGTACAGGCAGAGTCTCCCTTATGCAAAATGCTTGGGACCAGAAATGTTTTGGATATTTTGATACACCTGTATTTGCATGTAGGTACATAATGAGATATCTTGGTGATGGGACCCAAGTCTAAACACAACATTCATTTATAATTCATATATACCTTATACAGTAGCCCCTTCCCTTATGTGGGGGATCCATTCCAGATCCCCTCATGTAAGGAAAATCCCACGTATGCTCATGCACCATTGCAAACAATGGGGAGCATGTGCCATTTGTTTGATTGTCACGCAGCTCCAGCATATGCTTAAAGCAGTGTGTTGCAAGGGCACACTGTACCAGTGATGGCAAAACTTCTAGGAGCCGAGTGCCCAAACTAAAAGGTCTTCTGGCACCAGGTGTTAAGCGGTGCTGGGGGCGGGACTTCTGCCCTCTGGGGGCATAACATCTGGGACAAGACGTCCTCCCCCTGCCCTCCCAGGCCTTCAGTTGTCTCTCCAGAGACAGCAGATGGCCTGGGGGCACTGGGGAAAGAAGAGGAAGAGGTGCACGCCTCCTCGGCCTTCAGGTGCCTCCGGAGAGGCAGCTGAATGTGGGGGAGAGTCTGGAAGGAGGAGGAACAGTTGCACTCCTCTTCCTCCTCCTCCCCCCATGCTGTCCCCAGCTTTCAACTGCCTCTGGAGAGGCAACTGAAGGCTGAGGAGGGTCAGAATGGAGAAGGAACAGGTGCATGTCTCTTCCTCCTCCTCTCCCCCACATGCCAGGGGAAATGGTGTCATGTGCCATCTCCGGCACATGTGCCATAGGTTTGCCATCATGGACTTATACACATAGCCTGAAAGTAATTTTATGCAATATGTTTAATAATTTTGTGCATGAAACAAATTTGTTTACACTGAAGCCACCATATTCATGGGTTGTTTATCCATGGATTCAACCACTCACAGCTTGAAAATATTCTGAAACCATATAAATTCCAAGATACAGCCATGTTAGTCTGTAGAATCAGTATGTATAGAGATCTTGTAGCACCTCTGAATCTAACTAAAGAAAGAAGTTGGCAGCATGAGCTTTCACAGACTTAAGTCTGCTTCATCAGATGCATCTGGGGAAGTAGAGTTAAGTCTACAAAATCTCATCCTGCCAACTTCTTCCTTTAGGTACAGTACTTTCAATGGTGCTACAAGATCTCTCTACATACAAATAAATTCCAAAAAGCAAACCTTGATTTTGCCATTATATAACAGACACCATTTTACTGTCCATAATTTTTAATGTGACTTGATCATCCATGGATTTTGGTATCCACGGGGGTCCTGGAACCAAATCCCAGCAGGTACCAAAGGCCCACTGTATGGTTTTCACAGGCTGCCTGCTTTACACTGGTGGCACAGTGATTAAATGCTAGTACTGCAGCCACAAGGTTGTGAGTTCAATTCCAGGGCTCCAAGTTAGACTCAGCTTCCCATCCTTTCGTAGGTTGGTAAAATAAATACCCAGCATGTGGGGGACAATTGGCTTACAGATTGTAAACTGCTTAGAGAGTGCTGAGTTCACTATGAAGCAGTATATAAATGCAAAGGCTATTGCTATTGCTACACTGAACCATCAGAAAGCAAAGGTGTCACTATCTCAGCCACCCAAGAAAAATGTTTTGGAATATTTGGGATTTCAGAATTCTTTAGAAGGGAGACTCAACTGTACTACCTTTTACCTATCTTCCATCACTCAATCGATGGTCCAAGATTCAACTTAGCCCACCTGGCAAAGGTCTTCTTTGTGGTGATGCCATGGCCTTGGTACTGTTGTTGTTGTGTGCCTTCAAGTGATTTCCAACTTATGGCAAACCTAAGGTGAATCTATCACAGAGTTTTTTGGAACATTTCTTCAGAATTGGTTAGCCACTGCCGTCCCCTGAGCCTGAGGGGGCGGGGGGACTTGCCTCAGGTCACCCAGCAAGTTTCCATGGCCGAGCTGGAATTCAAACACTGGTCTTCGGTTTCATAGTCCAGTGCTCAAACCACTACACCATACTGGCTCCAGCCTTGATATACCTCAGGGGAAAAGTTGTCAGTGCCTTTCTTTATGGGATTAAATCAAATGTGTTAATCTGCCAGTGTGACAGAAGTCCTAGCGAGTGATATGGCCCTCCCCTAGTGTAACTCCCTCTACATTTCCTATATTTGATTCAGTGGAATGGGAGACCCTCTGGCATAGTTTGGAGAGCAAACTGAGGAGCAAGAAAAGGAAAATGCCATTTCTTCTTCGTGGTCTCTTTTTTCCGCCGCGTTGGTGCTATTGGAACTTCGCTCTCTCTCTCTCGTTTCGGATCTCTGGCTTCAATTTGGACTGTTTTTTCGACTTTGCTGACCTCCCCTTCGCTTGACCTATGGACTGTTTTGGATTACACTTTGCTTATTCCTTCGGATTTGTTCGCTTCGGTTCCTGATGTCGCCTCCGTTCAAGAAGTGCGACGTTTGCGGGGGCAAAGTCCAAGTACAGGACCCACACTTGTCCTGCCTGTTGTGCCTGGGGAAGGACCACGACATGAAGTCATGCTCTCTCTGCCGTTCCATGACTTCACAAGCAAGGAAAAATCGTGAGTCCAGGCTTACCTCAGCTATCGCCCAGGGCAAGGTTTGGGGGGACAATTTACGACCGGCCTCGGCTCCTTCGGCCTCCGCCTCTGGGATGGCTCCTGTGGCTCGGGACAGCCCGTTGAGTGCTTCCTCGGCACCTCCAGCTGTGCAAGGTTCGACTTCCCATGTGGCCCGTGACCCAGACCGGTCCAGAGCCACCGACAAGTCCTCCAAGCACCCTCACAAACCGTCAGGGACCGAGGACTCCGGTTTGATGGAGCAAACCAAGACGCTGCCAGCCGTTCCGACTTCATCTTTGAAGTCAAAATCGTCGGACCCTCCGGCGACTTCGGGCTCGAAGCCGCCCAAGGCATCCAAGAGGGCCGACAAGGAATCGAAGTCCGAGGACACGAGGCCGAGGTCTGGTTCCAACATGGCGCCGGCTGAACCGAGGGCTTCGACTTCAAGATCGGCTGACTCTACTCCCGTAAGGGGTGATGGGTCGATCGCGGGCACCACTTCCGGAGTGGCTTCCATCACTGACTTCCAGGTCAACCCATTCTTTCCTCCGGATTCACCCTTGCCTCCGAGGAAAAAGCCCAAGACTCCTGAAGCATCTAAATCTAAAACACCCAAGGCGCAGGATCCCTCTTCGAAGAAAGGATCCAAGCACCGTGACCACTCCTCAACTTCTAAGAGGCATCGCTCGCCCGACCGTCAAGCTCCGAAACCGGCCAAAAAGAGGCGATCACCGGACCGGGATGAGGTTCCT
Source organism: Sceloporus undulatus (assembly GCF_019175285.1). Taxonomy (NCBI): domain Eukaryota; kingdom Metazoa; phylum Chordata; class Lepidosauria; order Squamata; family Phrynosomatidae; genus Sceloporus; species Sceloporus undulatus. The sequence continues at coordinate 367,975,236 of NC_056522.1, read as the reverse complement.
CAACCGGACCTGGGTTTGGAAGATCTCTCCACCTTGCCTATGGGGATCCAGGACCGCGAACGCTCACCGGATCGGCGCCGTTCGCCGGCCCGACATCGTTCTCCCACTCCAATGCCGGTCCAACCTTTGGAGATCTCCTCGGAGGAGGAGAGGGGCGAGGAGAACTTTTTCTACGACTCCGAGTTGGGAAACTATTATGTGGCAGTTACCAAGGAGGTTGCCTTTAAAAGGTTCAAGGCCAAGCGACATGCTCAAGCGACTTGCACCCAGGTGAACGAAACCCCGGTACCAAGGCCTCCCAGACTGAGATGGTCGGAACCGGAGCCAGGCCCCTCGGATGCAACACCCACGGTGACGGTGACTGCTCCACCTCGCTTGTTGACCAGCCAGCCTGTTCCCCGGGACCATTCAGAAAGGCCTCTACCCTGTGACCGTTCGGATTCGGAGTTGGAGCTGGAGTTAGTTCCTTCCTTGGACGACTTCTCGGACGACGATTTGTCCCCACAAGACTCACCCCAGGACATGCACCGTCCCGAGCCGGCTTCCCCAACCAACGATTTAAGGACTTTTAATGAACACGTGATTAAGATGTCCAGGGCTCTGGACATCGAATTGCAGTATCCGGACGAAGCCGCAAGGGACCCCGTGGAGCGTCGAGTCCATGGTCGGGTACCAACTCCTCCATCTATTCCACTCCTTCCGTCCTTGGAGTCCATCATAAAGCAGTCCTGGGATGCTCCAGCTTCATTGGCGGGCACCTCCAGGAAGACTGAGACCCTCTATAGGGTTTCCCCAACAAGCTGCCCTTGGCTCTCCAACCATCCCTGCCAAAACTCGGCTATTGTAGAAGGGGCCCAAGTCAACGTCGCCCACAAACAGGCTACATCCCCGGTAGACCAAGAGGCGCGCAAAGTGGACGGTCTGGCAAAAAAGGCATACTCAGCTGCTGCGTTGGCGGTGAAGGCTATAAACTACACCGCATGCATGGGAGCCTACGTTCAGGCCCTCATGGAAGATGTCTCTCCTCTGATCCCTGAGGTCCCGGATGACACCCAAAGGAGACTCGTGGAGATTAGGGACGAGACGCACTCCATAGGGGGCTGGCTCATCACAGCCACACGGAACGTAGCCGATTGTGCAGGTAGAGCGATGTCAGCTTCTTTGGCCCTCCGATGCCACGCCTGGCTCTGCGGGATCGACCTAACACCTGGAGTGAAGACGGCAATTGAGGACATGCCACTAGATGAATCCGGCTTGTTCCATACCGAGACCGACGATCGTCTCAATAGGAAATTCAAGCTTAAGGTGGCCGCCAAAAAGCATGGTATGTCCTCATCTTCCACCCCGCAGTTTCGGAAGAGACGTCAATGGCAGCCTCAGGGTCAACAATTCAGACCCTTTCAACAAGACCGGCAGGGTCAACACCAGGGCTCCCAACGCCCTAGATACCCGTCTCAGTCTTCATCATCATCTGGCAGACGGGGCCCCCCTGGCCGGTACCGAAAGTCACACCGACAGGGAGCCGACCAGGCTAAAAAAGCCTCCTGAGGTGTAACCGCGCACTTCGTCGCTCCCTGCTTTTTGGACAGATTGAGGCCCTTTGTTAACACCTGGGCCTCGATAACATCTGACTCTTGGGCGCTTAGCATCGTCCGTAGGGGTTATGCCCTTGAGTTTCAGGACCTTTCCCCCACGGGGACCTTCCTCCCTACCCCACCCTCGGACACCCTTCTCGACGAAGTGCGCACCTTGCTCCAAAAGGGCGCAATTTCCCCCCTAGACCGTGTTCAGTGGCCAAAAGCCTTTTTCTCCAGATACTTTATAGTGCCGAAACCGGATGGAGGAGTTCGGCCCATACTAGACTTAAGGAAGCTTAACCACTTCCTGCAGTACAGACGTTTCCGTATGGTGACCTTACCTTCCATCTTGCCTCTCCTCCACCAGGGCCTCTGGTTCGCGACGATCGATCTCAAGGACGCATATTTCCACATAGGGATTCTAGAGTCCAACAGGAGATTCCTCGCCTTCACCGTCGGCTCTGACGCTTATCACTACAACGTGCTGCCGTTCAGCTTGGCGACGGCCCCAAGAGTTTTTACCAAGTGCCTAGCTCCAGTGGTGGCTTACCTTCACCAGAAGGGATTCAGGGTGTTTCCCTACTTGGACGATCGGCTCCTGGCGGCTCCTTCGCAAGAGGATCTCCACCGGGCCATCGATTTCACATTCACACTCCTCCAGTCCCTCGGCTTGGTGATCTACCTCGACAAGTCGCACTTGAACCCGACAAAACAGGTCAGGTTCATCGGAGCGCTCCTGGACTCAGACTCTTGCATAGCATCACTCCCTCGGGACCGCTTCCAGTCCCTATCCGTCGCCCTCCAGCCATTCTTCAAGTTCAGAAGGGTGAGGGCCAGGGATGTCCAGGTGGCTCTGGGCCACATGGCCTCTACGACCTTTGTGACGCCGTGGGCAAGGCTTCGACTTCGTCCGCTGCAAAGATGGTTCCTATCCGTCTTCGATCCGACGGTGGATTCTCCGCTCAAGTGGCTTACCATCCCGAGACCGATTGCATCTTCCCTGCAATGGTGGCGCGAACCTGAAAACGTCTGCGCCGGACTACCTTTTGCCCCGCTCCAGCCACAGCTGACGCTCACCAGAGATGCATCCCTGGACGGCTGGGGTGTCAGGGATGATGGGAGTTGTAGCTCTTCATCTCTGGCTCGAACTCACCACCTGGTTGTGCACCGCGCTGACCAGTTTTGGCCAGTGGTTATAGCTTAGCAGAGTTACAGAGAACAGGCTGAAGACCCCGACAAATTCTCCAAGCCTTCTCACTCTTGCTTCCACAGAAGTCTTCACCCTTCTTCACCAGGGTCCTGCTGGTTCTTGTAGCTTCACCCAAGACACCAGACAACTCAGTAGTCTTGTATAAAAGACCTATTTTATTCTACTATATACAGCTCCAAACTATCCAACACAACAATACTCAACTCCTCACTCTACTACCCACTACTACAACCCACAAAATACATTGGGATCCATAGTCATTATTATAGTCAATGCAAGATACCACCCACTGTTGTCTGTTTCCACCCAGTAGGCGTGTACACCATTCTCATTGGTTCTCTTGGTTCATCCTACAATTAATGATTTCATCATCTCAGCCTTGACCACTTAACAATTGTCAGGTGTGTCCAATTATCCACTTTGCATTTCTGTCCTTGGCATTCAGGACTTGTTAATTGTATTACCATTTACACTTGTGTGGTTCCCAATTGGCTTCTGCTGAGTCACCCTGACTCTCACATACATGTTTTATTTCACTTACTGTATAACCCATGTTGCTTTTTCCTTGACATGGGGCGCCCACCTGCTCGACTTAGTCGTCAAAGGGAAATGGTCACCTGTCGAGCAACAGCTCCACATCAACGCCCTCGAGATGCTTGCGGTGGAGAAATCATTGAGGGCGTTCGAATCGGTGGTGAGGGACAATGTATTACTTCTCAGGACAGACAACATGACGGTGTTGTTCTACATAAACAAACAGGGAGGTACCAAATCACTAACCCTACTCGACATCACAATGTGAATATGGGACTGGTGCATCCCGAGAAAGATCCACCTCCAGGCCGTTCACCTCCCAGGGGAGGACAACGACCTGGCAGACAGACTCAGCAGGGAGACGTCGGTCTCCCACGAATGGAGATTACACCTGGACTCAGTCACACAGATATTTTGGCGATGGGGAACCCCCCAAATCGACCTTTTTGCAACCGAGTCCAACACCCACTGTCTCCAATTCTGTTCCAGAACGCGCTGCGAAGGATCCCTCGCAGAGGCGTTCGGTTTCACTTGGACCGGACATCTGCTGTATGCCTTCCCTCCGCTCCTGCTAATTGTTTGAGTGGTGTCCAAGATGACGACGGACCGATCGAACGCGATCCTCATCACCCCATGGTGGCCCAGACAGCCGTGGTTCCCATCCCTCCTGCACCTCTCGGGCGGGACGTTTCTCCGGATCGACCCTCGTCCGGACCTGTTGACGATCCAGGACGGCCGGGTCCACCATCCCGACATCGACAGTCTGCCTTTGTTAGCGTGGAGGCTCCGTCCCTAGCATCGCTACCTGACTTGGTACGGACGGTGATCCTGGCTGCCCATAAACCTTCCACCCAAAGGTCTTATGCTTCGAAATGGAGAAGGTTTTCCAGGTTCCTGTCCGACAGAGACATCGATCCGGACCAGATCTCCACCCCGATGGTGTTGCAGTTCCTGATGGCACTATTGCAGGAGGGCCTTACCCTCACCTCTATTAAGTGCTATCTCTCGGCCATTTGTTCTCACTTTCAGTTTGTGGACAAACCTTTTTTCAGGGACCTGTTGGTCAAGGCCTTCCTTAGGGGATGTGGTAACCTATACTCTCCGGTGTCGGTACCAACCCCGGCTTGGAGTCTGGATGCTGTGTTGTCAGCTTTGCAATCCAAGGCCTTCGAACCCATGGCCACGACGGACTTCAGACTATTGACCTGGAAGACTGCCTTCCTAGTGGCCATTACGTCTGCCCGCTGTGCGGGCGAACTTTGTGCTTTGCGGAGAGACCAGCCCTTTTTGAGGTTTCATAAGGACAAGGTGGTTATCCGTACCGATATCACCTTCTTGCCTAAGGTGGTATCAGCCTTCCATATGTGTCAGGACATTGTGTTACCTACCCTGGCCTCGAATCCGACCACGGAGGTCGAACGGACTTTGCATACCTTAGACGTTAGGAGGGCTCTGGCCTTCTACCTGGACAGAACATCGGTTTCGAGTCGGTCCGAGAGACTGTTCCAATGTTACTCGGAACCGAAAAAGGGTCTACCGGTGTCGCCGCAGAGGTTTTCCAAATGGGTGGCCATGACTATCCACCTCTGCTATGAACTTTTGGGTAGACCTCTCCCTACCAGGGTACGGTCGCATGCAACGAGGGCGGTAGCAGCATCCTCCGCCTTTCTGACTAGGGTTCTTTTGGAGGATGTATGCAAAGCTGCTGTCTGGTCCCAGCCTATGACATTTATTAAGCATTACAGACTGGACACAAGGGCCAGACAGGATGCAGCTTTCAGTAGAGCTGTGTTGATTTCTGGGTTACATTGATTAGTAATGTATACATCATAATGTTGTATTGATATTCATACCCAGAAAATGCTCAGACTGTGTTTATGTTGCTTCATCTATGCTGAACCACTGCATACATGATTGGGTTATTGCTTACAGGAGTTGTATCTCCTGCTGTCATACCTATGGTTAAATGACAAATGACTGATGACAGGGATGTTTTTACAAGTTTATTGTTAATAATAAACAACAATGGTTTACCTTACTTGGTTTCAGGACACTCCCTCTGCCGCTTACCTAAGCGTGTCAGTCTCAACCCATTTGTATGATTCGCAGAGACCATGAAGAAGAAGGACAGGTTGCTTACCTGTAACGGTATTTCTTCGAGTGGTCATCTGCGAATACATACAAATCCCGCCCATCCTCCCCTCAGTGTCCTGCTCTTCATTGGCTCATTCTTTGCTCACGCAGCGGAAAAATCTGGAACTGAGGAAAGAGCGGGAAGGCAGGAGCCTTATAAAGGGTGGGCGGGGTTACCGCCAAAAAGTTGCCTTTAAGTTGCAAAGTGTACTTTGCCCAGAGATTCTAGACATTCCGAGCAGCACTGCGCAGGCGCAGTAAAACCCATTTGTATGTATTCGCAGATGACCACTCAAAGAAATACTGTTACAGGTAAGCAACCTGTACTTCTATGTGGCTATCACCTCAAATAATGTTCAGTATCACCCACTGCCTTTTAGACAAAGACTACAAACATTTGTGCTTCCCTTTTTGATAAGCCTTTCATGAGCTGTGCCTGCTAATGCTTTAACTTCGTTTTCTTAAAAACCTTGCATTGTTTTCCATTTGTTTTATTTTGATGCTGTTTTTGAACTAAACAGTCTTTCCTATGTGTTGTCCAGCTACTCTGCAAGTACTGTGACCAGAAGAGAATCAAAAGATTTAACAACAGGCAAACAACAACAAAAATAATTCAGAGGAATGAACACACACACACATTTTGGCCATCACAAAGACATTTATGTACTGGCTGCTAGTAATGGAATATTAAACTGCATAGATCTTCAAGCAAGGCAATTTTTATATTCTGTTTCCATTATATGGTATTTTGATGTCCTGGAGGCCTTCTTTCAATAAGTATGTACATATTTGGCTTGTAAGTTAGGCTGACTCTGCTCCATAGATTCATTTTGGGTTTTTTGAGTGTCACTGAATGCCTTTAAACACTGCAGAAACTGAATCCAGTAATGAGAAACTGGTTGCGTTCTTTTTTGGAGAGTGCGCTGCAGGAGTGACATTGCATGCCGTGAGAAATCATGTGTAACAGAGCCTCAAGCAAGAATGCTTAGCTATACTATTTTGGTTTCCTCATCTGTTGCATCACACCTGACCAAGTATTTTGTTTCATAGCTGTCATTGTTCATCAGCGGGTGAAATTCATACTGCAATAATACATGTGAATGTTGCCTCTGCTGTCACTGCTTCAGAATGTTGGGATAAAAGGCATATTCCAGCATCTTTTTGTTAAAAAAGTAAATATTTTGCTGCCAGCTTTTGGTAAGTTGGAGTGCATGGAGACAGATCAACTGAGAATTTAAGAAGTTCCTTTTTACTTCTATAACATCCTCCATGTACCTGGCTCTTTTCAGTCACATCAAACCTTGCTATTAAAATCTTTGCAACCAGAAACAAAGAAGGGAGCAAAGGATGAGGTAGAAACAAAATTACAACTGGAATGGGAAGATGGCATTGCTATCATATTTAAAACCAGAATTCACATTTCCAAGCAAACCCTGCTGATCTGACAGAAACAGTCCCAGTTAACCCTCTGTCATCTTAATTTTTCCGCTGCTTTAAAAATGTCCCAGTTTCTGGCTCCTCTTTTTACTTTGTCTTTAGCTTACTTCAGTTGCTGCAAACTGAATTTAAAGCATAAAAGCACTTTGCGCTTCATGAACCCAACAGGAAGGAAAAGAGAAGAGCTAGGATCTTGCCCTTCTCTGTAGACAGAGGCAAAAGCAAACTGCTGCAGCCTCTCCTAACCTTGTGTGTTCATCCTTCTTAATAATTTTGCCCCATTCTGATGTTGCTTTGCCACATGAAGCTCAGTTTTCATCTGTGAAATGTTGGAGGAAATAACACTCCCACAAATTACTTTGATACCAAGTGACTGGATAACCAATTCACATGATGCACATTTGTGATGCTGAATTCAAATATAACTATAAACTGTATCAGAAAAACACAGATTTCCCAAAGTAAGTTAGATATGGAGAGGGGACTTGCAAAGAGGGCAGATCTTAGAAGATTTGCTGTCTAAGGCAAAAGACAAGATAGCAGCAGTCACCCTGTCTCCATTCCACATACAAAAGAAAGTTGGCAGCTGAATTTAATACTGCTGCTCGGATTGTCTCCTCCACCACCACTCCTGAGGGCAGGAGGTTAGTTTAGAAGGTGTAGGGCAGGTTGGATGGTCTGCATTGCTCTGCCCCAAAACAGAATAGAAGGACCAGGGCATTGAGAATAATGGGCTGTACCCCAGCATCTGCCTTCTGCTTGGCCAGCTCTGCTTGTAAAGCAGACAGTGCTTCTGTACTAGCCTCTTGATCGGAAATCATGGATAGTGGCAGCCTTACCATTCAAGAAGGATATTGATAAGCTGGGGTGTGTCTAGAGGAAGGTGACCAAAATGGTGAAGGATCTGGAAACCATGCCCTATGAGGAGACACTTAGGGAGCTGAGTATGTATAAGAGGTGACATGATAGCCATGTTTAAATATTTGAAGGAATGTCATATTGAGGATGGAGCAAGCTTGTTTTCTGCTACTCCAGAGACTAGGATATGGAACAATGAATGCAACTGCAAGAAAAGAGATTCCTTCTAAACATTAGGAAAAACTTCCTGACGATAAGAGCTATTTGACTGTGGAATACGTTGCCTCCGAGAGTGGTGGAGTCTCCTTCTTTAGGGTTTTTAAATAGATGCTGAATGGCCATCTGTCGGGGATGCTTTGATTTAGAGTTCCTGCATGGCAGGGGGTTGGACCTGATGGTCTCTTCCAGCTCTATGATTCTATGATTCAATGAACCAAGCAAAGACCACTAAGGCAAATCTATCATGGGGTTTTCTTGGCAAGATGTACATATTCAGAGGAGGTTTGCCATTGCCTTCCCCTGAAGCTGAGAGCACGTGACTTGTTTATGGTCACCCAGTGGGTTTCATGGCTGAGCTGGAAATTGAACCCTGGTCTCCAGAGTCATAGTCCAACTTTCAAAATACTATCCCACACCAGACTCCCGAATCGCAAAACTGCCACAGGATACGCCAACTGTGCCCCTACCTGGACTGAAAGAACCTTGAAGCAGTGATACATGCACTGGTAATCTCTCACCTTGATTTCTGTAATGCTCTCTACATGGGGCTACTCTTGTACCAAGTTTGGAAGCTTCAATTAGTACAAAACGTGGCAGCCAGATTGGTCACTGGTTCTTCGAAATTTGACCATATAACACTGATTTTGAAAGATCTTCATTGGCCACCTATTAGCTTCCAGGCGCAATACAAGGTGTTGGTTATCACCTATAAAGCCCTACATGGCTCGGGCCTGAGTTACTTAAAGGAATGCCTCTCCCTGTATAATCTGCCCCGCATTCTCAGAACCTCCGGGAAAAATCTGTTGGAAGTACATCCAACCAGACTGGTCTCAACTTCTCAAAGAACCTTTACTTCATGGCTCCTAAACCATGGAACAACCTCCCGGAAGAGATCCATCTTATTAACTCCTTGGAGGGTTTCAAGAGGGCAGTTAAGTCGGATCTCTTCCGGAAAGTCTATCCACCCAATCTTCTGTAAAGACATCATTCACTCTTCTATTCAGGATCAGAATATTATATCTTATAATTGTTTGACTGTACCGTTTTTAACTGTTTTAATGCTTGAAAATTATATGTTTTATTCTTGTATCTTATTGTTATTGTTGTGTTGTAATCCCGCCTTGATCCACCTGGGAGAGGCAGGAAAATATACATACATTTTATTATTATTATTATTATTATTATTATTATTATTATTATTATTATTACATACTGTACCTGTGGACCAGTGCTATACCAGCATGATTGGAAGCTTATTGATATATTTTTTCCTCATCAATGGCAAGATCTGGGCTTACCATGATTGGAAGGCAAAGCAACAAAGAATGAGAGACAGCATCATGTGAAAGGTATAAGCAAAGGCATTAACAACAAAATTATGGAAGTTTAAGGGCCATGTGTAATAAAGTTCCCATGGCCAAGTAGGGATTCAAACCCTGGTCTCCCAGAGTCCTAGGCTAACACTGAAACCACTACACCACTCTGACTCTCACTGGGCTGGCAGTTGTTCCTTATTACAAGTGATGTCCCATGTTTTAGGATTGGAAAACCTTTCTTTTTATATAAACTGAACACAATGCCAAAAAGCACCACAATATAACATATTAACAATATGTTATGTGACAATATGTACATGTGTGCAAATTATTATTGTTGTTGTTAGTAGTAGTAGTATTACACTTTCCCCCAAAAAATTAGGGAACAAAGCAGTTTATAAATGAAAAGAGCAATACAATTAAAAATATACAACAGTGAACATTAAAATAGAAGTAAACTAGTACAGTATCAAAACACACCACTATCAGCCAATATTGTTGAATGGGATGTGTGTGACCTCAGAGCCATTCCTTTAGGATCTGCTATGGCCCTAAACTCTGGTCCTTCCCCAGAGTTGGGGATCAAAACTGGCATATATGGTTTTCATTCAAAATAAGCTGAAGAGGATGAGGGAAAACATTACTGTAAAACCCAGATTTGTGGCATTTCAGTAAGTGTTCTTTCATGTCTGAACTGTGACTCCTTTCAGAAAATCTATGCCGCATAATCTCCACTTAAATTGTCTTTATGTCTAAAGAAAATGGATTAAATCTTGACCTTGGGCACTTTTAGAAGTGGATGCAAAGTTTATTTGTCTGTTCCACAAGCATACTACAACATGCTATAACACTAATTTGCATAAACAAGCAATTTGCTTGTCATCTGCTGGACTAGTTTTTAGAAAGCTTGTCAAGACAATCCTATTTTAGGAAACTTTTATGTGAAGTTGATGGAAATTTCAATTTGGAGAGTTTACTGCTTGTAATCCTAGCCTTCTGGGATGTTTTAGAGGCATCAGTCCACTTTCTGTGTCATGGTTTATTGGGTTTGGTTATTCAATTTACTCTGTGAACTGCTCGGAGAATATAGTTTTGGAGAGGTTTCAAAATGGAATACATAATGTGCAATGCATATAAGATCTTTTTTTCCCTTTGAAGTTGAATTCGAGTTGCTTCAATGGAAGCAATGCCTACCCATCACCTATGGCAGTTGTTCTCAATCTTAGGCCCTCCAGGCATTCTGGACTTCAGTTCCCCGAATCGATGACCATGAGGCATGTTGGACCGAGCTTCCAGGAATTGAAGGCCAAAACGTTAGGAGCACCAAAGGAAAAGAACCAATGACCTATGATATATTTAGGCTGAATTCCTTTAGCCCCTTGAGCCAGCATGGTGTAGTGGTTTGAGTGTTGGAGTGTGACTCTGGAGACCAGGGTTCAATTTCCAGCTTAGCCATAAAACCAACTGGGTGACCTTGGGCATGTCACATGCTCTCAGCCTCAAGGGAAGGTAATGGGAAACCTCCTCTGAACAAATCTTGCTAGGAAAACCCCATGATATGTTTGCCTTAGGTCAGAAATGACTTGACGGCACAAAACACCACCAACAAGAGCATCTGAGAGACCACAAGGTTGTTTGGAATTCTCCTCCAACTGTGGAGAGAGAGGTCTGCCTTTGGAGGGGATATCCAACTCAAATCCCTCTATGTCCCTGTAGAAACATCTGTAGCCCTTACTTGCATGGCATACCCAGCATCGATCATTTTTTAATACCCCCCACAACAGCCTTCCCCAAGTCTGGTGGAACTGCTCGGCAAGTGGTAAAGGGTGACGCAGTGGTTAAATGCCAATACTGCAGCCACACACTCATAACCATATCACTGTGAGTTTGATTCTAGCCAGGACTCCAAAATCGACTCAACCTTGTATCCTTCCGAGGTCGCTAAAATGAGTACCCAATTTGTTGGGGGCAATTAGTTTACATGTTGTAAACCGCGTAGAGACTGCTTAGTTCAGTATGAAGTGATATAGAAATGTAGCTGCTATTGCTATTGCTATTGTCTGGCCAGTAGAGCAGCCAGACTCAGAAGGAAGTCCTGTCCCACCAGGGCATCCCCTCTGAGGTGTCACCCAGTGTGGGCTGCACCCCTTGCACTCACATTCTGAAACCCCTGTTTACTTGCCAACTATTGCAGCTCCAAGTTAGGAGTAATAACAAGGGAGATAAATTAGGGGCATGCTATGCACAGATCAAAGGAGGCAGTGGATCCAAAGCCCTCCAAATTTGTTAACATACTCCATCCTAGAAGAAATTTTACAACTCTGAAATAGTTGCACAATTTAGATTGCAGGTTATGGCCTACAAAGTCCTATATTATTATTATTATTATTATTATTATTATTATTATTATTATTATTATTCTCTTATATCCCATCTTTTTCCCAATATAGGGACTCAGGTTCAGCTTGTCTGACAGACTGTATCTCCCATGTAAGCCCATCTCTCAACCCCACCAACTTCCCAGGTATAGTTGGTGGGAGTAAGAGTGAAGGCCTTCTCAGTGGCTGCCCCTATTATGCTTTGGACCTCCCTCCCTAGGCAGTGGGCATTGGCATCACCCAATCACCCCACCATTGACCTTATCCCATACCTCAAAATTCAGAATCCTTACTAATGTTCTTTGTACTAATGTTACTCATAAATCATAATTCCTACATAGCACTGAATGTAATGGCAATATTTGTGACATAAACAACTAGGCTAAATAAAAGTATACCTTTAAATTACAGTATCACATGCACAGCCTAAATGTATTTACATGTAATAGTTTCCATGTGGTTAAAGTGAATTTAGTAAGATGTGGTTTTTTTTTAAAAAAATAAAAAAAATTAACATTTATTTTAAACAAATATCGGGACCTCTCCTTCTTCTCTCTCACTGAGCCTTGCCCCCCCCCCACCAGCTCTTAGCATTTTAAAGGATGCAGGCAAATGTCACAGGGGGGAGCATTGGGTCACTTCCTTAGTATGTCACCTGGTGTGGTCCGCACTCCCACCTGCCCTAATGACACCCCTGTACCCACTGAGTTAGGAATGGTCCAACCTTGCTGTCTTTCCATTGATGGCAAAGACTTTTTTCACTCAGATGGGAGTTTAGAATAGAAGATTTAACAACAAAGTTATTTTTACTGAGAGATTATAACTATAATAATAATAAATAATCTGTTTATTTGTATACCGCTTTTCCTCTGATCAAAGCGGTTACAGCGTACATATGCATATATAACAACAAAGCAAGTTAAAAAAAAAACTCTTGCTTCTCCCCTCAAGATGGTGGTCGGGGGGAGGCTCTTCTTCTTGGCAGGCAGAGGCCTGTTGTTTCTTGCCTGCTTCTCTCCCCTCAAGATGGTGGTCGGGGGAGGGCTCTTCTTCTTGGACGGCAGAGGCCTGTTGTTTCTTGCCTGCTTCTCTCCCTCAAGATGGGGTCGGGGGAGGGCTCTTCTTCTTGGCAGGCGCGGCCTGTTGTTTCTTGCCTGCTTCTCTCCCCTCAAGATGGAGGTCGGGGGAGGGTCTTCTTGGCAGGAGGCCTGTTGTTTCTGCCTGCTTCTCTCCCCTCAAGATGGAGGTCGGGGAGGGCTCTCTTCTTGGCAGGCAGAGGCTGTTGTTTCTTGCCTGCTTCTCTCCTCAGATGGTGGTCGGTGCGGGGAGGGCTCTTCTTCTGGCAGGCAGAGGCCTGTTGTTTCTTGCCTGCTTCTCTCCCTCAAGATGGAGGTGGGGGGAGGCTCTTCTTCTTGGCAGGCGAGCGGCCTCGCTGTTGTTTCTTGCCTGCTTCTCTCCCCTCAAGTGGAGGTCGGGGGGGGCTCTCTTCTTGGCAGGCAGAGGCCTGTTGTTTTCTTGCCTGCTTCTCTCCCCTCAAGATGGAGGTCGGGGGGAGGGCTCTTTCTTGGCAGGCAGGGCCTGTTGTTTCTTGCCTGCTTCTCTCCCCTCAAGATGGGGTCGGGGGGAGGGCTCTTCTTCTTGGCAGGCAGAGGCTGTTGTTTCTGCCTGCTTCTCTCCCTCAAGATGGTGGTCGGGGGGAGGGCTCTTCTTCTGGCAGGCAGAGGCTCTGTTGTTTCTTGCCTGCTTCTCTCCCCTCAAGATGGAGGTCGGGGGGAGGGCTCTTCTTCTTGGCAGGCAGAGGCCGTCCTGTTGTTTCTTGCCTGCTTCTCTCCCCTCAAGATGGAGGTCGGGGGAGGGCTCTTTCTCTTGGCAGGCAGGGCCTGTTGTTTCTGCCTGCTTCTCTCCCCTCAAGTGGGGGTCGGGGGGGGGGGGGCAAATGTAAATAAAGAAATAAATTGTAATCCTTTTAATATGTGATGTCCCAGTCTTGGGGAAAATGTGGGATATAAAGAAAAAATAACAACAACCAACAGGTTGAATTGTCTGCACACTTGCTGCCAAAGAACTGAATGGAAGGGAAGGAGAAAATAAATGCCAACTACCTTGCTGGCATCAACTCAGCAGGGCTTTAACTGTATGAGTGGATCCAACATTGAGGCCTTCTAGCTCATCAACTAGGATCCTCCTCCTATTATCTTTTCTGTAGGATCCTTGCCTTGATGCAGTGCTTTTAAGTGGGAGGAACCTCCTTCCTATCCTTCTCTATCCAGAGTCTATCATTTTCATGTGTAGATTATCTTTTCCTGACCCTTTCATTTAATTTTCTTTTTTTTTCTTTCTTTTTTTGCAGAAGCATCCCAAGTAAGCAAAATGGCAGGACGACTGACTTCAGCTGACTCTGCATATGCAACTCTGTCTGTAGGCGCCATGGAGGCAAGGCAATGTCTGTGCAAAAGGGAAAGCAAGTAGGTGCATTATTTTAGGAGGAAGGAGAGCCCACAATCCTCTGTTTTTTAAAGTATTTGAAAGCTAGCAAAAGAGGTACTTCAAGGGAAGAATCAATGATACAGCTAAATATCCCAATTAGCTACAGTAAGATGCAGCAAGTAATGGAGATTTCATTGATTTCAACCCTTCCCTGGTCTCCCAGCCAGCCATCTCCTCCATTTCCATTTACTGTAAGGTAACTTGGAGCAGGGTTGTAACAGGAAACTTACAAATGCTTTTTGCGGGAGCTATATTTAGGCAGACACACTGACATGATACTGCAGAATAAAATAAACATGCAGGAGGCGGCTGTCCCTTGGGGACTTGCAGCTTCGTCCTCCTGACACAGAAAGAGTGGACAAATTATTCTGCAGTCATCTATGTGACCTCTACTAAAGAAACATGCCAAAATGGAGAATAGAAGACACCCTCCTCCCCCACCATTGCATTCAAACTAATGCTAAATTTAAATCCATTTACTCCAATTACAATTTAAGACAAATAGCAAGCTACAAGAATGCCAAGCCATGCATGCCTTACTCTCTCCCCTTGAGTCTGCTCCTCAGAAGCAAGAGGATACTTTTAAACAGTAACAGAGTTTATTTCCCACCTCTTACTGGTTAATCACTGTCACCGTATCCTAAGATATTTATTCTTTTGCTCCTCTGACAAAACCCTTGATAGCCAGGACACATAAACAGGTGTGGATAAACCCACATGTAAAATAACATAAAACTGCATTAACCCACATGTAAAATAATGACTGCAAGTTATCTATGCAATTTAAAGCAGATGATGAGGACCTCAAAACAGGTAAAGATTTTTCTATACCTTGGTCCTGTCAAGTAATGTCAATCAATCAATCAACTTGTCAATCAAAATGGAAACTGTAGTCAAGAAATCAGAAGAAGACTACTTGTAAGGGTATCTATGAAAGAAGCGGCTAGGATCCTCAAATGTAAAGGACAGCAGCCTCACCCGTGTCATAGTATTTCAGATTTCTATGTACTGTTGTGAAAGTTAGACAGCAAAGAAATCTGAAAATAAGAGAATCAACTCAAGCAGTGAAAATGACTAAACTGAAACTATCATATTTTGGACATATTGGATTCATTTAAAAAAGAAGGTAATACTCTGTAAAATAGAAAGCAGTAGGAAAAGAGGATGGCCACAACACAAGTCCAACAAGGCAGCCACAACCCTGCATTTGCAAGATCTGAGCAGGACTGTTAATAACAGTATTGTTGTTACAATTAACAGCAACAAATGTAAAATAAAGAAGCTGACTAAAAGCATGTTCAGATAAAGGAAAAGATATTTCACCCAAACATTAGGAAGAACCTCTTTTTTAATTGCTATAAGAGCCATTCAACAGTGGAATACACTGTATTTGGAATGTGATGGTGTTTCCTTTGTTGGAGGTTTTTAAACAGAGGCTGGGTGGCCATCTGTCGGGGGCCCTTTGATTTTGTCTACCTGTATGACAGAAAGGGTTGAACTGGATGGCACTTGGGGTCTCTTCCAACTCTACAATAAGTTACTGTGGAGAATGTGTCCTTTAACAGATCAAGCTGGAACTCTCCCTGGAAACCAAGATGATTAAATTGAAGCTGTTGTACTTTGGCCCATCATAAGAAGGCATGCCTTCGAAAAGACAACAATGTTAGGAAAGGTAGAAGACAGTAGAAAAAGAGGAAGAACACATGACAGATGGCTAGACCCAATCAGGGAGATCACAAGCCTGAATCTACAAGACCTAAGCAGAGGATAGGGAGCTTTGAGATGTCTCATACACATCTCCATGAATTGAGGGTGAGGGCAGCTAACAGCAACAACAACATGATAAGCTTGTGGTTACTTTTTTATTCAACAGACCAACTCAGTTATACATCTAATCTAAATCTCTGCCTGCTCTGGACTCTGTTCCTATACACCAGAAGAACTTTCAGATCCAAATCTCACTCCACAGTTGTCCTTCATCACTCTTTTTTCATGCTCTCCAGCTAATGAGCAACCCCTATGCAGCAACATCCTATCACACTCATTCACTATACTCATTCTGTAAGACTAACTGCTACTAACATGCAAAACTACTCAGGCACCACAATGCATAATTAAAATACCCAGAAATCCAGCAATATCCAGCAACTTCCAAACAATGATTCTATGATTCATTTTGTTGACACCACGTCCTCTTACTTCTGAGTCAAATGAACAGGAGTCATATGAAGAGAGCTGAGGGTTCTAATGTTGATTTCTCAGAATTTTTGCAATTCCTAGAAATTATTGCAGAAATGGAGCCAGTGTAGTGTAGTGGTTTGAACGTTGGACTTTGACTCTCTTTTTTGTAGGAAAGTAGGTTTCTTGCACCAAAAACATTTCAACACAAAATAGCAAATGTGAATTATTTGCAAAATAAATTCTGAATTGGGAATGGCTTTCAGGAATGTTGCCTTGTCGGGGACTTTCTTGCAAAATGGTTAAATTATTTGTTCTTTCCCCCAGTAATGAAAGCTTTGGGGCTGGCATCTTATTGAGCAGTTACAATGCATAAGCTAGACCAGTGGTGGTGAACCTATGGCACGTGTGCCAGAGGTAGCATGCAGGGCCCTCTCTGTGGGCACACATGCTGTTGCCCTAGCACAGACCGTGCCAGAGTTTCTTACTAGAAAGCCAGAGGGACGTGGCACTTTGCAATAAATAAGTGGGGTCTGGGTTGCAGTTTGGGCACTCGGTCTGTAAAAGATTCACCATCATTGAGCTAGACTTATGTATTCATAACTGTTTGGTATTCATGTTTACAATCATGATACTATTGCCACAGTCACAGATCCCCCTCATCTATTTTAACAGTCAGCAGCTGCACTGAGAGATGGAAGTTTGTCCTGCTGGTGATAAGGGAGCAACGGGGTGACATTTTAGCCCCATCCCACCAATGAGTGAGGCTGCAACAATCAGAAGCAGGACCTCTCCCCCACTGGTGGGAGCAGTAGTGTCATGGGAGGTTGCAGACCACATTGGGTGACACCCAGAAGAGGGGGTGACACCTGGTTGGGGCAGGAGGGGCACACGTGTGTTCTTGTCAGCTTCTCCAGCCCCAGGCTTCCTCTCAGGGGAGAAAGTCCGAGACTGGAGGAGCAGGAGGGGCACATGCACTCCTTTGACAGCTGCTCCGATGCCAGGCTTCATCTCCAGGGGAGACAGCCTGGGACTAGAGGAGCATAAGGGGTGCACACATTCCTTTGCTGGCTGCTCCAGCCCTGGGCTTCGTCCCAGGGAGAAATCCCAGGACCAGAGTAGACGGAGGGACACACACTGTGGTAAAACCTGGAAGGCCAGTGTGCCCTTTAGCCACTGCCCCACACCCTGGCAGTTCCATCTTGCACCAGGTAACACTTGGCATGGAAATGCCACTGAGTGGGAGAGGTCTGGAAACATCATCCTGCTGCACCTTGATCACTGGCTGCACAGCCTTCCTTCACTCAGGGTGGCTGTTGGCTGTTAAGGTATGTTTGGGGAGTTAGTTCAGGAGACAATATGTAGTTACACATTCATAACTATGTCTGTGATCTAGGCTCACATTCATAGCATTCTAGCAACCTAAAAATTCATTGGACCACTTATAAATGTCATTTAGTCATCCAAATAAAAGAGGCAGACAAAGTTATCAGGGAATGCAACAACGCAATGAAGAGTTCTTGGTGTGAATGATTTTGTATGTCTCTCTCTCTCTCCGATGCTAGAAATTTGGGGACTGAAGGAATATCAGACCCGGCAACACTTCATAGGTAAAAACCAGGCTACATTGATTTTATGTTTTTTAATTTAATTTTAATTTGATGATTTTTGATTAATGTTAATTTGATGATTTTTTAGATTTTAGAGAGTCTAACAGACTATTTTAATTGTCACATGTTTGTCATTTTAAGGAGCGGAGGGAAGAGTTGGTCATTTATATAATGCATTGTTATAATTTTAAAATGCAAGCCACTCTGGTTGTTTGTAATAGAGAAGTGGGATAGAGATGTTTTTATTTACATGTGCCCAAGCAACATCAGAGTGTGGCCAAGATGGCAAAAGTAATTAATAAGAAAGAACAGACATGCTAGGAGAGGCTACAGGAGTTTGCTTTTGCCTCACTATTACTTAACCATATGATATTGCTTGATCATATCATATGTTCCCTGGTTTTCATCTGTGAAATATTGGAGGGTACACGGAATCTGGAAGAAAGCCCCAAGAAGACCCTCTGGTGTTGCCACCTAACATACATCTGAATTTTGGGGGACTGAGGAAGAACTTTGTCTGCAGAAATCAAAGTCCAGGAAAGCTCAGATGATTTCTTATTTGGAAAGGGAAAATAGGATATAAATAATAAAGATGATGATAATGATTACAACAACAACAAATAAGAGAATAACATCAGTAGCAGAGAGAACTTGGTCAGGAAACATATGATGAGTATGCCTATATCACCCTTTCATTCTTTATAGTCAACATTTTGGCTAGATGGTTTGGCTTGGTGCTCCTCCTTAATAAGAACAGGTGTATCTGAGAGTTTTTATTTCTTTCTATTTCTCACCCATTTCCATTCCAATTTCTGACTTTTTTAAAAAGGAAATATCTCCACTAATTTTCATAATAATTATCTTGTGCATTTATTTTACATGACCTTGTCCTGTGTGGCACAGTTTTGGAATTTTTGTCATGAATCTACAATTTTCACCAACGTTTGTGTACACATTACTCTTGAACCATCCATTTCACCCTCCCAGAAAACTGCATTACAAAATTCTGAGATATGAAAATACCAGCTTAGCATGTTGATTCAGGATGGGCAAATTAACTAATTTCTTATCATAATGTGATATGTACATGTTCTCTGCTCCTCAAAAGTAATTGCATATGGTTTGAACTGAAACATGGGGAGAGAGAGGGGGGGAGAGAGAGAGAGAGAGAGAGAGATGTGTGCACAGAATAAATTATATATTATACATACGGGATTAATGAATGAATCTGTAACTGGATGAATAAATGTTTCTTTAAGCATTTGACTTGAAAAACAGTACCACCTTTTTCACATTCATGGGGCCCTTCAGGCTTTCATTTTGCAGTTCTTTAGTCCATATCCTCCAATAGGAGCCCTGGTGGCGCAGTGGTTAAATGCCTGTACTGCAGCCATTCACTCAAAACCACAAGGTTGCGAGTTCAAGACCAGCAAAAGGGCCCAAGCTCGACTCAGGCTTGCATCCTTCCGAGGTCGCTAAAATGAGTACCGAGACTGTTGGGGGCAAATTAGCTTACTTGCTGTTCACCGCTATGATCTTTGGAATAGCGGTATATAAATAAAACAAAATGTCCCAATTTGGCAGTGACAGTCCTGCCTCATCCTCAGTTACCACACTTTTTCAGCTACTTTAAAAATGTTCCAGTTTCTATCTCCTTCTCTTACTTTCCTCTTTCGTTCTGTTTACTTCTGTTGTTGGAGAGTGAGTTCAAAATGCAAAATGCTGTGTCTGCATGGGCCAAATAACCCATCCTCCCAGCATCTTCATGGTGATCACTCCCAACAACATAGGACCCAATCCCCAGTTCTGGTGCAAACTATCCGTATGACGTCTTACCAGTTCAGCACTGAACCCAGGGTCTACCCCCCTTGTAATGGATTAAAATATGTCCTTACAACTGTCCTTACATTGATTTTTTTAAAAGGCACCTTTTGTTTTGGATGTTTCGAGAAGATCTGGAGATCACTGGAGCAATGCAAGGGAGCTGTTTGCTACATGTCCCACTGTGTTGCCACCACTGTTGGTCCTTTCTTTTAAGGTCAGAATGAGTCACCCAGCCATGTCATCGACACTGGGTGGCTCATTTTTGTTCTCAGAGGAAGAAATCCATGCTGCTGTTGGTGGAAGGCACAGAGGGACACTTGTGTGAACAGCTGCCCAGCAGTGCTCTGCAGTGCCCAGGTCATAAGGGGATGTCAGGACAGTTTTGGGGTCAGAATACTCCAGGCTGCTCCTGAAGTAGTCTAGCCTGTGCAGACATGGTCAGCCTTTCCGACCTTCTGTTTTCTTCCTCAGTAATAATCTTTGTCACATTAGAATAAAATAATAGAATCCTAGAGTTGGAAGAGACCCCAAAGACCATCCAGTCCAACCCCCTGCCATTCAGGAAGACACAATTCAAGCACTCCCGACAGATGGCCATCTAGCCTCTGTTTAAAAACTTCCAAAGAAGGAGAACCATCACATTCTGAGGGAGCATATTCCACTGTCAAACAGATCTTACAGTCAAAACATTCTCCTAAAGCTTAGGAAATGTCTTTCCTTGTAATTATAATCATAGGAACATAGAGTTGGAAGAGACGACAAGGGTCATCCAGTGCAAACTCTTGACCATGCAGGAATATATGTATAATCAAAGCATCCCTGACAGATGGCCATCCAGCCTCTGTTTAAAGACCTCCAAAGAAGGAGATTCCACCAATCTCCAAGGGAGTGTGTTCCACTGTTGAACAGCTCTCACTGTCAGAAAGTTCTTCCTAATGTTGAGGTGGTATCTCTTTTCCTATAGCTTGCATCCATTCTTCTGGGTCCTGTTCTCTAGAGCAGCAGAAAACAAGCTTGCTCCATTCTCAATAAGACCTCTCTTCAAATACCTATACATGAACATCATGTCCCCTCTTAACCTTCTGTTCTCCAGGCTAAACATATCCACCTCCCTAGGCTGTTTCTCATAAGACATGGTTTCCAGACCCTTCACCAGTTTGGTCAACTCCACTGGACACACTCCAGCTTGTCAACATCCTTTTTGAATACTGGTAGGCAGAACTGGACACAGTATTCCAGATGAGATCTGACCAAAGCAGAATACAGTGGTGCTATTACTGCCCTCATTCTAGACCCTACACTCCTATTGATACAGCCCAGGATTATATTGGCTTTTTTAGCTGCTGCATCACACTCTTGCCTCATGTTTAGCTTGTGGTCTATGAAAACTCCCAGATCCCCTTCATATGTACTGTTGTCAAGCCAGGTGCCATCACCTTATATCTGAGCCTTTAAAAAAATAATCTACCTAAATGTAGTAACTTACATTTTGTTGAAATTCATTTTGTTAGTTTTGGCCCAACTCTCTAATCCATTAAGGTCATTTTGAATTCTGATCCTGTCTCTTGAGGTCTGATCCTGTTTTCTGATCTTGTCCTCTGTCTACTCCCCCTAATTTGGTGTCATCTGAAAATTTTCATAAGCATGCCCTCCATTCCATCATCCAAGTCATTATGACCATACTCTGATGTTGCTTGCCAACACGTATCCCAGTTTTCATCTGTGAAATGTTGGAAGTTATCCCCTCCATCATTTTAATACAGTGGTACCTCGGGATACGAAATACCCAGGTTACGAAATTTTCGGGATACGAAAAAATCCCATAGGAAATCATTGTTCCGGGTTACGAATGTTTTTTCGGGATACGAAGAAAATTTTTGGTGCTTTTTTCGGCTTTTTCGCACGAAACGCGGCTTTTCCCCATTAGCGCCTATGGCAATTCGGCTTACGAAGGCTTTTCGGGTTACGAAAGCGGCCGCGTAACGAATTAATTTCGTAACCCGAGGCACCACTGTAGATGAAAACCAAGATGTGAGTGTCAGCAACATCAAAGTGACTCTTCCTTTACCTGCTTTTTAGAAGGTTTTACAAGGTTTTTGCTTAACCTGAAGGAATTTGGACTCACACAGCACTGGTTTCCAAGCCAGGAGAAGCAGCAGCAGTTTACTTTTGCCTGAACTTAGTGGGAAGAACAAGACTTTGGCCCCTTCTTTCCTCGGCCCACTACTGCAGAGTTAGTTGAATACAAACTACTTTTGCACTTTGAACTCCATTTGCAGAAACTGATGAAAGTTGAGGATGTAGGAGGCAAGTCTGTGGGGAGGGGAGAGAAACCAGGACATTTTAAAAACAGTTGAGAAAGTGGGAAGAAAAAGGATAGGAAGTAGACTGAAGTCTATGAAAGCTCATGCTGCTGACTTCTTTCTTTCAGTTAGTCTCACAGGTGCTTCAAGATCTCTTTAGATACTGCTTCTACAGACTAACACGGCTATATCTTTGAATGACCATCTCTGCCAAACCGGGCCACTTGAATGGTACGGAGACCTCACTGCTGACCTCCAGCACTGCAATAATCTCTTAGCATCTGAAAGCTGACATAATAAACCTGAATCCTACTGCTTAATCTCAAACAGGAGAGACCCATAGAATCAATGAGGTTTGCTTATGTGTTGTGTCACCATTCAACAATTGATTCAATGGATATATTCTGTTTTGGGGATGCTCTCCTTTTGAGCCTCTTAGCAAGGGACCTTTAGCTGGCTTCCTCTCACTGTGCACATTATTGCCATTTGAAAACATTTTTTATTTTGAAGCTCTCCTCTCTTGACATATGGGGAGTTCTCTTCTCCTGACATCTCTGCTTGTTTTCCTTATCCCAGATATACAAGTGGGGGTCAGCAGAGCTACTTTTCTTTAGTCGTTTTACAGGAAAAAATTGTACTTTGCCTAATATGGCTTGCTCCATGTACCCTTTGCTTACAGCTATAATTTTAAACAGAAGGCTCATGCTTTCTACCTCCCTTTCTCCAAAGGCTGGTTCATTTCACCAGGAAGAAAACGGGACATGGACTCTTTCTTAATTTTATTTTAACTGATTATATGCTGGCTTTAATTGTAGTTTTAAAATTATTTTTCCTTGTGAATAAGGATTAAAGAAGAGTGACATTCATTCATGGGTTGCTCCCAAGTGATGGCCCCAGCTGCAGACTACCAAAAACATCAAGTGGGTAGTCTTTTTTTTTTCCTGAGCAGATTTTTATTTCTCTGAAAATGCCAGCCACAGATGCTGGTGAAACGTCAGGAAGAAACTTTTCTGGAACATGGCCCCATAGCCCAAAAAACCCACAAAAAACTATGGATGCCGGCCATGAAAGCCTTCGACTTTACATCAGATTTTTATTTGTTTGGTAAGAAAGAAAATGGAAGAAGTGTTGGGAAAAAACAAGTGTGGGCCTTCCACTCCTGTAAAATTCTGAGTGAGAGAAACATTGTTATGTTAATAATAATTTGATTATTTTATGTAGTATGGGTTGTGTAATTGTATAGTTTGATTTTATCAGTTGTAATCCCGCCTCAATCCGCAGGGAGAGGCAGGAAATATAAATAAGTTTTAATAATAATAATAATAATAATAATAATAATAATAATTTTATTTATATTTTCCTGCCTCTTGCACTAGATTGAGGTGGGATTACAACCATAAAACCACATACAATACAATGGTATTTAAAGTAGATATTATAAATAATAATGAGTTAAAACTTGAATCAACAATACTAATAAAAACATCAGATACAATGTGCTGTTCCGATCAGAAGTGGAATTTCTTCCATTTCTTTACAGAAAGTTAGGTAGGTATGCCCACCTAAAGAGATCTGTCTTTAGTGCCTTCTTGAAGGCATCTAAAGTGGTGATAAGACGTATTTCCTCTGCTAAGTGGTTCCATAACATGGGAGCCATGGCAGTGAATGTTCTAAGGGAAGTTGATATTAATCTAGTCTTTGAGTATTCTGAAAGATTCTTGCTGAATGTTCTGAGAGTGTGGGGCGGATTATGTAGGGAGAGGCGTTCCCTCAAGTAACTCAGACCCAAGCCATATAGGGCTTTAAAGGTGATGACCAACACTTTGTATTGCGCCTGGAAGCTGATTGGCAGCCAGTGTAGCGATTTTAAAACTGGTGTTATATGATCTGATCTGGATGTTCCAGTGATCAGTCTGGCTGCTGCATTTTGAACTTGGTACAAAGGTAGCCTCATGTAGAGCACATTGCAAAAATCTAGTTGAGAGATTACCAGTGCGAGTACCACTGCTTCAAGGTCCTTTCAGTCCAGGTAGGGACGCAGTTGGCATATCAGCCAAAGCTGGTACCAAGCACTCCTGGCCATCGCATCCACTTGAGATGATAACTGTAGAGATGGGTCCAGGAGTACACCCAAACTGCAAACTTTGTCCTTTAGGGGAAGTGTGACCCTGTCCAGGACAGGTTGGCAAATCTCCATCCCTGGACTTGGGGAACCTATCACGAGTACTTCTGTTTTCTCTGGATTCAGCTTGAGTCTGTTTTCCCTCATTCAGCCTATTACCCACCCAAAGCAGGCATCCAGAGGAGAGATGCCATCCTTAGTCACTGTGTCTGTCAGAGACACACAGAGATAGATAACACCATGCTCCATGTCTCTGGATGATCTTTCCCAGCAGCTTCATGTAAATGTTAAATAGTAAGGGGGATAGAATGGCGCCCTGAGGGACTCCAGATGTCAGCCCTCTCTTAGAGGAGCAGCAATTCCCCAGCCTCACAATCTGGAATCTGCCCGAGAGGTAGGACTGGAGCCACTGGAGCACAGTGCCTCCGATGCCTAGCTTCCTCAAGCGTTCCAGGAGGATACCATGGTTGATGGTATTGAAGGCTGCTGAGATGTCCAAGAGCACCAGCAGGGTCACACTTCCCCTGTCGATGCCCAGACAGAGAACATTGACTAAGGCGACCGTGGCAGTCTCAACTCCATATCCCACCCTATCATGGGGCTTTCTTGGCAAGGTTTCTTCAGAGGTTTGCCATTGCCTTCCTCTGAGGTTGAGAAAGTGTGACCTGCCCAAAGTTTCCATGACCAAGGAGGGATTTGAACACTGGTCTCCCACACTCCTAGTCCAACACACAACCCCAGCACCATTTTAACACTCTTGAAATGAATATAACCTCCAACATTTCACAGATGGAAACGAAGACACAAAGTTATTAATGAGGAGGAACAAATGTCGCCATTCCCAGTAGACTCAAGCAAAAGCAAACCACTGCAGCCTTTCCTAGCTTGTCTATTCTTCCTCAATAACTTTTGCTATCTTGACCATATTCTGACAATTCTTCCTGAGGATTTTGGTTTCTGAAAGGATTTGTTATGTGCCAAAGCCCTAGCTTAGGTTTTGCTTGGCCAAATTCATTCAGAGGAAGGTAATATCCATTGCCTTTCTCTTAGGCTGAGAGACTGAGTTTCCATGGCGGAGTGGGTATTTGAATTCTGGCCTCCCAGAACCCAAGGCCAGCACTTAAACCACTACACCATGCTTCACCTCTTTGTGAATAATAGCGGCAATTAAAAGAGCTGTCAAAAAGAAAAAATCCCAGCCTCTCACAGGGAAACCTCATCTGTACAATAGATAGAGCTACCATTTGAACTAGGTAGCATCAACAGAACCATAGTTTCCACAGCCAAAGAAGTAATTTCACCATATTAGTCAGACTGCATTTGGTGTACACCATTCATTTCTCGGTACTGTGTTTCCAGAAGGATGTAAATAAAATTGATCCAGAAGAAAGGCACCAACAATGAACAGTATGCTTGTATGATCTAAGCTAGAACTTTGACAAACAGTTTGCCCAGAAGTCAGTAAATATGCAAAACAACCAAGGTCAACTTGTGGTTGTGGTTGTTGTGTACCTTCAAATTATTTCCAGTTTATAGCAACCTTAGGGTGAACCTATCACAGGGGCTTCTTGGCAAGATTTTTCAGAGGGGATTTGCCTTTGTCTTCCTCTGAAGCTGAGAGAGTGTGACTTGTCCAAGATTGCCCAGTGGGCTTTCATGAATAAGGATTCAAACCCTGGTCTCCAGAGTCATAATCCAGCGTTCAAATCACTACACCATATTGGCTCTTGTTGCTGTTGTTGTGTGCCTTCAAATCATTTCTAAGCTGAATTTACCCTAAGTTGAATCTATCATGGGGTTTTCTGGGGCTGAGAGTGTGTTGCCCAAGCTCACCCAGTGGCTTTCCATGGCTGAGAGGGGAATTGAACCATGATGCCCAGAGTCATAGTCCAACACTCAAACTACTACACCATGCTGGCTGTCTATGATAACAATGCAGCACTTGGAAATGTTACTTTTTCAATGGTGGCTTGCAGAATCTCATACCTAACATAACCAGAAGATCATTCTGCTGTTGTAATAGGCAAACTCACACCAGTATAACTGGCTATTTGCTCACCAGGTTATAAGCCAAACCCATCCTCCAACCACCATCTGCCTTCCTCCAACCCACCATTCTTGAGGGGAGAGAGCCAGGCCTGGACCGACAAAGCACCCTCCTTCAACACCCCTCTTGAGGGGGATGAAGTGCCTGTGCCTGGAAGACAACGAGCCCTCCTCCAAACCCCATCTTTAGGGGAGAGAGGCCAGCCTGGAAGTACAAAACCCCCCTCCCACCCACCATCTGGGGGGGGACGGCCCTGGCCTGGACGACAAAGAGCCCTTCCTCCAACCACCATCTTTGAGGGGAGATGAGGCCCCAGCGCCTGGAGACAACCACCCTCCTTCCAAACCAACACCATCTTGAGGCGTGGAGAGGGCCTGGCCTGGGACACAAAGAGCCCTCCTCCAACCCACCATCTGAGGGGGAGGAGGCTTGGCCCTGGAAGACACAGAGCCCCCTCCAACCACATCTTGAGGGCGGCGAGAGGCCAGGCCGAAGACAAAGAACCCTCCTCCAACCCACCCATTTTGAGGGGGAGGAGGCCTGGCCTGGAAGACAAAGAGCCTCTCCTCCAACCACCATCTTGAGGGGGAGGGAGGCTGGCCTGAAGACAAGGCCCTCTCAACCACCTTTGGGGGGAGAGAGGCCGCCTGGAGACAAAGAACCCTCTCCAACCCCACCATTTTGAGGGGTGAGAGAGGCCTGGCCTAGGAAGACAAAGAGCCCTCCTCCAACCACCATCTGAGGGGGAGGGAGGCCTGGCCTGGAAGACAAGAGCCCTCCTCCAACCACCATCTTGAGGGGGCGAGAGGCCAGGCTGGAGACAAAGAACCCTCCTCCAACCACCATTTTGAGGGGGGAGCGGCCTGCTGGAAGACAAAGAGCCCTCCTCCAACCACCATTTTGAGGGGGCAGAGAGGCCTGGCCTGGAACGAAAAGAGCCCTCCTCCAACCACCCATCTTTAGGGGAGAGACGGCCACGGCCTGGAAGACAAGAGAACCCTCCTCCAACCACCATTTTGAGGGGGAGAGAGGCCTTGCCTGGAGACAAAGAAACCCTCCTCCAACCCCATCTTGAGGGGGAGAGAGGCAGGCCTGGAAGACAAAGAACCCTCCTCCAACCACCTCTTGAGGGGAGAGATGCCAGCCTGGACAGACCAAAGAACCCTTCTCCAACCCATTTGAGGGGGAGAGAGGCCTGGCCTGGAAGACACAGAGCCCTCCTCCAACCACCATCTTGAGGGGGAGGGAGGCCTGGCCTGGGAAGACACAAAGAGCCCTCCTCCAACACCATCTTGGGGGGAGGGGAGAGAGGCCAGGCTCGAAGACAAAGAAACCCTCCTCCAACCACCCATTTTGAGGGGGAGGATAGGCCTGGCCTGGAAGACAAAGAGCCCCTCCTCCAACCACCATCTTGAGGGGGCGGGAGGCCCGGCTGGAAGACAAAGAGCCCTCCTCCAACCACCATCTTGAGGGGGGAGAGAGCCTGGGCCTGGAAGACAAAGAGCCCTCCTCCAACCACCATCTTGCGGGGGGAGAGCGAGGCTGGCCTGGAAGACAAAGAGCCCTCCTCCAACCACCATCTTGAGGGGGGAGAGAGGGCCTGCCTGGAAGACAAAGAGCCTCCTCCAACCACATCTTGAGGGGGAGAGAGCCTGGCCTGGAAGGACCAAAGAGCCCTCCTCCAACCACCATCTTGAGGGGAGAGAGGCCTGCAATTTTTTGTAATGTATTGCAATTTTATGATCACTGCGGAATAGCGGTTCTAAAATAACAAAATTATTATTATTATTCTTATTATTTATCCTAAGTGTAATGTGTTTAAGGCTTACAGCAATATAAGGTAGTCCCAGAACTTTAAAACCCTTTTTTATTCTTTGTTTTTTATTTTAATTACACTTTATTCATTTTTTTCCATTTTATTCAAAGACGTAGGAATACAAATTGCTAGGCTTGAATCATGAAATTTTATTGGGCCCTAAGCCAGGGCTCATCTAGAATTATGAATGTGGCCAGATCTGAGTATGATTGACAAATTTTGAGTTACGATGGCATCGCTGCTACTCTGGACATACCAAGAAGTGCTCTCACCAAAGACTGAGGAAACATTGATTCCCAATTTTGGGTCTGTCCTTCCTTTTTAAAATATTGGAGTAGTAGGAATTCTGTTCTCTCGTAGCTACACTCCCTTGAATCACTGGCCTTGAAACTTTCCTATTGTTTGATTTTCTCTCAAAAATTCTGAGTTAAGCTGGCAGTGTGGATTTGATCTGAGGCAGTACGCCTAAAACTCAACATATTGCTTATACCCTCAACCAACTGTCCTATTTGAAAGTAGATGCATCTGAGGTAGACCAAGTCCTGGAAAGCTAATATAATATAATAATAATAATAATAATAATAATAAAATATAATAATCAATATAACTTTTTATATACCGCCCTTCAAAACATCAGGGCGGTTTACAGCAATAAAACTACATTCAATACAATACAATTTACCAATTTAAAACAATACAATTAAAACAATAAAAAGAACTTGTGCCAAATCGTAAGTTGCTAACAGAGGGAGGCTCTCAGGGGAAGTATCAGGGTAAGCCTGTTTAAAAAAGACGTTTCAGCCCCTTCTTAAATTTGGCCAGGGGGGTTGCTGAACGGAGATCGATGGGCCGCGAGTTCCAAGAGAGAGTAGGGGCCGAGGTGGAAAAGGCCCTTCTGGTGGCGTTGACTATCTGGTCTCTGGACTCTTAGCAGATGTGGATCTGAGTGTGCGGGGCGGATTGTACGGAGAGAGGCGGTCCTTTAAGTACTCTGGGCCCAAGCCATTTAGGGCTTTATAGGTTATGACCAACACCTTGTATTGCGCCCGGAAGCGAATAGGCAGCCAATGTAGGTCTTTTAAGACCGGTGTTATGTGACTGGTCCTAGGTGTATTAGTGACCAGTCTTGCTGCCATATTCTGCACTAATTGCAGCTTCCGGGTATGGTACAAGGGTTGCCCCATGTAGAGTGCATTGCAGAAATCCAACCGAGAGGTGACCAGAGCGTGTACCACTGTTTCTAGGTCCCCCTGGCTACAACTTCTTTTGCACAGCTAGTCTCCAAGGTGCTACATATTGTTGCATATTGGTTTTTTTAATGTTTTTAATTCTTTTAAGTGTACATTTTAAATTGTTTTAATATTGGGGATGGTTTAATTCTATTTTAAAAATGACCTTTGTATGTTTTTAGTGTGTTGTATTTTAAATTGTAAGTTGCATTGAATTCCAATTTTGTGGAAGAAAACAGGGGGGCAGAAGAAGAAGAGGATGAAGATGAGAAGAGGAGGCTGAGAGTGATCCTTTGTGTAAAGGAACCATATACTGGACTGGCTAAGGAAAGGGTCTGAAAATGTCTCCCCTTCTCCCCTGGTATGCAGGGAATAACTGAAGATGTGGGACTGAGAAGGGAAAACATCAATGCCTTTGTGATAGTAGCAGCCATCACATTAATGGCCATGTTCTTCCGTGCAGTATTTGCATGTCGAGCAAGCAAAGGGCAAGTGCCATCACCATCACCTCTGAAAGCACTGGCTCTAAAACAAATGTGAATAATCACAAATTAATTGGCTGAGCACAACAAAAAATAGCCCATGGATTTATTGTGCAGAAAAACCAGAGTTTGTGTGGAAATGGCTTACAGTGTGCACTTGACTTTTTCTTTCTGCCCACCTGCCAGCAATCTACCATCCAGAGCATATGTTACAAGTGCGCTGTTGTATAATAGGAATAAACAATGGTCTGCTGTCTGTTCTTCATCCACCCAGCATTTGCTCTCGAGCGTGTCCTCCTTCAGCCAACCCCAAATGTACAATAGCTCATTAAAAAGTGACTGCATAAACAAAAAGTAAGCAGCCTTCTCCAGTGCGATGGTGAAAAAAACATAAATTATCAGGTCTTTAAACAAATGGTAAAGGCTTTCCTTATTAGGCTAGAGGGTCTTGTGTGTGTATGTACACATCCCTTGTAAAACCCTTGTCATTCCAGTGACTGCTGATCTGGACATTTTTAATTTTTCAGATCCAAGAGCCTGCAGTTTAAGAATTCCACAGGACTGCTTGCATCTGAGGGCCAGTTCATAGGGTTTAAGTGTGTGGCAAAGGTATGATCTGGTCTTACTCAGAGAAAGACCCCTTGATAGAAACATTTTCTGCCTGGGTTTCATGTATAATTTCTCTTCCACAAAACACACATAGGAATGGACAACTTGAGTGCAGTATTCGTTGACCCCAGTAAATTGTCTTTTGGCAGCTTCCAGACCTAGAGATGGTATTCTTAACTGAAGGCCCAGTGATCCAGGGGCAGCTCATGTCTATTAGTTTTGATATATCTGTTTACCCTTCTCATGTTTTTAGGCAGTACAGGTTGAGTCTCTTTTATCAGAAATGCTTGGGAAAATGGAATTATTATTATTATTATTATTATTATTATTATTATTATTATTATTATTATTAT
>NC_056522.1:367934408-367944504 GCF_019175285.1 Sceloporus undulatus | reverse complement strand
GGAATACCTGAATTTACCTATACATACTCAATGAGATACCTTGAAGATGGGACCCAAATCTAAATGCAAAAATCATGTATGTTTCATATACACTTTATGCACATAACGTGAAGGTAATTTTATACACAGTACTTTAAATAGTTTTGTGCAAGAACCACAGTTTGTATACACTGAAACATCAAAAAACAAAGATGTCGCTATCTCAGACACCCGTAAAAATAGTTTTGGGTTTTGGAATATTTGGGATTTTGGCATTCTGGATCTGGGAGACTCACCCTGCATACAATATATCTTGTACCTACTATGAACACATAGCTAAAAAATGTCCATGGATCATCTAGGTGAGAGATACTTATGGCATCTTTGAGAAAGGTTGCAGTGGGAAAGCTGGTTACAGGTTGTCAATTTCCTAGTCAAACTAAAGAAAGTGGAAAGATCCTTGTGTCTGGATACCTGCAGAAGAAAAATAGTGGTGGAAATGAGTGATTGTGTGTAGCAGGAATGGTTAGTAGAGGAACTTTTAAATGGTTAAGTAACATAAAGCATTTTTAGGCCATACTTCCCCTGAAAAGGCTTTCTGAGAAGCTGAGGCTCAAACCACTGAACATCCCTGATTAATCCTCTGTTGTCCCACTTTTCCAACTGCTTTTAAAATATCTCAATTTCTCACTCCTCTTTCCACTTTCCCCTTTTGTCCTCAGCTTACTTCAGTTGCTGCAGACTGAGTCCAAAGTGCATACGTATTTTGCATAATTTAACTCAATGGAAGGGAAGGGAGAGGAGGGGACCAAATCTTGCCCTTCCCAGTAGGCTCACTCAAAAGCAAACTTCTGCTGCCTTCCCTAGCTTGTCTGTTCTTCCTCGTTAATATTTTTTGCCATCTTGATGTTTCTTTGGCCAAGCATGTCTAAGTAACTAGTGTGAGGATGAAAAGAGAAAGTGAAAGGAGGAGAGAGAAACTGTGACATTTTAAAAGCAGCTGAAAAACTGGGATGACAGGACTATCCCTGAAAAATCAGAACAGTTAATGTGTGTGTCATAGTGATATACTTGTATAGTGTGAAAGATCCTCTGGGTCTTTGTCTTCCTGTGCCGCAACCCTATGGAAACTTCTTCCATTCTTTTGGGTAAAGCACTGTTAGGCCATTCGTCCTCTTACAATCGCAGTCTCCTGAGCTTGCTTCTAAGAGAAAGAAAGAAAGAAAGAAAGAAAGAAAGAAAGAAAGAAAGAAAGTGTTATGGCTTTATTCCATGCATTAGCAAGGAATGTGTGGTTTGATCTCAAAGCACTGAAAACATTGAGGTTATCTAGCTTCAGATAATTACTCCAGTAAATGGGCAGGCATTCATCAAGGCTCCCATTATTGACAGATTAAACACAGCTTGTCTTGTTTGCTCATGAAAACTATAATGCACCCTCATGATGGGACCCCAAGAGCACTAACCTGGAACAAGGAAGGTAGCGGGAAGGGGCTAAAATAAAGGCATTGCCCATCTAATAAGAATTCAGCCACCCCCATGAATTTTAATTCCAGTCCCAAATTCTAGTATTACAGAAAGAAAAATACTGAAAATTGTTCACACATAGAACCCTTACCATTCCCTGGCTAACAGGGCCTGCCTATTTTCTTCAGATGCATCAACTGTATTCTTAAATGGACAATTGAAGTTTTAAGTTACTGCAGTGCTAGAAATCTGGGGACTGGAGGAAAAATTCATGGGGGGTGGGTGTTCAGATCTTCTTTAGAGGGCAACACCTTCATCCCATCATCCTTGTAAGTACATCTCTGGATGCTGAAGTTTGGCCTTCTCCCATAAGAGATGCCTGAAGTTCTTTTAAAATCTGAGGCTCTCCTCTCTGTCCTGCCTGCTGATGAAGACTTGAGCATCCACAGATTTTGGTATCCATGAAGGGTCCTGCAGCAGATACAAATAGCTCATTGTAACAGCCCTGATTCTGGATTCCCCTCCCATTCTTCTTAATGGGATAAATTCTTCTGAATGTTACACATGTGGGGAGGGCATCTTAACATTTCAGGATGACCAACCTCCCTTACATTGCCCAGAACTTAGTGCTTGATTCCTCTTCTCCAGAGGGCAAGAGGGAGAAAACTCAGGCAAGAGCACTGATTGAAAAGTACACACATTTGTGTGTTTCTAGCTTCTTGCTGCTGCAAGCTGCTTGGAGCAACAACTGTAACCTGTATAATGCTCAAATCACAGTTTGAAAATCTTACTTTGCTTTGATTCCAGCTCCCATGTGGTCTAAAAATCAGTGATTGCTCAAAAACAGAGCTGTTTCTGCCTCCCGGCGTTCAATGCAAAGCTGGAAAACTTAATTTTCAACAAGAGAAATATTTACACATTTGCTAGGCATGCCATTTACTATTAAAATCACATGCTGTGAGATGCTGTGGTTGATGCTTAACTCATTATTCAGGGTTGGGCCTGAAATCTCAGGCCCTGGGATTCTCCTGACTCAAATAGAGTTGCCCAAGCGAAGACCGGAGAAGGCTCCTGTGCCTTTAATAGGGAATTTCAGCAGGTGTTGCTTGTCATGAAAGCAAGTAAGAAGTAACATCTGCTGAAATGTCTTCTTAAACATACATAGTTAGAGATTTCCCTTACCTTGGATCAAACACTGATCGGAATGAAAACTCCAGTCAAGAAATCAGAAGAAGATTAGGAATGGGAAGGGCAGCTGTGAAAGAATTAGACATGATCCTAAAGCGCAAAGATATAAAACTGAACACTAAAGTCGGAATTGTCCAAGCCATAGTATTCCCATGTATGGATATAAGAGCTACACAGTGAAGAATGATGACAGAAGGGAAATCAACTCATTTGAGATGTGGTGCTGGAGAGGAATGCTGAGGATATCATAGCCAGCCCAAAAGACAAACAAGTGGGTTCTTGAACAGATTAAGTCTGAATTCTCCCTGGATGCCAAGATGACAAAACTGAGGCTGTTGTACTTTGGCCACCTCATAAGAAGACATTAATAATTAGAAAAGACAATGATGCTAGGAAAGGTAGAGGATAGTAAGTAGAAAGAGAGGAAGGCCACATGTCTGATGGTTAGACTCAAGGAAGTCATGGTCCTGAATTTGCACAATCTGAGCAGAGAGATTGAGAATAGGGGGTCTTGGAGATGTCTCATTCGCAGAGAGCTGCTACATTATGCCTTTTGTATTTGGCAAAGGAATTACTTACAAGTAACTTCTTATTTGCAATTATTTGCAATGTTTTTATAACAATTTACTTTTGAACTCTGTACCTCGAAAAATGACATAATATTCCTCCTCCCCTCCCCAAATTTCTCTGCTCAGAAACAAAAGTTTAAAAAGACCTTTACAAAGAGGTGTGTTACCTCTTCCAAGAGCCATTCTGGTTGTCACCAGGCTTTGTTCCAAAAGTTATGGTTTTAAATTTCAGTATATTACACTGTTTTCAAGTATTCATGTTTTAATAAAGTAGCTTATTTGCTCTTTATTATTACTATTTCTAATCTATGTATATTGTTTTAATTCATGTGTGAACTGCTTTGGGTCTCATTCGACCTGGTACACACCACCAGGAAGTAATGTCCTGGCGGTGATAATAGGGCTCAAGAACGCATGCCAACTACATGCTCCCGAGCCCTGCTATGTGTGAGCAGTACCATAATTGCATGGCACCGCCCACAAGGGGGGGCGTGTCTATGACATGTGGGCATCTGAGTGCCCACATGTCTTCTACAGGAAGCGCCGTCATAGGGCTGCACCCTTATGACGGCACAAAAAAGGAGCTGCTCTAGGAGGCTCCTTTTTTGCTTCGCAGCAATACCGCACTGTTTGGTTGCTGCGGTAATGCTGCGCAGCAACCAGGGGTGGCATTTCTCCCCTCGTCTGTCTCGGCCCATTCATGAGGAAGGCAAGAAATTATTCAATTAATTGCATTGTTCAACTTCTCTATTTTCCCTTTGCCTTACTCTTTCCCCTTGCCAGTCTTTTAGCCTCCCCTTCTTCCCCTGGGAAATATCATCCATACTGAATCTATTTCTAACACAGAGGGTTTGAAGAGAAAGGCCTATTACAAAGACAGAAAACAAGTCACAAGCCTACTTTTGGCTTCAGCTCTATTCACTCACTCCAGGAATTAACGTAAGCACAGATTCAGGTAATTATTTTGTTAAGAACACAGAAAGACATTGGGGCTCCAGTTATTGACAGATTAAAGATTGCCTTAGTTTATGTTTTAATCCCATCCCTTGGCAGAACAATAAATCTGAATAATGCAGTTTACTGTGTGGTTACATACATAGCACAGCAAGTGTGGCAGAAGGGCATAAAAAGGAGTTAGAGGGACAAATCTTCATCCAACAGATGGGCCATAGTTGTCCACATCCACAGTTTTTCATCAGACAAAACAAAACCACATTATCGTAAATCTTCAAGTAATACCCATTAGCATACCTCCCCTATTTCCCAATTTGGCAGGGACAATCCCAGTTGCTCCTCTGTTGTCCCACTTTTCAGTTGCTTTTAAAATGTCTTTGTTTCTTTCTCCTCCTTCCGCTTTTCCCCTTAGCCCTATATTAACTTCAATTGCTGCAAACTGAGTTCAAAATGTAAAAGTAATTTGTACTCTATTAACTCAGCAGGAAGGAAAGGAGAGCAGAATCTTGACCCTTCCTGGGTACTCAAGCAAAAGCAAACTGTTGCACCGTCTCCTAGCTTGTGCGTTTTTCCGTATTAATATCCTTTGCCATCTTGAGCACACTCTGATGTTGCTTGGCCACATGTGTCCCAGTTTTCTTTGTGAAATGTTGTACGGGATGAGATTGGCCCTCAGGGAGCATCTGATTTTTCAAGGCAGAAGCATCAATCTATAGCTGTTCTCAAATTAGTAGTCCATATATTATAGGAAGCCAAAGTATGATTTGGGGACTGTCTCCACCATCTGCTTCCAGGGCAAGTTCAGAGCATCCAGGAATGGATGGAAGATGAAGCAGCTACAGGACAGACACTGCACTATGTGATAAGGTACAGCCACAGACACTATTATCCTGCTGTAATTCTACTTTGGTGGTCTTGTGTGATAAAGTCCTTGGTCACTTCATCACTCCACCTCAGCTACCAGTTGCCCCACATCTTATGAAACTATAGTTCCTGCCACTGATCCTTACTTTCAGTGACTACTCTGTGCATGACCATCCCATGCTTCTGTCCCATGTGCCTAGTCCCTTCCTTCACCTATATCCACAGTTTCTTGTCTTTTCAAACGGAAACTGACAGTAAGCCCCATGTGGCTGGAGTGTTCAGGCTATACAAAAGCACCCAAGATGGCAAGTTTCAGCAGTACATCTGCTTATCCCATAAGCCGCAGTGGTTTGTGAAACATCTTTGCCATGACAGATTTGTCTCTCGAAAAGTAGCACTGACAAATGCAAATGAAGGCTAATTAATGTTTTCCTGCAGTCATATTGGCAATGATAGCCTGGTACTCATGTCATTTCATTGCTGGTGACAGTGCTGTGAATGGAATTGGGTACAGATGGGTGGAATGTTTAGCAGGCCCACATGAGAATCCAGGGAAATCATTCATTGAACTAAGAGGCGGATTTGTTTGTTACTGGGAAAGAGATGAAGTGCTCATATCTGGGTGTAGAGAGGGGACACAAAACAGAGAGTTGGGTGGTGGCAGTTTGATTTGGACAAACATAGCATACTGTGCTCTGGACAACAGCTCTCTTAATAAGAGATCACTCTGCTTTGTAGAATACCTATTCTGATTAAACAAAATTTTGTATCTGAAAAGTTTTTGCCAAATGGAACACCTGCTGTATCAAAAAGAAGACACTTTATTGGCTCTCCATGCATCCTCTTCAGTCTGTTTGGTGTTCTGTTGCCACCTGAACCATTGTATATTGCTTGGGTCTTAAAATCATAGAATCATAGAGTTGGGAGAGATCACAAGGGCCATCCAGTCCAACCCCCTGCCATGCAGGAACTCTCACTCAAAGTATCCCCAACAGATGACCATCCAGCCTCTATTTAAAGACATCCAAGGAGGAAGACTCCACTACACTCTGAGGACTGTTCCACTGTTGAACAGCCCTTACTGTCAGGAAGTTCCTCCTAATGTTGAGGTGGAATCTCTTTTCCTGTAGCTTGCATCCATTGCTCCGGGTCCTGTTCTCTGGAGCAGCAGAAAACAAGCTTGGCATCCCTTCAACTATTTAAACAAGGCTATCATATCACCTCTTAACTTTCTCTTCTCCAAGCTAAACATCTCCAGCTCCCTAAGTTGGTCTTGAGCAAAGCAGTTTGTTGTAGTCCATAATACGGATGGACAAAATCATCGTAGTGGGGGACTCCTTGCTGAGGAGTACAGAAGCAGTGATTTGTAGGCCTTGGGAGGTGTGTTGTCTTTTCTAAAAAATCCTTTCACTGAATGTTAATTGTTTTAATACTGTAAATAATTTAATTCTATTTTAATACTGTATTAACTTTTGTTAATTTTATATTGTTCTTTTAAATTGTGAGCCACAATTTTGAAGGGGAAACAGGATACAGATAAATATGATCACAATAATAATAAACTGGGGAGGGGAAAGAAGACTGGCAAGCAGGTCCATATAAATTTAGCATGTTGTATGTATGGTTTCCCAAAGAGTAAAAATACAGAATACAGTAGTCCCTCCACATTCACTGGGGTTACAGGTGAAGTGAATGTAGAAAAACCACAAATTAAAAAAGGCTATTCTTTTTACCATTGAGTTATGCTGGATAAACTAAGTTCTTAGAGAAAACGCCTCTCTAGAAATCTCCATGTTGAGCATGAGTCAACAGTGTGATGCGGCAACTAAAAAGGCCAATGCAATTTTAGGTTGCATCAATAAAAGTATAGTGTCTAGATCAAGGGAAGTAATAGTGCCACTATATTCTGCTTTAGTCAGGCCCCACCCAGAATATTGTATCACCTCAACATTAGGAGGAACGTCCTGACTGTAAGGGCTGTTCAACAGTGGAACACACTCCATCGGAGTGTAGTGGAGTCTCCTTCTTTGGAGGTCTTAAAAAGAGGCTGGATGGCCATCTGTCAGGGATGCTTTGATTTGGATTTCCTGCATGGCGAGGGGGTTGGACTGGATGGCCCTTGTGGTCTCTTCCAACTCTACAGTTCTATGAAATCAGTCAATTTCTAACCTATGCCAGTTTCATATGTATTCTATCATCTGGCTCCACGATTCAGTGGAAGGATGGCAACCCAATTCATTAGAAGAATTATCAATGAAAATTTCATTGGCCAACACAGTAATGATCACATGTTGGGGTATGTTAGGTCTTTTATAAAGTAGTCTTTACTTGGTTCATACAATCATATAATAATGGAATTGGAAGAGACTATAAGGGCCATCCAGTCCAATCTCCTGTGATGCAGGAAGACACAGTCAAAGCACTCCCACCAGATGGCCATCCAGTCTTGGTTTGAAAACCTCCAAAGAAGGAGACTCCATCACTCTCCGAGGCAACATATTCCCCTGTCAAATAGCTCTTATAATCAGGAAGTTCTTCCTAATGTTGAGGTGAAATTTCTTTTCCTGTAGCTTGAATCCATTGTTCCATGTCCTAATCTCTGAGCAGCAGAAAACAAGTTTGCTCCATCCTCAAATATTTTAAAAAAGCTATAATGTCACCCTTTAATCTTCTCTTCTCCAGACAAAACATATCCAGCTCCCTAAGCTGCTCCCCATAGGGCATGGTTTCCAGAGCTTTACACATTTTGATTGCCCACCTCTGAACATGCTCCAGCTTGATCACATTCATCTTGAACTGTGGTGCCCAGAACTGGGCATAATATTCCAGGTGACCAAAGCAGAATAGTGTGGTACTATTATTTCTGTCAGTTTAGACACTGTACTCCTATTGATGTAGCCTACAATTGCATTGGCTTTCTTAGCTGTTGCATCGCATTGCTGACTCATGTTCAGTCTCCGGTCCACTAAGAGTCCCTGATCCCTTTCACATGTACTGGTTAGTTGGTTTGAGATGCAACCTCTAGTTCTTTTGCAAGAGATTTTTTTTTTCAGCTGAATGAATACTTGATAATGAATGTACAGACAACTGCAACCATGTATGTTGGGGTGACCAAGCAGCTTGTAATAGGACTTTTTGGCTTTAGGAAAAAAGAATAAAAAGACCCCTACCCTTTCTCCTTTCCTGGAACAATGTAAGTGGAGCATTAGTCACGGCATGTGAATTATTAGCCCATCATCAAAACAAGGTTACTCCAGAGGAGAGTGCTTTTAAAGAGGAAGCTACTGCTGGCATAATTGTATTACTGAACATGGTTGCAGTTAAAAGCCTTTTAAAAGTAGGTCTTTTTTACATCCTTCCTCTTGATGGAAACTTTCTTTGATATCAAGTCAGATAGAAATGGTTGTTAGATAATGAAGTACCCACATTACAAGTCCGATCTTTGCCACATTGACTTTCTGAATTATGGCACCATTATTTTAAATCTCATCTCGTAGCCCAAGATAAGATTCCTGTGCTGAAAAAGAATGATAGAAAGCATGAAAAATAGCAAAAATTGTTTTAATAAACATACCTGATGTGATAATATTAATCACTTGCATTTTTAAAAGAGAGAAATCTAAAAGGCTTATGTGCAGTCAAATACCCAGTACAAATGATTGCATAACATCTGAGATAAAATCAATAAACAGGCAATTAACGGATTTACAAAAACATAGCTCAGCAAGTCCTACTTTCCTTTTTGCAATTGCTTTTCTTCACTTCCATTTCTCTAATATTCAATAGTTCCTTTAAATCACTACTTTTTGGAATGGCACCAGCTTTGTTCCCACGTTCTTTAACTACCTTGTCACCATGACTGGCCTTCCTAGCACTCCTATTTCCCATTCCTAGAGCATACAGCTGCACCTCACTTTAACTTTCTTCACCATCTCTGATGAGGCCCTTCTTGCCTCAATTCTTTTTCTCCTATTTTTCATGTCTACAACAGCACTCCTATTCCTTTGTCAACGTCTCTCTGTCAATCCCTTGACTACTTTGCACCATTTCCCTGCCTCTGCAACTTATGACATTTAGCTTTCATATATCTTTGGCCCTCCTCTCATGTCTCAGCCATGCTCTGTGTGAGATTTTAATTTTGGCCAAATAGACAACTTTCCTTTCCCTCACAGAATTAGGAGAGCATACTGTTAGCTCCTTGAACAACTTCTATGCCAATACAACAGCACACCAAATGTATGCTGGCAATGTGCTGTAATAAATCAAATCAATCAATCAATCCCAAATGAAGTAAGAGATGATGTTGGACTCAGTCAAGGAACCTGGAACACTGAGTAAACAAGACCTAGTTGTACTGTTAACAAAAGGGTCCCTTTGAAGTTTCTCATTTGTTGTTGTTAGCTGCCTTTAGGTCGATCTTGACTCATAGTGACCATGTGAACAAGACGTCTCCAAGCCCCCATATCCTGTAGGCTCAGGCCCATAGTCTCCCTGAATGAGTCTATCCATCTGGCATGCGGTCCTCCTCTCTTTCTACTGCCCTCCACCTTCCCCAGCATCATTGTCTTTTCTAATGAGTCATGCCTTCTCATGAAGTTGGCAAAGTACGATAACCTCAATTTAGCCATCTTGGCTTCCAGGGAGAGTTCAGCCTTGAGTTGTTCTAGGACCCACTTTTTTGTCTTTTTGGCTGCCAACTGTATCCTCAGCACTCTTCTCCAGCACCTCATCTCAAATGAATTAATCTTCTTCCTATTTGCTTTCTTCACTGTCCGACTCTCACACCCGTACATGGTAATAAGGAATACAGTGGCTTGAATGATTCTGATTTTAGTGTTCAGCTGTATATCTTTACACTTTAGGATTTTGTTCTTTCATTGCTGCCCTTCCCGTTCCTAATCTTCATCTGATTTCTTGACTGCAGTCTCCATTTTGACCAATGTTTCATCCAATGTACAGGAAATCTTTAACTATTTCAATTTCCTTGTTATCTACTGTGCTTAACAATCACGTCAAAGTGTTTAGATCAGGGGTCGGCAAACCCCAGCCTGCGGGCCGGATGCAGCCCGCGGAGG
>NC_056522.1:367890730-367929408 GCF_019175285.1 Sceloporus undulatus | reverse complement strand
GTAAACAGAGTTCAAAGTTCCAAAGCAGTTTGGACTCTATGAATTCAGCAGCAAAGAGAAGAGAAGGACGCTGAAACTTGCCCTTTCCAGGAGGCTCAGGCAAAAGGAAACTGCTGCAGCCTCTCTTAGCTTGTGTGTTCTTCCTCATTAATAACTTTTGCCAACTTGACCACACTCTGGTGTTGCTTGGCCACACATACCTGGTTTTTATCTGTGAAATGTTGGAGGTTACGTCCTCCTCTGCAGAATACCCTAAAGAGGATGCATCCCTCAGCAGAAAAAAAAAGTTGTCTACCCTTGGTGAGACAATGTGGTGTAGTGGTTTGAGAATCAGATTACGACTCTGGAGACCAGAGTTTGAATCCCAGCTAGGCCATGGAAACCCATGGGGTGACCGTGGGCAAGTCACACATTCTCAGCCTCAGGGAATCCTGCGCTATGTTTGTCTTAGGGCTGCCGTACATAGGAAATGACTTGAAGGCACACAACAACAACCCGTGGTGTGCTGGTTATGCAAGGGGTGGGGAAATAATTTTTTGGCTTCTAGCTC
The DNA here is from genome assembly GCF_019175285.1 of Sceloporus undulatus. Classification (NCBI taxonomy): domain Eukaryota; kingdom Metazoa; phylum Chordata; class Lepidosauria; order Squamata; family Phrynosomatidae; genus Sceloporus; species Sceloporus undulatus. The sequence continues at coordinate 367,928,858 of NC_056522.1, read as the reverse complement.
CCATAATCTCCCAGACAGCTTTTTCCAAGCTCTGGAGATATGTGACTATTTAGAGAACAATTCTAACTCCAGAACGGAAAAAAGACTCGCAAGGAAAATTAAGTTGCAAATGATGTATATAAAATGGATGAGCATTTTATTTAATTAGCCTTACCTTTTCCATGTCCAGCTACTAACTTAAAACTTTATTAAACATTCGAGCACAGCATTCCCAGTACCATGCTTTGGAACTGGTGGTGGTGTTTTTGATCCCATATTCCAAGCACTGCATGCCAGCACAGCAAATGCTCACCATAGCAACTGCAAATATTGTTAGGATTTTTCTACTTATTATTTTTTTCTAAAAAAAATAATCGCACCCCAAACAAAAAAGCCAGTCTGTTTACCACAGAGATGGAAAGAAAATAAGGCAAAAAATTATTGTGGTTCGCTGTAAGATTTAAAATGAACAGACTGATTCTAGAAGTTCAGATACCTCTGAATATAAGCACCCAGAGGCTGAGGTCCTTTTGAATCTGACAAAAATGTCCAATTGCCTCTGTAGAGGAAGTTATATGTGTGTAAGACGCCAAAAGATTTCTGACTAGCAACTGCTTATCAGAAAGCAAATGTGGTAAGAATAGGGTAGCCTGTATCTCCTTTTGCATGTGTGTGTGTGTGTGTTGTGTGCCTTTAAATCATTTCTGACTTATGATGACCCTAAAGTGAATCTATAATAGGGTTTTCTTGGCAAGATTTATTCAGAGGAGGTTTGCCAGGGGGTACCATATTGTCTAGGCAGTAATGTCTTGTAGGGGTTAAACACTTTAATAATTTGGGCTCTGTTTAGCTGCACCAATATGCTTGAGCATAACATGGCATCCTACGATGCAGAGCTTGTCGTTGTGCTGTTATGTGCCCATAAGCCAACTCCAATTTATGGACATCATAGTCTAGGGTTTTCTTGGCAAGAGGTGCTTTGCCATTGTCTTCCCCTAGGGTTGAGAAAGTGTGACTTCCATAAGCGCTTGCAGTGAGTTTCCATGGCTAAGCAGGGCTGTGAACCCTGGACGATCCTGACTTTGTAATTCCGTGTTGTCACTACATTAGCTTAACAGTGTCACTACACTGGTAGTTATTGTGGCAGGAATAAGGGGAAAGGTTGTGGGTGTAGTGGCCATAGTTGGCAGGTTTTGTCTGTTTTCCATTGCCACTGCTACACCACCTTGGAAAAAATACAACTGTTAGCTAGGTTAGCAAAAGGTGTTTTTAATGAGCAATGCTTCCTGAAGCAAAACAGCATGTGGTATGTCCCATTCACCTAACTCAGAGTATAACATATTTTGTCACAGCTGCAATCATTATTTGGACATTTTCTGAGTTACTTCACTTGTAACTGGATTCATCCAGAAACTCAGGTCTAATCTGCATTGCAGAGATAATGCAGTTTGACACCTCTTTAGCTGCCACAGCTTCAAGCTTTGGAATTCTAGGATTTCTAGTTTGTTATGGCACCAGAGCTCTCAGGCAGATTCTCACAAACTTATAAACTTCAGATATTCTCACAAAATTATAAATCCCAGAATTCCATCACACTGAGCCATGACAGTTAAAGTGCGATCAAACTGCTTTATTTCTGCAGTGCAGATTTAGACTTCAGAAGCTTCATGGCTTTTTGATGCTGAATACAATCTGGCCAACTGAACAGTGTACAGTATTTGATAGCCTGCTTCTTCGTGGTTCTATCGTGTATGTAAAGGGATCTTCCATGTATTTTTATTTGCTTATATTAATATCATTATGTATGCCATCTACCCTGATATATATGAATTCCTGTGTATTTATCTTTTGTGTATATATTGTTGTGAATGTTTTGTATTGATTTTTGTATACACCAGATTTGTTTTATTTTTTCAATACATTACTTGGGTATTTGGTTTTCTTTTTAAGTGACTGATTTTTAACACAATTTTTGGCTCCTTTTCTTGCTTTTGAAATCTCTACCCCCTTTTTTTTGGGGGGGGGGGGTTCAAAGCATCATAAGTCAGACTATTTATTTTGGCACACAGGACAAAAAAAAAGGCTACAAGCTCCTCTCTGCATCCCTGCTTGGCAGTTGTTGTTTTTTTTAAAAAATGATACTGATAAATTAAATCTCTAATGATTCGCTGCCATGTCATGACACCGAAAATCTGTTGCCCCAGGTGACTGGCTCTCTTTATCAAATGCCAGGGCCAGCCCTGTAAAGAGAGGCAAGGCAACGTTGATAATGTACAGAATATCTTGATCTTTTACAAGCCAAAAGCTGTTGTGTCTTTTCTCTTACAAGTGAGGGCAAGTTCTTGCCACACCTTGATTACAGTCAGAGATGCCGCCAACGTTTGGAATTACCTGGTGTGGAATGGGTACAGCTTGTAATGTTGAGACGTATTAGAAACCAAGGAGTATTGCCTCTGAAATGTTTCTCTGGCTCAAACACAATGGATCAAATTCTTTGTATGCAACAGACAACATTCAACTTTTTGTGTTCCCAAAGCCAGATGCTTTGTAAATGGGCACAGAGATTCTCTAATATCAAGATGACTTGCATCTACACTGTAGAAATAATGTAGCTTGATTCCACTTTAAGTGCTGTAGTGCCATCCTATGAAATCCTTGGGTTGTTAGTTTTACACAGTCTTTAGTGCTGGTACTTCACAAAACTATAAATCCCAGGATTTGATAGGATAGAGCCGTGGCAATGAAAATGGTGTCAGATGGCATTGTTTCTACAGTGTAGATGCACTCCTATTCTTACTGCTGATATGACGATACCACAGTATTTGTTCCAGGGGTAGAGGTGAAAAGAATAGTTTAAAATATTTTTAAGGGGGTTGAAAAGTATTTTTTAGATGTGGGGAAACTCTGATGAACATATAATCTCCACAGTTAGGAATTTACTCTGGACATGCATGTGTGTGTGTGTGTATGCACAAAACCCAGCATTTTAAGGTAGGAAACAGCATTTTCTGTGCAGAAAATAAAATGCATATAGACACATACAGACCATATGTGAACAGCATTTTCCATGTAGGAAATAATACTTCAGTGCAGAACTATCATGTTCTGCACAGAAGAAGCTGTTTTCTGTTTGAAATGCTGAGTTCTTTGCAAAAAAATAAAAATACTGAATGCAAATTTTGTACAGCAATAAGTCCTGGTGAAAACTCTTCAACAACTGCAGGTTTTTAGAAGACTTTCTCCCAGCAGAAAGAAAATAGCTAAAATTACTTGTTGTTTCCTTTGAGAATGAAAGAAAGGAAGAATTTCATTCCTCTTCAGGGGTGAGGATGTTTTGACCTTCCAAATATTTTGGCCTAGAACTGTCGTCATCTCCATCTAGCATGGCCCTCCAAAACACCTGTATCCCTTAACCAGATTTAGTTAATGCATTTTCTGTGTGGGGCATTTCTTTCAGTTGTATATGGCCTTATAGATCTGGAGAGAAATATTAGGATTATTATTAATAATATTAATATTAGTTTGTGACATTACTCAGATAAGTTTGAAGGTTATATTAAGGCACACCAAATAATTCTTTACCCCTTTCCATCTACTTTATGGGGCGGTGGAACACTTGTTTGACTGTTTCTTGTACCTAAAGTATTGACCCAGATGCAATGCTATGCCACTGCCCAGAAGTGTTGATCTGTCGTTTGAAGCATTTGAAACTTCATTGAGCATGCTAAGTGACCACACATTTCCAGTTCCTAACAAGTTCCTTATTTGAAATTGTCATCTCAGATTATCATGGTTTAATGAGCCTTATGCAGAAACAGTAGCTTTAAATGGAGATAATGATTTCGGATCTAGAAGGAGAACATCCCCCATCATGAAAATATAAGAAGACAAGGGATATTTCTTGCTGTTATGTACCTTCAAGTCAACTCTTACTCATGGTAACTTTCATAGGAGTTTATCACACGGGAAACAATTGGAAGCATAAATGGTGATTAATCCGTGATAATCCCACACTTGCACTAATGGTTTTCACACGACATCTGGTTCAAAGTGATATTATCCCGTGAATAACCTATTATTATCGTACAATTGCGATAATGCTTTGCACACAAAGTCGAGGTGAAACGTGATTAAAGTGCCATTATAAGCAGGCAAGAAACAGCAGCAAATCATTCACTGGATTTTCCTGTGAATGACTTTTTGCTGTTTATTGTCTGGTTATTCCCTGGTTATTCACAGGACAATGGCTCTTGTGTTAATCTCATTTTAATCACATTTTAATGTCAATTGCATGATTTCCTTGGGTTATTCACTGTTATTCCCAATTTCTTTCCTGTGTGATAAACTCCATAGGATTTTCTTGGCAAGATTTATTCAGAGGAGATCGGCCTATGCCTTCTTCTGAGGCTGAGAGAGTGTGAATTACCCAAGGTCATCCATGACTGAATGTGGAATCAGTCTCTAATTCCCAGGGTCCTATGGCCTGTATGTACAGACCAAAAGGCCCATGCTCTCCCTGGCTTTGTGTCATTCTGCCTAGATGATGCAGTTCATTACCCCCCTGCTGGGATCAGGCAGGCCAGATGCGGATCCAGCCAATCCCAGCCCAAAAGGGTCTTAACCCAATCTAAAAAGACCATTTGTTTGCCAGAGTTACTGGGAAACTCCATGAAGACAACTGGCAGACTGGATGGCACTGCACACCCATTACCTGCCTCTACATCTGCTGAGAAGACCCCCATCACAGCTTGTGACAATGGATGGGGGCACCTGGCCACATGGTTGTAGCCAAGCTTCCCATTTTCACCTTTACAGTCCCTTATGGAACTCTTCTCAGCAGTCGCGATGGAGGAGGCATATACTGTATGGGGCACCCAGTGGTAACTGGTCCATGGCACAATGGTAGATGGGTGTACTATCCTGCCCATATGCTTTGGGCTCTAGTCCAGCAGTCAAATGAATACACCACAATGGCTCTTTACAAGAGGCACATCAGGGCCATAAACACTTGTTAAGATTACTGATATACTAGCTGTGACCCTTCATAGAGCTAGAAGATGATAATGCAGGCACTAGTAACCGCGAGGCTGGACTTCTGCAATGTGATGTGCATTGGGCTACCTCTGTACTAAGTTTTATTTTTATTATTATTATTATTATTATTATTATTCCACTTTTTCCCAAAGGAATCAAAATAGATTCCAACAGCATAAATAAAACATCAAACAATTAAAAATACAATTTAAAACCCCCAAGACCCCAACCCTGCCCCCAATCATAAAAACAGTGATCGACTCATAAAAAGAGATTAAACATCAAAGAATTTAAAACTATCCAATAAGAATACATTAAAATTTTGGGCAGATTAGCGGAAGAAACGAATCTTCCTCTAGAGGAGGGGGGGACGGGGGTGATAGTGTCAAACAATTTTGATAACAGTAGCAATAGAGGTGTCAATAAACTTTAATAAATGCAAAACATGGCAGTCAGATGGGTTACTGGTGCATCTAGGAGTGATTTTATTGCACCTAAATTGACATCACTCCACTGGCTGCCAATTACCTTCTGGGCAAAGTTCAAAGTGTTGGCTGCTACCCTTAAAACCCTAAATAGTTTGGGTACAAGTTGCCTAGAAGATGACCTTATGCTATATAATCTGCCATGTAACTTAGGTCTTCTGGGGGACATTTACTTCAGTCAGCCAAGACTAGTCTGGCAACTGTTATCAAGAGGACTTTTCTTCAGCCACTTCCAAAATATGGAATTACCTGCCAAAATAGATTTGATAGCTTGATATGCTGTCTGAGTTTGAAACAGCATTAAATATTATCTATTCCAATAGGCCTATCCAGATGGTTTTTAAATGATGAGTTTTAAAATTATTAATTGATTGTTTTTAATACATACTTTTAAAACTGATGTTACAAAACCAATTTTTTATTTTAATTAGTGTTCATTTTTAAACTATATAATATGTGTCAATTTGTTGCTGTACTTTAATCTGTTGTTCCTTGCCTCGCCTCACAGGGAGAAGCGGGTAAGAAATATTTATTACTGTTGTTGTTGTTGTCTTCTTACTGGTCTGTGTTATGAACATATGTGTGCATATGGAAGTATTACCTAAGTTTAGTTGCATGACAAACATGGAAAGAAAAATATGTTTTTCCCCAAGGGATGCCACTTCCCACTAGGATTGCCAGGTAAAAAAACCAAACAGAGCCTTAATAGTTTTGTGAAAGAGGGCATTTTCAGCAGGTGTTACTAGTCAAACCATCTAACTAGGTGCCCTGGTGGCGCAGTGGTTAAATGCCTGTACTGCAGCCATTCACTCGAAACCACAAGGGCCCAAGCTCGACTCAGGCTTGCATCCTTCCAAGGTCGCTAAAATGAGTACCCAGACTGCTGGGGGCAAATTAGCTTACTTGCTAATTAGCTTACTTGCTGTTCACCGCTATGATCTTTGGAATAGCAGTATATAAATAAAACAAATTATTATTAATTATTAACTACATCCTACAAAAAACTTCAGCTGTTCCTCTCTGCTCTGCTTCTATACTAAAAAGAAACTCATGTTGTCATCCTATGTTCCACTACGCTAAGGGAGGGTGGAACTTGGAGTGAAGCTTTGAGGGCAGAGTAAAATGAGGGCACTTTCTAGCATGGCAGAGAGTGAGACACTGAAAATTGTTCCCATTTACAACTCTTCTGTTTGCTGTGTTCACCTTCCCCTTTTCCGTGGATTCTTAAATGCAATGCTTGAAATGTATAGACAGAAGGAAAATTTCATGGGGGACTGAATTCTTATGGGGGGAGGGGTCAAATGCCCTCATTTTGCTCCCTCCCATAGCCACACCACGGTGTAATTGAATTTACTATCATGGTAAATACATTTTTCTAAAGACATCTTTGTCAGCTTAACAAAATAATAGAACATTTGCTGGGGGAAGATTCTGGTGGAAAGAGCAATGCATGTATGGAGCAGCTAGCAATTCTGATTAAGGAGTAAAGACCTCAGTGGCTAAAGAAACCAACTAAGGTTTTGTTGTATGAATGCTAAGACCCAGGGATGGAGTCACTTTAGGGTCACCACAAGTCAGGGGCAATTTGAAGGCACAAACCACAAGAAGCAAGAGAAGAAGAGGGGGGGGGAGGAGAGGTGGAAAGATATGTCAGAGTTATCTGTTTATATCTCAGAGATGTTAAGATAGATGGATAAAAGATGAGGAGATGCTAGGTCACTGAAAACTGCTCAATTGATGGCTGCTCCCTGTAAGATATCTTTAGTTCTTTGAGTGCTGAGTCCTGTTGCATTTCCAGCAAATTCAGCAGGTGCAAGGGGGCTGTTTAATATTTCCCTTAACTACTGACTCTTTCTTGCCAATTGTTTCTCCCCATAGCATTTGTCCCAGCTGTGCCTATTACCAGTTTCAGAGCCTCCTTGGTGTGGAAGCAGTTCATGGAAATGATTAAAACAGCTGCTGGAGGAATATTCTCAGCAGAAAGTGGTCAGGCAAAGCAAGAGTTAAGCACCTTATTTTGCCCACCCCCCACCCAGTCAGTGTCCCATCTCCAAATTAGCATTACAAAGCAAACTGAAGTTTACTTCTACTAAGAAGTAATAGTGCCACTTTATTCTGCTTTGGTCAGATCTCACTGCAATACTATGTCCAACTATGGGCACCACAATTCAAGAAGGATGTTGACAAACTGGAGCATGTCCAGAGAAGGGTGACCAAAATGTTGGAAAGTCTAGAAACCATGCCTTATGAAGAAAGACTTAGGGAACTGGGTATGTTTAGCCTGGGGAAGAGAAGGTTAAGGGGTGACATGATCACCATGTTTAAATATTTGAAGAGATGTTATATTGAAGATGAAGTACAGTAACTTGTCTTCTACTGCTCCAGAGACTAGACATGGAGCAATGGATGCAAACTACAGGAAAGAAGATTTCACCTAAACATCAGGAGGAACTTCCTGATGGTAAAAGCTGTTCAACAGTGAAATACAATACCTCTAAGTGTATTTGAGTCTCCTACTTTGGAGGTCTCTTCCAATGCTGTGGTTCTTTTGTTCATAACATTGGTAGCCACTGAGATATGAAGGACACTTCTATTTTGTTAGCCTTTTTCTATGTACCAGAATACAAACCCATGTGCTCATTTACCACCAGACTAACCCTTAGTAGTACGAACACTAGAGATGTCAAGTGAACTTTTTCTTCCCAGCATCACTGGTAGTTCCAGTCTCAGTGGGTCCTCTCAAGTTTTACTCCAGTCTTTAAAGTTCTGAACATAATACCTCCTCCCAAAAGATTCAGCACATTGGATAGCTCCTTTAATGTTCAAAGTAAAGCCCAGAGCAGATTTACTGCCCCACTGACAGTGGAGTCATCATCAGCCAGTCCCAGCAGGCTATTTTAATGTGTGCAGAGGCATCTTTGTTGTCTTTGTTTTTGATTGTTTGCTTGGTAGATCACAGAACATGCCAAAAAACAGAAAACCAAACCCAGCCCATCAGTTTAAAGTTGCGCTTTCCAACTTTACATGAGAATGAGAATGTTCCTGCTTGATCAGCCAAAGATCCTGCAGCCTCCATCCAGCTGAATGATTCCCAGATATACCAAAGCAGAGCATTACATTCTGGCAGTTTGTTCCCAGCATCTGAAACTCACAGCTATATCATCTCTGAATGTGGAGGATCCATTTGCAAGTGTAGAGCACCAATGTGTCCTAACTCACCTTCTTTAGTAGGAACAATTTGAAGCAGAGGACTTGGGTGATGAGGAGTGTCTGGCTCCAAATGATGATTCCCACCTCAAATCTGAGCAGCTGTTAGCTGAAGAAGCTGGAGGGCTCTCTCCTAAGTAGGCCTTGACAGATGTTGAACAGACACCCCCATTCTTTAGATCTGATGAAGAGAGAAGTTTCAGTGAAATCAGGAGCTGTAGACACTGACTCGCCAAACACCTGGCATCCAGAGGCAGGCACCTATACATCTCCCAGCAGCTGTTGGGAGCCCATGTTGTTTGCAACCCTTCATATGTTTCCTGAAATTCTTAACCTCTGGGTATGTTTAACAACTCATCTCACCTTTTTTGGCTTTGGTTATCTGTGCTACCAGCTTTGAATAATTACTTCAGGAGCAGATGAAAGCTTGCCCCTTTGCCTCCCTTCATCTTCTTGGATGACCTATACCTAACTTGGACTGAACTGACTTCCCTGCAGTTGCTGCTCTTGAGAGAATCTGTCTCTTTTGGACACTTGCTACCCTTAGGTACAGGAAGTTTACTAGCGAGAGTGATGGATTAGGACTGAACTTCAAATTCACCCATGAAACCCCCAGCATGACTTTGGAATAGTTGATGTCTTTCATCCTCAAATCATGCAGGATTCCTGTAAGGCTGGGGTGGGCAACTAAAAGAGGCTACAGGAGAACTTGGGGGTCCACAGACCCTCACTGCAAAAACTCCCACCCCAAATATTCCCCAACATCTTCTAGGTGTTGTGGGAGCCTTTTTGGCCACATTTGTAGGTCCCCCAGGCCATTTTTCTTTTGTCTTTTTCAAAGCAGGGCGTGACTAGAAGCCACTTCTGGGTTACTTTCAATTTAAAGGTCTTTCCTGGGACTCAAGTGGCCCCAGTGGAACAAAACGTGGCAAAAATGCCCCCATCCCTCTAGAGGGCATTTGGATGCATGGAGGGAGACTGGAAAAGATTACAAAAAGTGATCCCCCCGGGGACTTCTGAAGGCCCTCAAAACAGTCCTGGGGTCCACATGTAGGCTGCAGGTCCCATGTTACTCATTGTTGCTGAAAGGGCAAAAACTACAGAAGAAGAACCCAAGTCCTAAATCTGACTGTTAATCCTAGCTAAAGTTAATAGAATTTATGTCAACCTAACAATTTCTCTGATTCAATGGTTCTATTCTAGAGGCACTTGTAATTGGTTTTAGGTGAGTGTGGGAATCATGTGCCACTCCAGCTATTGCTGGACTATAAGTCTCATGAATCCTAGCCAGCACAGCCAATAGCTAAGAAACGCTAGAAGTTGCAGTCCAAGAATATCTGGAGGGCCTTATGATTCTCACCCTGAATGAAGCCTAAGTCTGTTTCCCTCAGCTCTCTGAAGGAAACACAGGAAGATGCCCCTTCCGAAGATGGGTTAGGACCACAGCAAAAACACACCACAGTCCCAATCCACCTTGAACCCATCCAAAAAAAGGAGCGGATAAGATATGCTTCTTTTTTGGCTGGGGAAAAGCCAGCTTTGTCAGCCCTGCCATGACCCCATGGCAGCTTCATGATACTCCAGCAGCATGCAGCATGTAAATACCATGCCACCAGAGCATCATGAAGCCGCCCATGTCTGGGCAGCTGGGTGGCTTCAAGATAGCACCCTGGCATCATTGGGACATGCGGCATCTAAACACTGTGCGCTGATGATGCCCAAAAGTGGGGGTTTTGGGCTGTTTGTTCCAGCCCTAACTGAAAGAAAGAAGTTGGTAGCACAAGCTTTCATAGAATTGAGCCTATTTCCTCAGATGCATAGTATACCAAAGCTCATGCTACCAACTTCTTTCTTTCAGTCAGTTTCAAAGGTGCTACAAGATCCTTTTGCATACTGATTTTGCAGACTAACATGGCTATGTCTTTGAACATTAACAACAGATACTGATAGACATCGTCTGCATAAATTTGTCAAAAACTCCTTTCACAGTCATTAACCACCTTTGCAGCTTGTGATAATCAATTTTGTAAGTTAGTTATATACACATTATATGTCTAGACACATTAACGCATTCTTTCATAATATACTGTTCAGAGTGACTACTGTAATGCACTCTATGTGGGGCTCCCTTTGAAAACTGTTCAGAAAATTCAAGGGGTCCAAAATATTATGACCAGAATGTTGAGTGTGGCAAGTTACAAGGTATATACCCCTTGTTGAAACAGCTTTACTGGTTTCTAGTCTGTTCCCTGGAATAATTTGAAGTGCTATGACCTTTAAAAACCTTACATGGCGTGGGTCCAGACTATTTAATAGACACTATCTCCCTAGATGACCCTGCCCAACTCCTATGCTTCTCAAAGGAGGGCTTTCTCTTGGTCCCACCATCATCACAGACCTGGTGGCTGCATCTAAGCTACAGAATGCCCTTCCATGGGAGACTAGGCTCTTTCTGCTCTCCTTTCACCAGCAGGGAAAGACCTTTTTGATTTAAATTGGCATTTGATGATTAATTGGTTTCAGGGAGGGTTTTTTTTTAAGTGCATGTGTGCTATAGTTTGCCTTTGTTGTTATTTCAAAAATATTTTATATTTCTTAAAACTAATGGTGTTTTAATATGCTAGCTCGTTTAACTGTGTTTTAATATTTTTATCATCTAGTTTCTATCTTTACATTGATCTAACTGTGTTGTAAGCCACCTTAGGCTCCAGGAGTTTATCCCATGGCTTACTAATTTGATTTACTTCTATCCAGTTTAAAGCTTAATTCGGGAGGTGTCCTGATGAAGGTTTTGCCACCCAGATACATCCCAGGTGCACCTCTGCTTTCAAGGAGTGCTCTGGAGGACATTTTCTTAAGCCAGAGAACTCCCAGGTCCAAAAAGAGCTGTGAGGAGCTCTCCTGCAAGTGGGGATGCACCTGGGATGTATTCAGGCGGCAAATTCAGCAGCAAAAACCTTCTGATAACATCAGGATGCTGCCTGAATTAAGCTTTAAGCTGGATAGAGATAAATCGATTTAATAACCCATGGGATAAGCTCCTAGGGAGAAACACAGGATACAAATAAATTAAAGTGTAAAACCCCACTATGGATGCATTTCTCTAATCTCAGACTCCTTCAGAGCAATGAGTGCCCAACTTTGGTCTAATATGGGATGGAGAGGGGGGAAATGCTCAGATAGGACTCTTCCTCTCTGGTTCCAAGATCTCTGCAATGCAAAGGTTAATGACATGCCCTCCTCCTTCCACCCTTGGGTCTTTAAAAAAAATACCTGTGAAAAATCCAAGAGCCTTACGTTGCATTAAACTGCTTGTGCAGAAACATCCACACATGGAGGCTGACAGATGCTCACCACTGAGAGCAAAGTACTTCTACATATGGACTGGAAGCTCAGATTGGAGCACAGCTTGCCTTTGGCAAAAAAAAAAAAAAAAAATCTTGTGTGGTGGAAATGAGCCGAGCATAAAAAACTGAATGGTGCTCTCTGCTCTAAAGTTGTTAGGTTTGTCATGGGGGGGGTTGGGGTTTTTTTGAAGTTTTTTTTTTTGGGGGGGGGGGGGGCTTGTATTTGGTCCTTGGCAGGTGGAGCAATCTGTTTCTCCCTAAGCGCCTGCCTGCTTGTTCCATGGTGTTGCACTGTTAATGTTTTCTCTAACCACATGCCGACATTTTCCCAGCAATCTGGCCCTGTGTAAACACCTCCAGGAAACTGCGATCCATCTAGAAGGCGATGTTATTAGAATGAAGCAGGAACATTTCTTCAGATGTACATCCACCGAGTTGCAATGGCATTTTGGCACAAGTAAAGGGGGCTAAGATTTGAGCTGAAGGTATGGTTTGAACCCGCCCAGGATTTTTGTTGATTTTTAGAGTATGTGTGCATCCTACGTATTTGTAAATGAACCCTGATTATTTCAGAGAACTTGGAAGCAATGGCTTACAAACAATGAGTTACTTGTACTGTAATAATTTTCCCTTTTTTAAAAAAAAATATCTCAAAATCATAGCAATAATTGAGGCACAAAATAGCTCTGCTAAATCAAATAAATAAGTCAGTACTAAATCTATTAAGTATTATGGTTTGAATTATTTGAATGAATTGGTCTTTATTTGGTACTGTTGAGCCACATTTTGAAAGTACAGCTTAGAAGATGGAAGAAAATTCCATCTTGTATTATGTTACAAGATTGACAATGAGAGCTGTAGAACAGTGGAATAGACTACCAGGAAGTTTAGATGCAAGCCTGCATTGGCTTAAAACAAAGGCTGGATGTCCATACCTCTGAGGGGCTTCAGCTGTGGATCCTTGTAGCAGAAAGCTGGACTAGGGGACCTTCTACAGTTCTATGATTCAAGTGTGAGTGTATGTTTTAAACTAGGTAAATGTAAATGTAATTAATTCACTTATGAAAACCAGGAGATTGCAAAGTTACTTTATAAAAACTGTGACCAGCAATTAATGCTGGAGGTGTAGCTTGGTACTATAATGGTACATAATTACAAAGTAACATCCCTCATTCTGGTATTTCCACAGTAGTAGCAGTGGATAGGATTTGCAGCAGAGAACTGGAAGAGGAAACTGATCTTCTTTTGTTTCATGCTCCTAATCAAATGATGATTCTCCCAAGTAATGTGTAGCCCTCAAATACAGGTTGATCATGAGTCATGATGGCTGGCTGGATGAGTAACAGATCACCTATAAATCTTTCCTTCTTTCCTTCCTTATGTATTTATTGATGCAAAAGAGGTCCTCCTGATCCATTTGTCTACATCATTGGTAAGGAGAACTTAGCCTGGGATGCAAGAGAAGGAGATGACCTAGGGATATCCTAGACATAAGGTAGCAAAGTGGTAAAAAGTTAATCAGGCAAGTAAGTTAAGCACCTGCAGGTGTGTGGAGAAGGCAAATGATACTTATTTCATTTGCTGATTTTCTAATCAGCGACATCAAAGAGAGCTAAACCTTTACCTAAATCTTTAAGGTGAGTCTGAAGAAATTTACAATTTAGGAGCAATACCCCAGGGGAGACATATGGGCCCAAACAGACAGGCCAAAATAAAGCTGCTTTGGATCACTTTGGAGGTATGCTGTTTAAATGATGCATGCATCCTAAGAGGCTAGAAGCTGCGCCAAAGCCATGCTCCAGTCCCCAGGATCCTCATCCCCTCCCAACATCAGTGAGAACCACAGCAAACAAAAAAAATTCTTGCAAAACAAAAAGTATAGATTTAGCTTTCAAGTTCAAGCTTGGTACAGGTTTAGTTTTAAATATTTTAAGTGCAGCTCAAAAGGTAAAGTTTAGCTCTAAACCTCAGTTCAGTTTCAGGGTTGTTTTTAACTGTGATCAAGTTGACTTTGACTTATGGCGACCTTATGAAAGAGAGACCTCCAGGTCCCCCCAACATCAATAGCCCTGCTCAGGTCTTGCAGTTGCTTCTTTGATGGAGTCTATCCACTTGGAATGGGATCTTCCTCTTTTCCTACTGCCTTCTAGTTTGACAAGTATTGTTGTCTTTTCTAATGAGTCATGTCGTCTCAAGATATGCTTGAGAGACTAGCTCTTAAAACCAGTTTTAAGAACCTGAGGGTAAATCTAGAAAGCGCACCCCCAGCCAGGCTGATAAGGAGTCAGACTCCTGAATTCCTAGTACATTGCCTTCTTCATTACCACCCACTGCAACTCTCTCCAAAAACTTCATCCCTGGGAGCTGAATCGACATAGGTTTCCACTCACTGGAGTCTGGTGCAGCCAAGTAAATGAGAATCTCCCCCACCCCCCAAGCCATGCATAGACACACACCCTTTAACAGTGACATGCCAGAGACATCTGGAGTGGGATCCCATGTGTGTTTATATCTATGGTAATGTTAGACGCCTCCAAGCCAAAATGGGAGAGTTGAAGTGCTTGATTTTAAGGGGGAACATAGCTATCATGCGCATAAAGGGAATGTGGTGGAATGGAGAGAATCAGTGAAGAACAATGAACTCTAGATAAAACTTTATGGCAGGTGTGGAGATCATGTATCCCTCCAGATGTTGTTGGATTGCAATTCTCAGCACTGCTCACCAGCTATGTTATTGCAGAACAAGTTCCAGCATGCCTTGCTGGCTATAACTGGCACAGGAACCTGTCACTCTCCCAGAGGGTTTGAAAATCTACCTCGTGGTTGTCTTAAATCCAGTTTTTACTGTTTTGCTAATCCAAAGTTAAAGCCATCAGTTGTTCCAAAATCACAGTGTTGGTTTTGTGTGAAGGCCATTAGGTCTTTGTTACACTGAAAGATATAATCAAAGATCACTCAAGGCTAGATATCAGGTATAAATATCAAACCCAACTCTAGCCCTGTCTATGCACAAAGGGTCATCTTCACTCCCTGTGTCCCCTCAGACTTTGTCTGAGCCACATTCTGCTTCTGTGGTCTCCTCTTCAGGACAGGTAAATACAGTGAGACCTCGGTATCCAGAGGGGATCCGTTCCGGACCCCCCCCCCCAACATGGATACCAAAATCCTGAGAATGCTCAAGTTCCACTGCCTCCAATGGCAGCATGTACATACAGCCATGCTACCATTAGGGACAATGGGACTTCAGGTGAAGCCCTGTTATCCCTATTGGTGCCGTGGTTGCATGCACATCCTGCCATTGGGGACAACGGGTGCTGTCCCTAATGGTGGCATGGCTGCGTGCACACACTACCATTGGAAACAACGTGGGCTTGCTGTCCATGGCTGCTCAAATCCACGGATGTGAAGTCTGTGGATGCTGAGGTCCCACTGTATTATCCCTCTACAACCCTCATCCTCCATTATCCAACTTCCATATTTCCTTTTGGTTAGCTCTGGATGGCGTGCCTCTTTGAATTGCTTTCACGTGTGTGTTAGATTTCAAGATTTTAAAAATAATTTATTTCATGAAACCTGTAAAGCACAGCAAATACATTTAGTAGTGGTATACATTGGTGAAATCGATCCTCAAGTTACCAAGTCTTTCATAAAGTGTCCTTTGAGCTAAATAATTCCCACAGCAATTAAAAGATGATAACACAATTGATGGGAAATCCCCAGTCCTCCCCTTTTGAGTTACAGGTCCTTGAACCAAACCCCAATGGATACCAAGGGCCAACTCTATTATAGTCTGGAACATAAAGGCTATCCCCAACACATATTCAGGACCTTGGGCAGTTCCTTTCAAGTCTGGCCCCTATTGGCAGCCATCAGCTACCACTATCATTGACAATCAATATACTGCTATTGATGCAGTCTAGAATCACTTTAGCATTTTTAACTGCCACATTACAGTGTTGACTTATGTTCAGCTTGTGGTCTACTAAGCATGTCCAGAGGAGGGTGACTAAAATGGTGAAAGGTCTGGAAACTATGCCCTATGACTTGGGGAGCTGAATATGTTTAGCCTGGAAAAGAGAAGGCGAAGAGGTGATATGATAGCCCTGTTTAATTATGTGAAGGGTTGTCATACTGAGGATGGGGCAAGCTTGTTTTCTGCAGCTCTAGAGAATAGGACTCAGAGCAATGGATTCAAACTACAAGAAAAGAAATTACACCCCAACATTAGGAAGAACTTCTTGACAGTAAGAGATGTTTAACAGTGCAACACACTTCCTCGGAGAATGGTGGTGTCTCCTTTTTGGAGGTTTGTAAACAGAGGCTGGATGGCCATCAGTTGGGAGTGCTTTGATTGTGCATTCCTGCATGGAAGGAGGTTGGACTGGATGGCCCTTGAGGTCTCTTCCAACTCTTACGATTCTATGACCCCTCAGATCCCTTTCACACATAATGTTGTCTAGCCAGATGTCATGCATGCTAAAGTTGTAGTCTCTCAGCCTAAAACGAATGCAATGGCAAACCACTTCAGAAAAAATCTTCCCAAGAAAACACTGGAATAGGGTTACCAAAAGTTGGAGCTGACCTTAAGGTACATAACAACAGTAATTATGTTCAGGTGCTGTAGTGGTTTGAATGTTGGCTTGGTGGTTTGAGCATTGGACTATAATTCTGAAGACCAAGTATTGAATGCCCATTTGGCCATGGAACCCGACTGGGTGACCTTGGGCAAGTCACACTTTCTCAGTCTCAGAGGATGACCCTCCTCTAAAGAAACATGCCAAGAAAACCCTGCATTAGGTTCACCTTAGGGTTGCCATAAATGGCTTGAAGGCACACAACAACAAAGAAAGTAAAAAAACTAGAGAACTGCAGCTCTACCATAGGTAGGCCTCGCATAATTGGAGTGTGGTAACAGGAGCTATGCTGCGCCTCCTCAGTGTGAATGGCAGGGTTTTTTAAAATGGAAAAAAGGGAAGTTATTAAAACCAGTACTTTCCATAGTGGCAGAATTAAAAGATATAGCCATGTTAATCTGTAAAATCGTATGTAAAGAGATCTTGTAGCATCTTTGAGACTAACTGAAAGAGAGAAGTTGGCAGCATGAGCTTTCGTAGGCTTAAGTCTACTTCCAAGTCTAGGAAAGCTCATGCTGCCAACTTCTTTCTTTCAGTTAGTCTCAAAGGTGCTGCAAGATCTTTACTTAATAAAACCAAGTCAAACATGGGTAAAATGGCCATGACAGAGAAGCGGAGTAGCCCAAGAAGCCAACCTAGCAGCTGGCCAGCTGGCTCTCTTTAGCAGCTGCTGCCTGCCGTTGTGTCAGCTGAAGGAGGTGGCTGCAGCTGCACGATGCCCATGAATAGCCAAGGAGTGGTGTGTGCCGGCTGGCGGCCTGAGGAGTCAGGCTGGCTTTCTGAAAAGGAAAAGGCTGGGGGTGGAGGCTTGCTTTGTGAAATATTCCCCAGACCAGCAGGGAGGCCACAGTCCTTTGACTTGGTGCTTATTTGTTCCCCATGAGGAACCTCCTTAATGATGCCATGGGGATTCATGGGTTAATCTGGATGGGAGGGGAGAGAAGATTTCCCAGGCCCTAAACCATGAGAGCTGGATCATGCCACTGTCTGTGTGGATGCCACAGGCACCAGCTGGGCTGGAGCAAAGTTATTTGCCTTCAACAGCTCTAAAAAAGCTCTGAGCCTTTTCAACAACTCTAAAAAAGCTGGAGGAAAAATAGTTTTATTGGGATGGCTACAGGTACTCCAGACAGCCAACATGGTGTCATGATTTAGGAAACCAGGGTTTAATTCCTGCCCAACCACAAAACTCAATGGGGGCCTTGGGCAAGTCATGCTCTCAGCCATCTCTGAACAAATCTTTTTTTTATTATTATTTCAAGATTTGTAGTTAACAGCCATCAAGTCAATTTGGAGACCCTATGGATGAGAGGAAGAGCCATCATGGTGTAATGGTTTGTGCATTGGACTAGGACACTGGGAGACCAGGTTTCAAATCCCAGCTCGGTCCTGGAAACCTATTGGGTGACCTTGGGCAAGAAAAACTCCCTCAACCTCAGAGGATGGCAATGGCAAACTCCTCTTTGCCATTGCTATCCAAGTTTCAGTGATGAAACTTGCCAAGAAAACCCTATGATAAATTCATCTTAGGGTCTCCATAAGTCAGAAATGACTTGGAGACACACAACAATGACAATAAATCAGCGAGAGACTTCCAGTTCCTCCTATCATCAACACCCCTCTCAGGTCTTGCAGACTCAAAGCATTCATGACTTCCCTGAGATGATGATGATGGATTTGCATGCTGTCTTTCTCCCAGAAATCTTCGCCACGACTGCGCAACTTTCCTGGGAAAAGGCCTTTTAATTCCCCTGATTTCCCCCCGTGTGATAGTCTCCAAAGCTAGAATCATCCAAGCCATTGTATTCCTCATCAGTATGTATGGATGTGAAAGCTTGGACAGAAGGCAGATCAGAGAAAAATCAAGGCATTTGAGATTGGGGAAGAGCATTGAGGCTAACATGGACAGCCAAAAAGACAAATGGGTCCTTGAGCAGATAACACCAGAAATCTTCCTGGAAGCCAAGACGATCAAATTGAGACTGTCGTACTTTGGCCACATCACGAGAAGGCATGAATCATTGGAAAAGACAATGATGCCAGGAAAGGTAGACGGCAACAGAAAGAGAGTAGGACCATATGTCAGATCAGAGAGGTCACAGGCATGGATCTGGAGGAACTAAGCAGAGTAGTGAAGGACAGGGGCTATTGGAGATGTCTTATCCACAGGGTTGCCATGTGTAGGGCAATTAATCTAGACAACGAGGAAATCAAAATAAAAGTTTGCGTATGTAGGATCAAACATTGATCAGAATGGAGACTGCAGTCAAGAAATAAGACTAGGAATGGGAAGGGCAGGTATGAAAGAAGTGGACTTGAGGGCAGTTAACAATAACAACAGAGATGGAGGAGAAAGTTCCACTTACAGTCTGCCCTCCTTATCCACAGATGTTTAATCCACAGACTGAAGCATCCATGTCTTGGAAAATATTTTTTAAAAGTATAAATTCCAAATAGCAAAGCTTGTTTTTCCCTTTTATATAAAGGACACCATTTTGCTATGCCATTATATTTAATGGGCTGTGAGCATCCACAGATTTTGTTATCCACGGGGAATCCTGGAACCAAACCCCAGTGGATAAGAAGGACCCACCGTAATTTCTTCCTACATAAGCCCTGGTGGCGCAGTGGTTAAATGCCTGTACTGCAGCCACTCACTCACAAAAACCACAAGGTTGTGAGTTCAATACCAGCCAGAGGCCTGGTCAACTCAGCCTGACAACCTTCCCTAGGATGCTAAAATGAGTACTCAGCTTGTTGGGGGCAAGTAGTTTACACTTTGTAAACCGCTGAGTACATCGCTAACTGTTGGGATATATAGCAACTTTGCATACTGAGACCTGCTAGGAATGTAAATGCATGTCCATGGTAGCTTTAGTGCTTACTAACAGCCCCTCCTCAATTCCTATTTACTAAGAGCACCCCTTTTGTCCCTGAGAGACTCACTAATATTATGCCTTTGTTCTTGTCCAGAGAAACATGCCATCCCTTGCATGCTAAAGGGAAATTTCTACTTTGCTACCTCATCTTCTTTGCAACATGAAGTTAGATCCGTGTATATCGCTGCACACATGATTTTATAAGTAAACTTGTTATTTTCACTCTAACTAAAAGACGTTGTTTTAATTTGGGGACCTGTGGGCTGGGAGAGGAAAGTCAGCCTAGTTTTCTTCCTTCTCGCCTATATTCCACTGTGTTTGCTCTGCTGCTGAGATTAAACAATCTCTCCTACTTTCTTGAGTTTTCTAACAAATCTCAAGATAGAAAATGTCCAACACGAAGCAGTATGGAAATGCACTTGCTATGGCTGCTATTGCCAGGAGACCCCAAGGGCCACCCAGCCTAACTCCCAGCCAAAGCATTCCCAACAGAGGGAGGCCTCCAAAGGTTTGAGCACTGGATTCTAGAGACCAAGGTTGGGTTCCCCGTTTGCGCCTAGAAAACCCCGCTGGGTGGCTCTGGGCAAGAAGCCACACTCTCTCAGCCTCCTCAGGGGAAGGCAATGGCAAACCCCTCTGAAGAAGGCTTGCCAAGAAAACCTCAGGATAGATCGGCCATAGGGTCGCCATAAGCCATCAATGGCTGGGAGGCACACAGCAGGGACAATATATACAGAGGCACACATAAAAGGCCTTGAGAAATGTACTTTCAGGACTGCTGTCTCCACAGTTCAATGGCGGCTGTGGGATTCTGGGAGACGCCATCCCAAAGGAGTCACTAGTTCTTGGCTAGAGGATTGTGGAAGGGGTCATCCAAAAGAAAAGCACCTCTCTTGGCTGGGGGAGATGTGGCCCAAAAGAAGTGCTTTTCTGGGAAGCCAGGGGATTCTGGGAAGCCAGGGGATTCTGGGAAATGTGGTTCAAAAAAGTAACATTTGGGGGCTGGGGGAATCTAGGAGATTCTAGCGGATGTCTAAAAGTGCCACCTTTCTTGGCTAGGGCTGTGGGAGGCTAGGGCATCCTGGGAAATGTAGTCCCAACAAAGGAGCCAAATGCCTGGGAGGCTGGGGGATTCTGGGAGCTGTCGTCGGAAGGGCTGCGCGTGCGCCTGGGCCCCGCACGGCCTTCCCTGCTCCCTCCCGGCGCGTGTCTGGGGAGGAAGGCGGGCGCAACAGGTTCTGTCCCGCCGGAGGCGCCTTTTTGCCGAACAGGTTGGCGCGCGCCAGAGAGGCTCCTTTCCCGCGGCGCCTCTTTCCCTCACCGCGCACGCGCCGCGGCACGAGCCACAGCAGCACTCGTCCCGCCCCTCCTTCCCTTTTAAGGAGCCTCGTGGCCACACCCCTCCCCCTCCCTCCCTCCCCCTCATGAATATGTAATGTAGAGGCGCGCGCGGCGAATGGGCGAAGGAGCTGTCACTCCGGCCCCTTTTGCCGGGCGAGCGGAGGAGGAGGAGGAGGCGGCAGCAGCAGCGGCAGCCGCGGAGTTGTGAGGGAGACGCGCTCCAGGACGGACCCCTCCGAGGGAGCTCCCGCTGTTGCTCCAAGGAAGGAAGAAGCAGCGCCGCGCGGGAGGCAACACCCGCTCCCTCAAAGGCGCCCAAGAGAAAGAAGGGAGGGAGGGAAGGAAGGAAGGGAAGGAGCCCCCTCTTGCTGCCGACGCCGATGCTCCGGGGAGCGGCCGGTCCATGGCTGGTGCGGTCCCCCCGGGGCTGCTGCTTCTCCGCCGCCTCTTCCTCGCCTGCCTTCCCTGAGGAGCAGCGGCAGCGATGCGGGGATCCGGCGGCGGGAAGAGCCGGGACTGGGCGCTGCTCCGGCTCTGCCTCCTGCTCCTCACTTTAGCCGTCCAGGTAAAGAGGCAGAAGAGGGACCGAGGCTCTCTCTCTCTCTCTCTCTATGTATATCTATATATATATATGTAATGAAAGGTCTTTCCTTTCATCCCCTTGCCTTGGCTCGGAAACGCCGCCGCCGCCTCCTCCTCCTCCTCCTCCTTCCTTTGGTCTTTTGCAGGTAAAGAGGGGAAGAAGAAGAAGAAGAATAGCAATAGAAAGATAAGTCAGGAGCTTAATAGGTTTGCAAAGGGAAGAGCCCTGCCTCCCTCCTCCTGACTTCAGCCGTAGAAAAAAGGGGGGGGTCCTAATTAAAGTCAGATATAATGAATGGGCCTTTGATGGCATTTGTTTTCTTGGGAGGAGAGAGGAACGCCTCCCCCAAAGTTTAGCCCTAGAAAAGGGGAGAGAATCACAATTAAGAGGAAACGCCATTAATGGACAGCAGCATTTCCAGCATTTCTTTCCTGGGAAACTTATTTCCTTGCAAGGGCTGATATGTATAGGGAACCCAGGCCCCTCCTGACTCAAACCTCGGCGATTCACATCACAATACAATCAAAGGACGTTTTTGCAGCATTTACTCTTGCAAGGGGAGATAGATGCCCTTCCTAACTAGCTGCCCAAGGGAAAGGGAAAGGGAAGGGAAAGGGGGGGATGATAATAGTAATAATAAATATGGCTCGTTTTTCCAGGATTAGGTTTATTTTCTTGGAAGGAGGGAATGCCTCCTCTTCCTCCTCCTGCAAGAAATAGGCATTTAGCAATGCCTCCTGCTGCTGCAAGTCAACCGGGGAAAGGGGGAGGAAATACAATGTGATTAAGGACCTCTTCCAGCAATTGATTTAATTGCTTGCAAAGGGAGATAGATGCCTCCTCCTCCTAACTTTATCTGTAAGGTAAAAAAGAAAAAAGGAGGGGGAATAATAATAATAATAATAATAGTAATAATAATAAAGGAGCAATGCCTCCTCCTAACTTGAGTCGTGCAGGAAAAAGAGAGTCCATTCCCCAGCATCTCACTTATTTCCTTGCAAGTGGGGAATGCAAAGGGAAGCATCCATTTTTGCAACGTCTTTTTTATAAACTTTTCCACTTAATGCATGGATTTGGGGGGGGGCACCTTTCATCTTGTCCACCTTTTAGGGAGGATTGCAATAATAGTAATAATAATAATAATTAATAATATCATTTCCAAGGCCCGAAGTCTCTCTCTCTCTCTTTCCTTCTTGCACCTTCTTTCTTTTTCCACTCCCTGTTTTCCAATCTGCTCTGGAAAAGCCACGCTGAAACCAAGCTGCACGTTTTGCACGGGTGTGTGATGTGTGTCTGTATGTGAGGGTTGTTGTAACTCGGGATTATTTTTGGCATGTTGCATTTTTCTTTCCCCCCCCCTTTTTTTTTCTCTTCTTTTGGCAAAGGAGGGACTTCTTGCATCCCTGACCAGAGCCTTTTGCAAAAGGGCTGAAGTACAAGAACACCCCAAATCCACCAAGCAGCGATCACTTTCATTCCCAATGAACGTTGCACTCTTTTCTACCCAAGAAACGTATCCGTTTTTGGATTTGGGGTGCTGTACAGGGCCCACCGTAATGTCTCCCAGTACTAATAAATCCCTATTGATCCAGCCTTAGGGACTGATTGATCTGATTGAGTTCTTCAATTGCAAGTGGAACATTTTGCAGGTCTTTCTGGCACTCCTTCTAGGAACCTTTCCTCCAGAAAATGGCTTATTTTTTATTTTCTGGATTTTTCTCTCTCCTTCACCCCCCCCCCCCCCATATATATATATATATATATATATATATCTCAAGAAACACTTTGAGACCCCTGGCTCAGTGCTAGGGACTCCTGGGAATTGTAGTTTATTGTGGCACCAGAATCCTCTGACAGAGAAAAGGCTCAATGTCTCACAAACATTACAGCTCCCAGGTTTCCCTAGCATTGAGCCAGGGCACTTCAAACGGTCTCAAACTGGACTATTTCTGCAGTTTGGACCTTCAAAGGGGCTGCATGATCCCTTTGCATACTTTCAGATTGGGAGGGATTTGGGATGCTCCTCAAAAAGGTCCAAAACACACTGCAGAAACAATCCACTTTGAGACCGCTTTAACCGCCTTGGTTCAGTGTTAGGGAATGCTGGGAATTGTAGTTTATTGTGGGATCAGAGCTCTCTGACAAAGAAGGCTCAA
This sequence comes from Sceloporus undulatus, assembly GCF_019175285.1. Taxonomy (NCBI): domain Eukaryota; kingdom Metazoa; phylum Chordata; class Lepidosauria; order Squamata; family Phrynosomatidae; genus Sceloporus; species Sceloporus undulatus. The sequence goes on along the minus strand of NC_056522.1, from coordinate 367,905,213 downwards.
TGTCTCATAAAACTACAGTTCCCAGAATTCACTAAGGCAGTTAAAGCTATCTCAAACTGGATTATTTCTGCAATGTGTTTTGGACCAAAGAGGACATTACTTTGTGTTTTTGTTTTTTTTATATATTATTATTATTTTTTATTATCCTTTATTATGAAGAGCTGTAAATTTACACGCGCTGACATACAATCTTTATAGAAAAACAAAATCTGATTTATAACAGTAGTTAGAAGGTGTAGGAAACTCTTTTCCTTGTAAAATCTCCGTGCACTTTCCTTTTTCCTCCTTTTTTCCCCCTTTTGCATTTTTCATTCATAATCCTTATTTTTGGCCCCTGTATTTTAGGTCTCCCCGTCGACTGGCTATTTCGAGCTGCAGATTAACTCAGTGAAGATGTCAATGGCGAGTTGCTGAATGGGGAATGTTGCGATGGCACGAAAAAGAGCCCCAGTGCGGACTGCGCCGGGACGAGTGCGACACTTACGTGAAAGTTTGCTTGAAGGAATCCAGGCCAAGATCACCCCCCACTGGGACATGCAGTTTTGGCTCAGGATCTACCCCGGTCCTTGGTGGAATACTTTTTATCTCAACCACCGCAGTTTTCATGCGGGAAAAGTCAGGCATGGGGGCAGGATTGTCATCCCTTTCCAGTTTGCTTGGCGGTAGGTGAAAGTTTTCTTCCCTCCTTTATTTGCAAAGCCCTTCATGGGGAGGTTTGTGGGGGGCTTTTTTTGTGCATGGGAGATATTTGGGTGGGAAGTGGTCTTGTGTGTGCGTAATTCTTCTGCCTTTTGTGATGTTTTGAGATCTAGGTCCATTCCACAACACACTGTAGAAATAATCCAGTTTGAAACCACTTTAACTTAGTGCTAGGGAATCCTGGGATCTGTAGTTTTGTGAGAAAGCTATGGAGCCACAATAAACTGTATTTCCGGATTCCCTAGCACTGAGCCAAGGAAAACGGATCTTTCTGCAGTGTCTTTTGGCCCTAAAACACAGAGCAGTGGATTCAAATTACAGGAATGTAGTTCAACTGCCCTGGCCAGTGTAGGGAATTTGGAATTGTAGTGACTCCAGAGCTCTCTGACGAGAAGGCTAAATGTCTCAAAAACTACAGCTCCCAGAATTCCTATTATTTAACCGCCAGGGCAGTTAAAGCACTTTCAAACTGGTTATTTCAGCAGTGTGTTTTGGACCAAGTTCCCTTTTCCTCTTACCTTTTTGCTGTTTGCCAGGGAGGTAAATCTGTATTTTACCATTACTCTCTCTGGTTGGATCTGTCAGCACTGTAGAACCAATGGAGTTTGACACCACTTAACTGCTACGTTCCATCCTGCAGAACCCTGGTATTTGTGGTTTGGTGGGGTGTCACCACTCTTGGGCAGAGAAAGCTAAGACCTTGAGAACTACAGATCCCATTGGATGGTACTGTCAACACTTAAAGTGGTATCAAAGCGCATTATTCCTACATTGTACATGGACCGTTGCTGAGGGAGGAAGGGAGAGCACAAACCTCAAAACCACTCGATTTCACTCTGGTTAGGAAGGCTTTTTTTTCTTTGGACGAACAAAAAAGTCCCCAGAGGAGAGAGTTTGTGGGTTGTTGGGGATCAGTAGTCCTGTGCAATCTGGTGGAAATGGATTCAATCCAAGGGGGTTTTTTTTGGGGGGGGACGTTTTAAAAAAGGAGTTGGCGTTGGTTTCGGTTGCAAGGATTATTTCCAGTGCATTCTGACTCTCCAGAGGGGAGAACATACTGCAGAAATAACCCAGTTTGAGGCTCATTCTAGGGAATCTTGGGAATTGTAGTTTGTGAGACATTTAGCCTTCTCTGTCAAGAGAGCTCTGGTGCCACAACAAAACTGCAGTTCCCTGGATTCCCTAGCACTGAGCCAGGGCAGTTAGAGCGGTCTCAGACTGGATCATTTCTGCAGTGTGTTTTGGCCCAGAGGAGACCAGGGTGCATGGTGAGGTCCATTTATTGTGTATGCACGGTGTGTGTTTGTTTGTTCTGGGAAATGTTACCAAAAATTTGGAAAAGGGCACACCCAGAGGGATCTCTACAACCAGGGTGTGTCTCCTAGGAACAGCTGCTGGCCAGGAGGAGGAGGAGGGGGAGGAAGAAAGAAGTCAGTTGCGTGACAGCAAGCCTCCCTTGGTTGTTTTTTTTGCAAGATCCGGTGTGAGCAGCCAAGTCCCTGCAGAAGCCTGTTCATTTCTGCACAAGGGTGTGTGTTGTGTCTCTTGTGCGTGAGCGTTGTGGCTTGCACGCGCTTGCATCCCACTCCGTGGGGAGGGTACCTTGCTCTAGGGCGGTCTGGCCCTATATAGAAAAATAAATGTATGTGATTTCCACCAGCACCTTCTTCCACCTTCCTTTATATAATGCTTCTTGATTTGCAGAAAAGGCCTCTTTCCAGCAGGGGGCGCAGGGGGCTAATTTGGGCTCAAGGGAAATCTTTATGTGTCATTATGTATTACACACACACACACATATACATAGACATGCGCACAAATACATATTGTGTGTGTGTTATACACCTTTCACCAACCCTAAGGGGAACCTATTGTGGAGTTTCCTTGGCAAGATTTGTTCTGAGGGGGTTTGCCATGGCTCCCCTGAGGCTGAGAGAGTGTGACTTGCCCAGGGGTCACCCAGTGGGTTCCTTGACCGACCTGGAAATTGGACCCTGTTCTCCAGAGTCCTAGTCTGTCACTCAAACCACTGTGCCATGCTGTCGTCATATATATATATATATGTGTGTGGTGTGTGTGTGCATGTATTACACGTTTATATGTGTACACACAACCACACACATATATATATATACACACACAGTTAGTGATATATATATATATGTGTGTACAACCACACACCAGTATGTGTATGCATGTTGTGTGTATATATATAGAAAGAGAGCATACAATATTAATCTTCTCTCCATACACGTTTGAAGGCTTTTAAGCACGCTGCATGTGTGTATACAGTAGATGTTTAAAGCTTACAAACATGTATGGCAGGAGAGAGGATATATATATATATATATATATATATATATATATATATACATACATACATACCTACATACACACCTCCTCTCTCTGTGTCACATGTTTGATGGCATGCATATATATATTATTATATATTACAACACACACCAACACACACATACACTCTCCTGTCATACACGTTTGTAGGCTTTTAAACATGTGTGTGTGTGTGTATGTATGTATATGTTTTAAAAGCCTACAAACGGTATGACAGGTAGTGTGTGTGTGTGTATATATATAATCTATGCGCGCCTACAAACGTATATGGCAGGAGAGAGGAGATCTATCTGTATAGGTCTGTATTTTAAAAAGCCTGGAACTGCGCGTGTGGCGAAGCGAGAGAGAGGCGTCTCCCGCTGCTTTTGCTTTGGGAGCAGCTCCTGCTGCTGCTTGGCTTCTGCAGCCGCGGGCGAAGGGAGCGGAGCGCAGGCGGCGCGTGCGTTGCTGGCGGAGGGCGCGAGCCGCCGGGAGGGGGAGGGAGGGAGTTGGGGGCGTGGCCGGGAATGGCGCGCGCCTCAGCAACGGCCGTTCGGGAGAGAGGAAGGAGGAGACGCCTCTCACTCACCTGCCCCCCTGGAACACAGACACACCTCAGAGGGCCTCGCTCTTCCTCTCAGTGAACACAAGCCTCCCCCTCTGCAACACACAGACACAAACGCACTTCTCCTTCGGTGCCTTCACCTATAAGCCACCCAAATCATGTGTTTTGCCTTTTTTGCCTCTCTCTGAGGCTGGAGAGTGTGACTTGCCCAAGGGTCGCCCAGTGTGGAGTGTGTTAGTCCTCTAGGAAATCAATGTAGCACCTTTGGAAGAAAGGAGTTGGTGGTGTGTGGTTGCCTAGCATCGTGGGGGCCAAACATTGTGAGGAAATGTATTATAATAATATAACAACCCACCTTGATCCTTTTGGGAAAGGCGAGATGTCAATAAAATATGCTGCTATTAATAACAACAACAGTGTTCCCCTTCACTTTCTTCATTTATTGTTCCTTTCTCTCAAAGAAGAACCTGCTCTTCTGAGGGGAAGAACCAGAGAACGGAGGGAAGCCATCCCTCCCGATTTACATAAGCCCCCCTTGTGCACTGTGTTCTTGCGTGCCTTCAAGACGTTTTCCAAATTAGGGCCGACTTGAGGGCAATTGACAACAAGGCAAACCGTCATGGGTTTTTCTTGACAAGTTTCCTCATGGGGGGATTTGGCGTTGCCATCCTCTGAGGCTGAGCAAGTGTGACTTGCCCAAGTTCATTGCACTGTTTCCCCCCTCCCTCAACTCCCACCCCCAAACCTCTTAAACCTCTGTTTGCTTTTACGTATTAGGAGTGGAGAACTGTGACTTTGCGGTACACCTTTTGTTGTGTGTTGCCTTCCAGCCATTTGTGACACTTGGCGGTTGGCCAGGTGTCCCCCTTTATATAATGTCGCTGTTAAGTTGACTTTGACTTATGGTGACCCCATGAATGTGAAACTCCCAGGTTGCTTTATCATCAGCAGACTCAAGCTGTAGCTTCTACTGCCTTCTACCTTACCAAGCATTGTCTTTTCTAGTACTGTAAGTCATGTCTTCTCATGATACAGTATGTCCAAGTATGACAGCCTTGGTTTACCGTGTTGCCTTGGCTTCTAGGGAGAGTTTAGGTCAGTGATGGAGAACCTTTTACAGACCGAGTGCCCAACTGCAACCCGGACCCCACTTATTTATTGCAAAGGCACATCCCTCTGGCTTTCTAGTAAGAAACTCTGGCAAACTCTGTGCTAGGGCGACAGCATGTGTGCCCACAGAGGGCTCTGAGTGCCACCTCTGGCACGTGTGCCATAGGTTTGCATCACTGGTTTAGGTTGATTTGATTTACTCTAGGATCCATTTGTCTTTTTCGTAGTCCACATATCCGTAAAACTCTTCTCCAGCGCCACATCTCAAATGGTGTTGATTTCTTCTTACCAGCTTCCTTTACTGTCCATCTTTCACAGCCATCCCAGCAATGGACATGGCATAGAAATCCTACCTTGAATATTCAGTTAATGTATTTTACGCATCTTGTCTAGTTCCTTTCTATCTGCCCTTCCAAGTCCTAGTCTTTTTCAGATTTCTTCAGATTTCTTGACTGCAGCCTCCATTTTGATTAATGATTGAGCCTAGATCTGGAAAACCTGTGTGTTCATTGTCTGCTTTAAAGTTATGTAAATCATCTGGTCATTATTTGTTTTGTTTGCTTAATGTTCAACTGTAAACATGCCTTCTCACTTTCTTCCTTGAATGTCTTCAGCAATCACTCCAAGTCTTTGTTATTTTCTGCTAGTGGTGTGGTATCATCTGCGTAATTGTTGATGTTCCTTCCTCCAGTTTTCACATCTCCTTTTCTCCAAGTCTAGTCCTGTTTTGCCAGTTAGAAACCATTCGGTTTCTCCATATTCTGTTCTAACAGCAGCCTCTTGTCCTGAGTACAGGTTGTGCATCAGAACAATCAAATGCTGTGGCACACACATTCTTTAACAGTGATCCACAGTTTTTCACAGTCTGTACCATTAAAGGCTTTGCTATGATCTACAGCGCACAAGCTTCTTACATAATGGATAGATACAGATATAGATATAATGGATGTACCTTATTTCAGGGCTGGAAAGCTTGTTGCTTATAGGACTGGCAGGTGTCTTTTATTATAAGGGATGGCCCCCATTTGAGGGTAGAAATGTTTTTTCCTTTCAAACAGACTGAAGAAGATACAAAAAAATGCCATATTTTTGATATTGGCCCTTCATACAGGTAGAAATATGTGCATCTTGTAATTGATGGATGTGGACAATATGTTAATTTTACAGAAATACATGGCTAAGCTAACTGAGATCATTAGTTTGGTATTTAGATAAGAGCACAAACTTGCTAATAGCTACTTCCTGATTCACGGCTTGCTCTGCATGTCATGAACTTTGACTGTCCTGTATTGCTATTTTGAAAACCTGGCAACGCTGTGGTAAGGTGAACCTGTCAAGGAGTTTTCTTGCCAGGCTTTATTCAAAGGAGGTTTGCCATCACTTGTTTACCTCTGAGGCTGAAAGAGTGACTTGATCAAGAGAGTGAGATTTGCCTTGTGGGTTTCTGTAGCTGAGCAGAGATTCAAACTCTGGTCTAAACTAAGGTCCAAAACACTGCAAATGTAATCCATTTTGAGACCTCTTTAGCTTCCCTGGCTGAATGCTAGGGAATTCTAGGAACTGTAGTTTTGTCAGACATTTATTCTCCTTTGTCACAGCACTCTGGTGCCACAATAAACTACAGTTCCCAGGATTCCCTAGCACCGAGGCAGGGCAGTTAAAGCAGTCTCATACTGGTTTATTTCTGCAGTTGTGTTTTGGACCTAAGTCAAATGTCTCAAGCTAGTTCCAGTGCATTGTTACAGCTATGGAATTCACTGCCACAGGACATAATTGTGGATGCCAATTTATGTGGAGGCATACCAAGATATATTTGTGGAGGGTAGGGCCATCAGTGGAATGTGATCCAGATTACTAGATACTAGTAGATAGCGTCTCTTCTATGCTTCTGAATGTCAGTTGCTGGGGAACACTAGGTGAAGAGTTCCATTAAACTTATTTCATTTTGATGGGCTTTCATAGTCAATTGACTGGCCACTGTCTAAACAAAATGATGGACTAGATCAGTCTTTAGTCTGATCTGGTATGTCTTGGGAGTATAGCAACAGAGAAAGCAAAATTAGGGCATTGTTCCTTCAAATAAGAATTCTGCCACCTCTGTGAAATTTTCCAAATTGCAAGCACTGCAAAGAGTTGGGTACTGAAAATTGTTCACACCTGAGTGTTATTAGATTTGCTGTCCTTAATTCTCTGGGTAATTTTGTCTCCTTTTCTTTATTTCTATATGCTCAACTGAAGTTACAAGTTACTGCAATGCTGGAAATTTTGGGACTGAAGGAAAATGTCATTTAGGAGTGACAGGTTTCTTATGTGGGAGGCAACACCCTTATTTCACTCCCCTGTCGGTACATCCTTGGTATGCCTCTTACATTTTTGGACTGCATCTCCCCTAATCCTTCACTATTGGCTGAACAATTCAGTAGTGGGTAACTTTGGTCCTCCAGATAAATTTTTGGCCTACACCTCCCATCTGCCCCACCCAGCATGGTCTTTGGTAAGAAATAGCATGAGTTGTAATCCAAAACATCTGGAAGGCAAATAGTTTGGAACTTCTCCTTTAATTAATGCAAAGGTTTGTTCCTGAGGGCATGGTGGTTTTAAGTATGTTTAAAGTGAATTATTGAATACAGAGTGATAACAAAGAGCCTCCTTGTTTTGCAGGGCTGGCTGTAAAGGAAATGGCTTGAGAATTTGAATAAGCCTCTACATCTTTCCTGCCAAAAGTACTGGCAAACTGTTTCTTAGCACCCATGGGTACTAAGAGAAAAGTTGTGCTTCCCTGTGTGGAAGGCTGCATCTTACTGACTGAAAACATTACCTTAACTTGCACCTGTCTTAATTATCCCAATTCATGGAGGTCTTTTGTACTGTACCATTAGCTATCATAGTCTTTTCTATATGGCTGAGGAGTGAATTGGTGCTGTTAGTCTGTAAGTGTGAAAATATGCACCCATAAAAAAACCTTCCAAGTCTAAAGGGACTGGAAGACCATTAAGGTTTGTTGTCCATGTGCAGCAGAGACTACTTATTGCCTCCTCAAAAGCACACTTTCCATGCACCAACTGTATGATCTTTATCAAAGTTTTCAACCCCCCCCAGCAGCTGTGTTAGCCCTTTGCTCATCAGCTGGTGCACACATGGGTCTGTAAAGGAGGGCTGTAGAGATTTAGTAGTCACATACCTCACTATCTGGCTGATTGTCAAGGTACAATTTGTCCAGCTCCTCAGTTGGTTGTCTATGTAATAGAATACAGTACATAAGAGGTGTGTGTACTGTATAAGAAATGAGTGGAAGAAAGTGAGATGTGTTCTACTAAAATGCCTTTAAACCACCAAAAAATAGTAGGCTAAAAAAGTAGGTTGTTTCAGGGAAGAGGAGTCTCCAAAATGGATCCACCTGGGTTCTTTGTTTTGGTAGGGCAAAACATTCCTCTGCAGCTTGGGTGTCAAAACACACATGTAGACCTAAGATATCCACATGTGTGTTCACAAATGGGTTTTTATCTTTTGTTAGAGCTTGCACTGGTTTTTCAGGGATGATTGTGGGGTGAGAGTTAAATACTGATGCATGGTGAAACAAACATGATGGAAGACAGCACAGGAGGCAAAATCAGGTGCTGAGTTTAGAAACCAAAATCAAGGATTCTGTTTTGAGTAGTTTGAACAGTGGCAAGTGCAAACTATGCAATATTCTATGTTATGTCGGATGTGTGTAGCAACTTTCACTGTTGAGAGAATCCTCTTGACAGGCATTCAGAAGAGCTTGTTGAAGTAATGTAGTCAGTATCAAACCTGTAACCCAATTATTTCCTGGACTACAGTAGGGATAATTATCATGATCTGGTCTTTTAAGTGGTCATTGATGAATCATACATGGGATTGGCTTCTGGCTCACAGCAGAATAATCCAGGTTTTTTGCGTTTGTCACAGGAAAAAGAGTACAGTTGCCAAATTTGTGAGAGACTTGGAAATTTTTCCTTGCTGCAACAGGAGTATTTGTTGGAGAAATTATATTGTGTGAACGTGGTGAACATTTGTCAAGCTGGTTGTCAACAGTCACTAGGGAAACCAAAATCATATGCGGTTATGAGTCTTTGAAATTAAAAAAAAGTTGCATTCTTGTCCAGAGGCTGAACATAATCTATATATTACTCAAATATAGGGTACGTTGTGTAGCTTTAAAAGATAAGCAACTTCAAGCAGGAAGCCTTGTTCATTTTTAATCACTCAGGAGAGTTCCACCATTGTGTAAAAGTTATGACTTCGAGTTTCTGAGACTTCTCATTCTTCAGCTCCATATACTGTATCAACCTTCTTAAAAGCAATATCTCTCAGTGGTATACGTGTGCTAGCAGACAAAAGAGAATGAACTAGTAGTGCTACTCAGTTCATGGACCAACACCAGTTCCCAAACCATCAGCTGCCTATCTGTGGCAAGTTACCAGGAAACTACTGTATTCTAATTTGATAGTACTGTAGTTCAAATACGGTACCAGTTCCTGGCTGGCATTTAAAGTGAAAGAAAATGCTGGTCTGCCACATTGGGTAGCTTGAAAAGCACTTTTTGACAATACAGTATGGCTATTTCCAACTGTGTTCAGAGGAGTTTCTTCAAACTAGCTACGTATTTCTCATCCAGATGAGAAACGATCTATAGGCTGTCTATTGATGAACTTTATTTCTAATGTACAGTTGTGGAGAAGTGATTGTATCATTCTATAGTACAACTACAGCTAATGTGGAGTGTCACTGAAACACAGTTCTGCCTAGTCCCTCATGAACAGAGTGGTTTGGAATATCCCAAAAATTTAAAATTAAGCAGAGGTATTTCATGGCAGACAAATAGATGCAGAAGGAGTATTCCTAAGATAGAAAAAACTAGCACTGTAAAGGCAGAATTATCCTGAGGTTTTTATTGTCTTACAAGTACCATTGTTTGTTAAACTGTAGTAAATACAGGCTGCAGTCTTGCATGGCTTGGTGTGGTAGTCTATGTCCTGCTGTGCCATTTACTACCCCGTGAACCTACTCCGCATGGCCGTTGTGTGTCTGGTGGAGAGCAGGGGGATCAGAGAAGCATCTGGCTTAGTGGATGATGTGCTTGTTTTGCATCTGGCTACAAGGAGATAGTGCACCTGCAATTTTCCTGCTATCTACCAGGCACAGAATGGCTGAGTGGGGTCTTAAGAGCTGTGCATTAAGTCTGATCGCTTTGGAGGATAGAAGGGGATAACAACCTCCATAGCAACAACCAAAAAAAACCCAAACAAACCTGACCAAAACACCACATATGCAGGCATAAAGTTTACTTTTGCTGTATATGCTGCTAATAGGATGCCAGTCAGTGTTTCCTGTATGGTGTGTGATACGGAGAGAATAGTGACTTTAAGTCAGATAGGCAACCTAGTTATATGCTTATTTCCTTTGGCACTCATTAGGTCTTCAGGCAGTTTCATACTACATTTAGTTTTTATTTAGTCTCTGAATGAATGAAAGCTTACCTTCAGAGTAGTGACTGTAAATCTCAGGGACTGAATCTTGTATTTTAATAGTCAGATCGCAGTAGTTCCTCAGTATGACAAAACCTTAAATGGAATACCTTTATCTTTTATGCGGATAAACCTCTCCTATACTACTGGCAACCAAAATGTTTCAAATGGGAAGTTGTAGCTTGGGTAAGATGCAGTGATGGATGCAACCAGAGTACACAAATTTTTGGATTTACATGGAATATTTTATACTGCTTTTCAACAAACTTTTCAAAGTGGTTTACACAGTTTAATAAAGCTTTGCTGTTTTCAATAAAGATGTTCCAAATAGGCTTGATTGCCTCTGATGTTTCTGTCTGTCTTAAAAGCAGTGGCTCCCTGGAAGCAACTCTTCTTCACCTCCCTCTCCCTCACAACTAAATTCAACCAATCAGATAATGGCCTTCTGTTGCTATCTATTTGGTCCTTCAGAAAGCTGAATTCTGAAAGCTTGTCTACATGGACAAATTACCCCTGGGCATGTTGTATCCTTTTTACATGGCAGAGCCAAACACCAAATGGGTTTGTAGAGAGATCTTGTAGCACCTTTGAGACTAACTGAAAGAAAGAAGTTGGCAGCATGAGCTTTCGTAGACTTCAGTCTACTTCCTCAGATGCATTTAGTATCTTCACTACACCCAATTTGGGGCTTCCTTCTGCTAACCTACATTTAAATAACTCACCTTTTGCTGCAGGCTCTCTTCGCAATGATGACAGCAGCTGCCTTCACTTGTGGTCCCTGTGAGCTGTCTGGTGGCTCCACTGTGGATGCAAGTTGCTCTGAGGTCAAAACAAGGTGCCGAGCATTGATGGCTGGACACCTTGTCCTGACCTCAGCGATGGCACCAGGTGATGAACAGGAACTGTGTGAGAAGGCAGCCATCTGTTGTTAGCTATGAGAGCCAAAAACCTGCAGAGAAAGAGAACAGGTAAGGGTGGGAATTTGGGGCCAGATTACTCCAGCGGCAGCCTGGCAAGTGAAGACAAGCCCTCAGTGGCAGTTAAAATCTTCAGTGGGGGTGGCTTAATAGAGTTGCCCTCCTCCCCACACTGTTGTCAGTGCCATTCTCACTGCCCTTCCATCACAAAAGAGCAGCTCCTTGGAAGCATCTGCCCTTGAGATCAGATATAGAAGCATATAGCACAGATAGCAGAGTCAAGGACCAGATAACTTAGAGGTTCTTGCTTTACTGCCAGTTTTTATGAATATTTCCATTATCCCCAGTCTCCTCTGAACCCTCTGTATATGCCAGAGACCTTAATGCTGTCTTGTTTTGCTTCTGCATCATCCTCCTGGAAATATAACAAGCCTGTTTCTTCCCTGCCCCCATGGCTCTGCCTTATATATAGGGCTTACATAAAGAGAACTTTTTTCATTTTCTCTACTGCTTTGGAATAGGTTTTCACTTGCTGCCCCTCACTCCTGGAACCTTCTTCCCCTGCAAACGAGCCATCTCTTCTTTAACCAGCTTCAAAACGGAGCTGAAGACCATCCTGTTCAGAGAAGCGTTCCCAGGCATTGCATAATTGTCACTGGCTATTTGATGTTCTTTTGTTGTCTGTTTTATTTAATCACTTCCTGTATTGCTATGTATTTTATATGTATTATCCTACTAGAGAGGCCCCCTCCATCTTTCCCTTCTCCTTCTGTGTCGTGTCTTTTAGACTGTAAGCCCGAGGGCAGGGACCGTCCAATTAAAAAGATTGTATGTACAGCGCTTTATAAATAAAGCTTAATAATAATAATAATAATAGGTATGAGTGTCCCTTGCCTCTTTCCAGACACTTGCACGTTAGGGCAAGTTTAATGTTCCTGCAGTGTTATCTTGCTCAGTGATCTTGGAGAATGGTGGGGAAGGGGTCACAATTGCTAAGCTGTTGAGTTTTGTAAAGCATGGAATGCACCTAACTAGCATTTTATATTTGTGCCTCACTTTCAACAAGTTAACATACTTGATCCCATGGGTACGTTGGTGATGTATAAATGAGTATCAAATCATAAAATCATAGAATCATAGAGTTGGAAGAGACCACAAGAGTCATCCAGTCCAACCTCCTGCTATGCAGGAAATCTCAATCAAAGCATCCCCGACAGATAGCCATCCAGCCTTTGTTTAAAGGAAGGAGACTCCACTACACTCCAAGGGAGTTTGTTCCACTGTCAAACAGCCCTTATTGTCAGGAAGGTCCTCCTAATGTTGAGATGGAATCTCTTTTCCTGGAGCTTGCATCCATTGTTCGGGGTCCTGTTCTCTGGAGCAGCAGAAAACAAGCTAGCTCCCTCCTCAATGTGACATCCCTTCAAGTATTTAAACAAGGCTATCATATCACCTCTTAACCTTCTCTTCTCCATGCTAAACATCCCCAGCTCCCTGAGTCTTTCCTCATAGGACATGGTTTCCAGACCCTTCACCATTTTAGTAACCCTCCTTTGGACATGCTCCAGTTTCTCCACATCCTTTTTAAATGGTCTCACAAGTACCAGTGACCCTCTCTTTCATACTGTTTCTCACAATTGACAGATTCCGTTCTTTTCAGCTGCTTTGTGTCACTATGAGTTATAAGTCTTCTATTACTACCACAGATTCCTTTCTTTCTTCCATGTATGAAAAACTGGGTGAACAGCAGTGTTGTGAAAATGTTTATTCCTAAATCATACTGTTTAACACTCCTGATCTTAACTCCATATGATTTTAAGGAGACTCTGGATCAGAGTTGCAGAATATCCTATAATTTATCCATAGAATACTGGTTGCATAATACTAAATAATAATAAATAATAAAATTTTTATTTATATGCCGCCCTTCCTCCGATCAGGGCGGCTCACAACATAATTAAAATTCAAACAATTCCAATAAAAACATATTTAAAAACAAACCAACAGTAAAGCCCCAAAGCCCAACCTCTTGGCCACGAAAGAGAGGAGGGAGGCCCACAGGATATTTACTCGGGGAATGCCTGTTGGAATAGGAAGGTTTTGAGGTCCTTCCTAAATTGGGCCTACTGTCAGTTCAACATGTTTGGAACCTATCCTTTGTTTCTTCTGATGCTAAAACTATCCCAGTTAATCTGAAGAGTGTATGTACTCTTAAAAGAAATCTAGCTTGTAAATAACTACTTTTCCGGTCATCTGTTGAAAGTAGAGTGCCTTAGGACAGGGAAAGCTTTTGTAAACTGCCTCCCCCTCCATTTGGATTGTGAGTATGCTGCAAATCATTAACAGGTACCATTCGACAGGTGGCTAGTCAAACTTGTGGAGATGAGTAATGTTATAGGTTTATTGAAACATTTTTGTGGTATCTAAGGTTGTAATTCTGTGCAAACTTATTTTGAAGGAAGTGCCAAGTTGACTTGTCTCAGAGTAAATACAGTAGGATCAAGCTGTGAATTAAGGCACATTGAAAGATGTTTTTTTTTTAATTTTCAGTATTGTTTCTTGTTAGGATATATGTATCTGATGGGTTTCTGTTACAAGATTAATTCTACTAGATAAATTAGTTGGCAGTAAATAAAACTTTGGTTGTTCTAAATTGTGCTAAATTGAATATTGGAACACTTCACTTAGTTAAATTTTTAATGCTAATACAAGGCCTGTGCTGGAGCTGTGGACAATAATTTAAGGAAATAAAATGTTGTTTTAAACCACATAGAAATAATTGAATTAGAATCGTACAGTATCACAGAATCCTAGAGTTGGAAGAGACCACAAAGGCCATATGTACAGTCCAACTGCATGCCATGCAAGAAGACACAATCAAAGCACTCCCAACAGATGGCCATCCAGCTTCTGTTTAAAACCCTCCAAAGAAGGAGACTTCACCACACTCCAAGGCAGTGCATCCCACTGTCTTACAGCTTTTACTGTCGGGAGGTTCTTCCTAATGTTGAGGAGGAATCTCTTTTCCTGTAGTTTGCATCCATTGCTACAGGTCCTAAATCCATTGGAATATCTACTGTTGTTCTACATTTCTACTTGATTAAAATATATGGGATTGTTTACCTCTTAAAATCAAAAGGGAAATTATATAGTGCAGTAGCTGTTCAGCAGCAAGTTCAGGTTAATTCAGCATGGGACTGACTCAGGTAAGTGGGTAACTGGATAGCATTCTGCTTGCTGCTTCCAAATGTCTTAAGCTGGGCAAATTTAATAATGGTAGACCTCTTGTAAACTACATTCTATTCCATTAAAATTAAACTACACTATAATAATAATAATAATAATAATAATAATAATAATAATAATAATAATAAT
>NC_056522.1:367874528-367890720 GCF_019175285.1 Sceloporus undulatus | reverse complement strand
TTTAATTACCGCATGTCTCTAGAAGCTAGCTATATTTGTCAGGTTGAAATTCTTGCCTTGCAAATGCTGATAGTGGAATCCTTAAAAAATCTTTTATGTCTTTATAAACATGTTTAGAGTTGCACTTTTTTGTGCTGTCATAAATCAGAACCCCTTGGCTGTGACCACATCCCAGTCTCTTAAAATTAAAATGTTTAACTTGGAAACTATTCTGCCAAAGTCAGACAGAAAAATATAGGCATTGTTGTTGTACTGATAGCAATCTTCTCATCATCACTCTTCTTTCTTACCCTAAACTTTTACTTCTAATGTTGGATTATTGAGACATTACACAAATAACCTGGACAAACATTTAGTTGTCCAGGTGACAAAATTGACTCTCTAGTACTAAATGGTAGTTCACTTGATCTAAAATAGCTGCATCAGTGACTGACAGCAGCTTGGCTTTCAAGTCAGGTCTGTAATGTAAATAGTTTGAAACATGAAAGCTATATAGGTACACATGGTTACCTCTTTGGTTGGTCTGCACCTTCCTTACAAACATTGTGCTCTGAGAACTTCACTTGCTGTGAGTTTTCTTTCTAGGAATAATCTGTTTCTCAATGTTTAAGGAACTCAAGTTTGCTCCTGAGAGTTTCACAAATTATACTAGAATAAAAATTTTATAGCACAAATTCTTTATCTTAAAGATGTCCTAGAGTTAGTGTTGCTTGTATCTGACAGCAAATCCTGACTGAGGTGAGGAGAGCAAAGGCGTGGGGCTGACTCCTCATCTGCAGCCCTACAAACTAGCGCTGGTGAATTGGGATCCTTCCTGTTAGTCACAAGAGGAGATTTTCCTGTGCTACAACCAGGCTGATACGGAGTGGTTTTGGATCAAAAGGTTACAATATTTTTTCCAGTTTTGGTTTTCTGCCTGCATCCATCTGTAGCAGTTGTCCACCTGAGCACAACAGGGGTCTCTACAACAGACCCCCCCCCCCCCCAAACAGTAGAGAAGATGCACCATTTTACCATTCTAACTACCCCTCCAGCCACCAACATTGGGGGTTAGCATGGAACTGTAAGCTTTCTTATTTATTGAATGTGTGTGCGTGTGCATGTGAGCACAAGAGAGTGCTATTTCTGTTAAAAATGGTCCTAAAGGTAACTGGCAAGAACACTAAAAAAAACCCAATACAAGTAAACATAACATTTTAAAATAAAACAATAAAAACCAACAGCTGACAGTAAGCTCAAATGCTAAAGAAGTATATGAATAAGGAAAATATTGCCTGCTTGGAAAAGGGGACATCAGAAGAGGTTGACTTCCATAGTTCCATTTGCCCAGCTTTCACTGATTCTGACTCATTTCATTTTTCAATACTCTTGTTGAAAGGGATACATGCAGCTTTAGAACAAGTAGAGAGTTGCCTAAGAGTGACTGAAAACTGAGACATTTGACTGGTACTAGTTCATTGTACTTCAAAGTCTATTCTTATAAGGGCCAAAGATCCTTCACAGGTTTCTTCAAGTCTACACATTCTTCAGCAATCATCCACATAATAGGACATGTTGTTTGACTCAGGTTAACATACCACTGACAGTGCAGGAAGAATGGAGGGGGAACAGAGTCAGAGATGCCTGAAGGACAAGGGATAAGTTTTAACAGAGCATATGACTCAAACCAGCCGTACCATATGATGCAAAAGGAAGCGGAGGTGACAGTGTCCACGTTTTCAGGCAGTTTGATGTAAGGAATGGTACTTTGGGGTGGGGGATGAATCACCTCCACTGTGTAGAATAACATGAGAGGCCTACATTTTGTATGCTAATATAAGTACATTTGGGGAGTGTTGTGTACAGCAATTTTATCATTACTTTTCCTGATAAAATCTTGGAATTGGATTTTCTGTCTCTCATGGCTCAGCCTCTAACTAGTGCTTTGTTCATTCTTGTTCCATAACATTCCTTCGGATGAATAATCAAAAGATAACAGTACTTTTCTGGGTCTCTTTCTACATGCATAATGCTGTACCTAATAGAAAGGGGTCAGATTCAGAATATTTAAATGTTGTTGAATTTCCCAGCTTTCTGTAGTATTTAACTACATATCCTTCCCAAACCAAGAAAGACCACATGGACTCACTTACCTCTTCCAGGGTGTCAGTTGTTGTTGTTGTTGTTGTTGTTATGCTTTATTTATATAGCACTGTAGAGTTGGGAAATAGGTTTGTTTTTCACTTGAGTTAACATACCAAAACATTAAGTAAAAACCCTTCATATCTATTAAAATATGTATGGAACTGTGCACATCTACCTGACATTTTTGTTAAACCATTGAGCCAGTGGCCAAGGGATCACTTTATACTTTCTTTTCTTGTTGCTATGTTAAATATTGAGTAGGACATTGAGGCAGTAATCTTGTATTCACTTATCTGGGAATTTCATCTCACTAGAAACATAGAATCATACAGTTGGAAGAGACTGCAAAGGCCATCCAGTCCAAACCCCTGCCATGCAGGAACTCTCAGTCAAAGCATCCCCAACAAATGACCATCCAGCTTCTGATTAAAGACCTCCAAAGAAGGAGACTCCACCACACTCCGAGGGAGTGTGTTCCACTGTAGAACAACTCTTATTGTCAGGAAGTTCCTCCTAATGTTGAGGTGGCATCTCTTTTCCTGTAGTTTGCATCCATTGCTTTGGCCCTCCCTTTAAAATGTAGCACATTTTGAGAGAGTTGCATTTGTTGCTGGATATTTGAGGGAGCATCTCACTATATGTCTGTCTACAAAACTGTTGGAGGGGGCCTCCACCGTATTCTGACAGTAGGAAAAATACATTCTGGGATAAATTATTATTTATTATTTTAAATTGATTATATTGTAAGCTGCCTCAGATAGTCGATTATAGATTAGAATATAAATATTTTAACAAATTCATAAATTATTTCCTTCTTTCTGAAACCCACATGCCTCTAGGTAAAAGCGATCAGCGACTGTATGCTAAAAGTGAATGGAACCGGAGCCAGAACCACCTAACACTTTCTTTGACGTACCCATTCAGCATTCTTCCCCATTGCTTATTCAGAAATAATTTTTTGAACAATTTTTGATGTCATTAAGAATCATAGAATCATAGAGTTGGAAGAGACCACAAGGGCCATCCAGTCCAACCCCCTGCCATACAGGAAATCCAAATCAAAGCATCCCCAACAGATGGCCATCTAGCCTCTGCTTAAAGACCTCCAAGGAAGGAGATTCCACTACACTCCGGGGGAGTTTGTTTCACTGTCAAACAGCCCTTACTGTCAGGAAGTTCTTCCTAATGTTGAGGTGGAATCTCTTTTCCTGTAGCTTGCATCCATTGTTCCGGGTCCTAGTCTCTGGAGCAGCAGAAAACAAGCTTGCTCCCTTAAGGATTTCCTAAAAGCCCTACTGTGACATGAATGCCAGCATGGTGTAGTGTTTAGAGCATTGGTCTATAGAGTTTGAATCCCAACTCAGCATGGAAACCCACTGGGTGACATTGGGCAAGTTATACTTTCTCAGCTTCAGAGGAAGGCAAAGGCAAACCTCATTTGAATAGAAGCCCTGTAATAAGGTCACCTTAGGATCACCATAAGTCGGAAATGACTTGAAGTGATACAACAACAACAATTGTCATATGGCAGAGGTAACATTTTGGGGGGGAGTCACAGTGTATGGAGAAGACAGGGTTAACTTTTTCCTTCCATTTGTAAGTCAGTTTGAAAACTGTAGAGCATTTAAGCTTATAATTTTTTTCATTGGTATAGAAAGGCTTCTTTGGAAGCCTAAAGGCAGGGAAGCCTCCAGCCGTATACAGCAGTCTCATGAGTGACACCAACTCCCTGCCCATGGTTTACTTCCAGAAATCAGAACATTTTTTTCCTGTCTGGCCTCCCTGGATGATCAGAACCTCTGTATGTAGAGAAATCTTGTAGCATCTTTGAGACTAACTGAAAGAAAGAAGTTGGCAGCATGAGCTTTCATAGGCTAGAGTCTACTTACTCAGCTGCATTTAGATTTGGATTCGTCTGATGGAATTGGATCACAGATCTTTGTGTGACCTGTAACTAATTTGTCACAACATGCAATTTCCTCAAAAATGTCTTGTAGCTGCTATGTTGTACAGTACAACCAACATATCCACTGAAACAGTACCCATGATTTCACTTAACCTCCATCCAAGTACATATATATTATCTTTAGACATCCAGTATAATTCTATGCTATGCTTCTGCCAAAGGTTAACCATAGAGTCACACTGGAGGACCTAGAGATTTCTAGTAACAAGGAATTTCTAGGTCTTCCAGCACTAATCTATGTGTTATTTTTGCCAGAAATCATTCATTTCAGTAGGGTTCAGTATTAGCCATAGTTTCACATTTCCATGGTAAGTCCAGGAACGTATCTTTCATAGATACGGGGGTCATATTGTATAACTGATGTTGCTAGTGCTTCCCCTTTTAGGAAGCAGAATTTCCTAGAGTTGGCTGTATGGTAGAAAGAGTATTATGGTTCATTGAAGATAGCCTAGTAGGCTCTATAGTTTGCTTTCTTCTATACTTTATTTCTAAAGTCTGTTTTCTTCAAGCATCCTCTGACTTAGACCGCTATTGCTAGTCTGAAGGCATCTTTGTCCTTAAACTTTTTCCACTCATCAGATGATAACACTCTTATCATAAGCCTATTACTTCTGAGGCATTGCCTAGAACAGCCCTTTGTCTGCCTCAGCAACTTGCAGATGTACTGCCCTGCAATTCTCATCATCAGAAGCCCTGAAGGAAGTTGTAGTCCAAACACATTTAAGGGCATCATCTGAGGAGGATTTGAGCTATAAACTACTTCAGGAATTCTCTCTCCACCCACTACAGCAAGGTTCAAATATTTGTGGGATCAGAGATGTTCTACAGCCATGTATTCTTGCCCAAATCTGCTTTGTCTGGGTTTCTGCTAATCATTGTAAGAAGCTTCAGAATTATCTGATTACTAGATATAAAATGTCATATTTCTCAAGCTTGTCTAAAGATTGGTATTGTTTGCATGTATATCAAGTGTTGAATTGAAAGGACTGAGGTACAGCTAGTACTAAGATGTTAGTTGTATGTGGCTTGGGAAAAACATACCTATTTGAGCCCTAAGTATCCTCACAGAATCCTAAATGGGCCCCAAGGTACTTTTAATATCAGAAGTTCACTGTGGTGTCTCATATTATTATTACAGTATTACTATTATTCATTCTGTGGTGGTATAAGCTGCTTGAAAAAGCTCTATGATAGTTATTTTTGGTACTTCAAAGAAGTTCAATAAAAGATCAGATTGTTTTTAAAGACCATCTTGTTAAGACATGTATTTTTCTTTTTGTTTTAAATTGTTCATGTTGATACTCAGGTATCATATTTCGCATATGGATTTCCCCTAGAATTGGGTATAACTTGGCTCCTCTTTGTATAAGATCAAGTTATCAAATACTGTACTACTACAGTGTTCAATAGGAGATGACTTTTGGAGAGAAGATGTCTCTGCACCTTGCTATCAAGAAACCATACGGTATATAACAATATGGTGTATAATGAGAAGGAGTTGGATTACACAAATCCTTAATTGTGGTCTGTGGATACTTGGTTTTTTGTGGATTCCTAAATGGCTCATATAGATATATAATTCGAAGTTGCAGTTATATGAGAAGCTTCACTTTGTCTTGTGTAATCATGTTTATTATTGCTCATGTTCCTACCTGATTGAAATAATGATTGTTAAAAGACTCTTCAGTGAAGAGAGAGCATAACTACTGCAACTTTCTATAAGATTTTTCTTGCAACAATCCCAAAGATCACTTAAAAACGAAAAATACTTCAAACAAGAGTATTTTTGAACACAGGTATTTCTTGGTAAAGTAAGAGAACAAAATGCTTGTATACTGTAACAGAATAAAATTCTAGTGTGAAGCCATTTTGAGTTACAGTGCATCTTCAACAGTTGTACTGTGATGTGACAGTGTCACTGTTACCTTGGAAGGAAATAATTTATTCTATATTTTGCAGGACATCAACATCACATATAGTCCAATAAATAAATATGTTGTAAGTAATGAAATCTTGTTTTATTTTCTACCAGAATAATGGTTTTTAGTATTTAGGTTTCTGGACTTTCAGACACATAGTTTCACCTTCAAATGTTAGGTGTTATGTGAATCAGTAAGGGGCACCATGTCTCTTTCTTGTAGAAGGAGTTCCTGCTTAACAATGCAGGCCAACGTTGAATTAATATATTCATTCTTCCCCCTGGTCTGGATTTGTTAGTGAGGGGTATGTGGTTATGTAAACAGCTAATCTGTCTCAGTGTGCTTAGCTGGTGCCTGTGTTATTTTCAAAATACCAACCATGTCTCCCCAGTATTACTGCGTTCGAGTAGTAATATTTT
This sequence comes from Sceloporus undulatus, assembly GCF_019175285.1. NCBI lineage: Eukaryota > Metazoa > Chordata > Lepidosauria > Squamata > Phrynosomatidae > Sceloporus > Sceloporus undulatus. Next base: position 367,884,292 of record NC_056522.1, on the reverse strand, counting down.
GCTACTAAGGAGGAATAATTGAGTTTTTTCAAAGGCTTCATTTCTGTAGAAGCAAAGATAAATCATCATTCAAACATGACAGCTAACTCCAGCTGTGGTTTAAGATACTCTAGAAATTTAAAAATTGGTTCTTCTGGTTCTTTTGCACAGTAATGAAAGAAGGCGATACAAAGGAAAAACTTTAAGGGAAGTTGTCTCTCACGAGATGGTCTTTACTAAAGTGGAAAAAAAATACAGAGCTAGGAGACAGTTGTGCTTAATACATGTGTTCTCTTGTACTTGTTGAACTTGAACAGAAAAGTTTATTCCAAGAATAAACTCTTCCAGAACATGGCCACATAGCCCAAAAAACACACAAAAAACTATTGATGCCGTGAAAGCCTACGACTTGAACAGAAAAATTCTAGTACTTTCGAAGTGACTTATGCTTTTTCAGTACTTTTCAGTTGTGTATAGATTATCAAGACAGTGGTTTTTTTGTCCTGACTTTATCTGCTGAAGTTCATACATTCCACAACTTAACTTTAAAAATGTATAGATGGCACGCCCATAACATTAGTGTGCCAGAAATAAAAATGTATGGAAATCATGGAAGTTCACCTATAGGATTTTATAGTTTTGTTTTGTAGAGGTCCCTTAACCACTGTGGTCACATCTCCCCTCATGTTCCCCGATATGTAGAAGAAATTGGCATTGTGAGTTCTAATAGGAACAGAATAGATAAAACTTTCAAAGGAGATAAACATACACATTCATATACTGTACTGCTGTTGTGGAAAAAAGGGCAGTTGGACAGTGGTAAGGAAGGTGAATAATATTTGAGAGGAGTACTCATAAAAAGTGGAATAAGAAAAGATTAATCTCTGTTAAGTTACTGATTTCTCTAGAAAGAAGTTAATTGGAACAAGTGGTGTGAAGGATGGATTTATCAAGAACTGTGGAGGTTCAGCAGTACCAGTGAAGGGAAAAAATCTGTTCCAGACAAATTTCAAAGGTATTCAGAAGTCTCTCAGTTTGGAAGATGTTTTCAGTTTGTGTTTTGTTTCTGGTGAACTCTCAACTGCAATTCTATAGCATAATTAGATATGTCTGGTCTGTGTATGCAGACATTCCTTTATAGACTAGAGCAGTGGTGGCGAACCTATGACACGGGTGCCAGAGGGAGCACTCAGAGCCTTCTCTGTGGGCATACATGCCATTGCCCCAGCACAGAGTTTGCCAGAGTTACTACCTAGAAAGCCAGAGGAGTGTGGCACTTTGCAATAAATAAGTGGGTTTTGGGTTGCAGTTTGGCCACTCGATCTCTAAAAAGTTCACCATCTCTGGACTAGAGTGGCATTGACAGTGAGAGTATAGGTCCTTACACTCATTAATAGAGTGCCTCTTGCCTACTTACCAATATACTCACTTAGAATAGACATGTGAAGAAAGCTAATGGTATCTTCATTTGGTTGAATGGTCAGTACCAAGAGTGAAAGAATTCTCAGTGAAGAAGAATTGGTAGAACAGAAGACAGATGCAAGAAGGTCTGTGATGACATAAAAGGAAAAACACACAACTAAGACAGGCCAGTTGCTCAGCTTCTAGTCGCCAGCTGATGCATAACTGTGTTGGGCATCACAGCAATTTGGTATTCAAGAGAATTTCAGCTTGCTGTGAATGATCCAGGTGCAAATAGCTCCTGTTTGTTTGTGATAGGTGAACCTGGCAGTGAGCTCACTCTCTATTTTCCCTCTGCCAACAAATTTAAGAATACACCCAGAGATTGTTGTGAAGTTAATTATCTGGATTGTTGGGGGTGGGAACGGGCCTGATTGGGTTTGCAAGTAACATTCAATAAACCATGACTTGAACATCTAGTTTATTAAATACGTCTGAAGGAAGTGGACCACATCTGCAGAAGCTTTGTGCTACAACTTTCACACAGTCAGGACTATCCCAAAAATCTTAGTCTTGCTGCATCATGTTATTAAAAGAGAGCAAAAACATACTAGTTTTGGAGCTTTTATTGCCAAACCTCTCTTCAGTAGCATGCCAGGGGCTTTTTGTGCCATCAATGGTCCCCAGTTCGTCCTCATTCTCCCTTAACCCTGCCTTCCTGCCCTATGTCCTACCCAACATGCCTATCTTTCTTTTTCTTTGTAGTTGCAATGCAATTCTAGAGTAATGGGTATGTGATTTAGTAAAAGAAAAAAAGAGCAGGGAGGAAAAAGTGAAAAAAATGGTGGGAAAACAATGGGAATAGCAATGGGGAGGGGGAAAGGGAAAAAGGAGGACATTGACACTATGCAACTGCCCAATATTGGGACTGCTATGGTCTGTCACTCACACCTGTGGAGTGATAGGGTGGCAGTACAATTGGCTGCTTATTTGCAGGTATTATCAATGAAACTATGCCCTCTTCAGAAGCACATCAGCAACAGATTGGAGGTGACATTGTGTGACAGTACTGCCAAAGGCGCCATTCTTTTGGTAAAATTGTGTCTGATTGGGTCCTTTGTCTCAAAGGTGATACAAGATCCATTTGCATATTGTGGTTTGTTGAGGCATTACCACTGCTTAGTATTCCTGTGGGACTTAACCTTGATTTCTGAATGTGGTTGTTTTCTGTAAAGGAAAATCTGCTAGGAATAAGTGACCAGTTAAGGGTAAACTGAAGAACATGTTGTTCCATGGGATTGTGTTTCTTTCCTTTTCAGCTGTGTACTGTGTTCTTGTGACAAAATGTCATGAGTTCTGGGTAAAATGTTTACAACACAGTGTTGTATCATGTGTACCTGATGAAATGGTCTCTGGTTCATTGCATCTGTATCTTATCTTTCGGACATCTGTTCTTTGGCCTATATACCTTTTGAGTTTCTGAGTTTGGATGTTGCTGGCTGTTTCTCTTTATTCCCCTGCTCAAGGTTCAGAAAAAGCATATCTCTTAGTATTACCTCTCCTTGCAAGTGTAGAAGTGCTGCTTAATGGTCAGTGACTGGCTTTCAATTGAAATAAAGTTCAGTGGAAGTGTTGTGTCTGCAGACAAATGTGGTGAGACTTTTTGTTTGAACTTGTGTGATTCTAGTATAGATTCATAAGGGGATTTTGATTTTATATGCTGAAGCATAGCTTAACAACTGCATGGGGATGTGAGGAAGTTTTCATCCTTGTGGGCTGCATTGTTATATCGGAAGTTCACTAGAGGTGATGAGGTGTTCCATTTTGGCCAGGTTGTGGCCTGTTTTAATGGTAAAGATGAAAACAAATCACTGTATTTGTGGGCATTTGTCCTATATATGGGAGATTTGTGGATTTAAAAAAAAAAAAACTGAAAAATCACCTGAAAAGTGTGGGGATCTAGTGCCTTTGGGCAGTGCTGAGGGCTTCAACATCTATAAAAGAGACCGCTTGTTCATGGAACACATGTGCACTGTATTTTTCCAGCCATTGGTTTAAACAATACGCTGTGCATAATACAGTATATATTATGTACACTTGAAAGAATGGGGCAGGGTTCCCGTCTACAAGGAAGTCTGCATAAACTCCCTGTATTGGATAGGTACATGCACTGTTGGAGTGTTTTCCCTAAGATCCTCAATTGAGTTGGTGGCTGAGATGGCATTTGAGCTGGGACTTTTCTGTGCACCAGGAGTTCTTCACCTTACACTGGGTTTAGGAAGTACAAAAATGTAAATTAGACCTTGCATATGACCTACAATATTTTCTAAAACAAATGCTGTGGTGCTCAAGAGATATTTGGAAGTTTCAAGGCAAATATTGCAAAGTAAAATCATGCATCTTCATTAGAGGAACGCTCAGGTTTTTAATATCCCTGTGCCTTGTTGTTGCTGAAAATTTCCTCTTCTCTTGTGGTGTGGGGTGTCATTATTTTCAAATGGAAATAGGATAAAGCAAGCGTTAAATTAACCTCTTACTCCATGTTGGATGTGTGTGGCATTTTTGGAGGGGAAGAGATGTGGGGGATTGAACAATATGTATGAATCATATGCTGTCAAGTAAGCATTTCATTTGGCCCTGGGGATATGAACCAGAGTAGTGGAATAGTTTGAGTCTTATGCATATTCAAGTGAGTTCGCTGAGTTCATTAGAAAGTGAGCATAAAAAGAATTGATTTGAGAAGAATAATCTCTTAAATACAAGCTAATTTTAAAATCTGAGGTAGATGTATGGGTGAAAAGAATCTAAACTTTCTTTGCAGTCTATCACCTAATGGTACTACTTCCATTTGGGCTCACTTCAGCATCTAAGCCCAACTGAGAGAGAAACACCAGGAAAAACAGACCTTGGGGAGGCATCCTCATCCATGTACACTTCTGTATTCTACACAACAAATGTATAGAAGTTGCGCATCTGCAGTTGAGAGATACCACTGTATAGACAACAGTTTGATTTATTTTTATCTATAATCATCACCTTTTCATTTTGAAGATGTATGATATGTAATGTTCACTTTTTTTGAGTTCTAGTGGCACATGCTTTGATCCTGTGTTCTTGCTAAATACCTTTGCAATTCTTTTGGGGGTTCATTTTTATCCTTAGAGGAAAGGCATCCTCACCAACTTCACTCAGTTCTACAGCTCATTTATACAGTTTTTTCCCCCTGTTGGCTTCATCTTAGTTTTTCATCAGTCCACGTGATGCAGTGGAGTGGAACTTGAAGAAGAAGGAATTGAGAGTGGAATTGTGAAATTTGATATAGACGTTTGGCATGTATTGATTCCTCATGGTACACACTTGTAGTTTGAATATGTATTTAGCTGAAGGGTATTGCTAGATAAAACTGAAATGTACATTGGTATCCCTCCTTTACTTTACATTGAATAAATCCTTACTGATTTTGCTAGAGTTTACTTCAGAGCTAATATGTTTAGGAGTTTACTTTAACTGTGGTGTGACTCAGAATTAAGCAATGCTTCCAAGTTCTCATGAGGCTTTACCACATTTCTGCTTGTGACAAATGCTGGGTGTTCTGGTTTTTTCCTAGTTGGAAAACCCTAGTTTTCAGCAAGTTGAAATTCGCAGTTTGCTAATCCTACTTAATTAATTTTAATTGTATGCCCATGTGTAACTGTAGCGGCATTTCAGTACTGTATTTTGAATGAAGATGAATCTAGGTTAGAACAGTTTATGGTAACAGTAAATTGCATGTGTGTAACTTGATATTCTGGAGACCTCTGCATCTTATACTGGCAGTAGCAGATGGCTTCCTTTTTAAGGTGCCCTAGTTGGAGGCATTAGATTGAATGATTTCATGGAATTGTAGAGCGGAATTGACTAAGCATAGATCTTCTCTGTTATCTCTCTACTGTTACTGAAGACCCATTGCATGCCAAATGATCCAAAATATATTAGTCTCTAGCTCCAAGTGGCATGCAGTTTTGTATATGTTTTGGTATTTTGTATTCTTCTGTAAAATATTTTTAAATTGTAAGCCTGAGGGCAGGGAAACATCTATTATCCCCTCTGTTGTAAGCCGCCCAGATTCCCAGTGATTGGGCAGCATATAAATAAATCCTATTATTATTATATTATTATTATTATGTGGTTCACTGTAATTTTAGTAGCTAGCATATATACTCGACTATAAGCCAACCTCACGTATAAATCGGGGGCGGGTTTTGTGGCCAAAATCATGAATTATGGTATGACCCGTGGAAAGTAAACAGTAAAACTTAGGGGCATGTAACAAAGGATATAAAGGACAAAGCAAAAGAAAACCATACCAAAGAAGTTTAAAACTTCTGGCAGGCATAGCTGTTTGTGCTCATCCTAAAGGCTTAATGGATGAAGAGAGACCTACTGTATATACTCCTGTGTAAGTCTAGAAATTTTAGTCAAAAAATTGACCCTAAAAACCTGGGTCGACTTATCCATGGGACAATGTAAATACTGCACTTTAACTCATATAAAAAGGGAATCATCCCCCGGTGAAAGTCAAAAGTATAATGTGTCCTGGAAACACTCACCCATCTCAATAGCCTTACTGATTTTGCTAGAGTTTCTTCAGAGCTAAATATGTTTAGGAGTTACGTACTTTAACATGTGTGTTTTGTGACTCAAGAATTAAGCAATGCTTCCAAGTTCTCATGAGCTTAACCACATTTCCTGCTTGTGACAAATGCTGGGTGTTCTGGTTTTTTCCTAGTTGGAAAACTCGAGTTTTCAGCAAGTTGAAATTTGCAGTTTGCTAATCCTACTTAATATAATTTTATTGTATGCCCATGTGTAACTGTAGCGCATTTCAATACAGTACTGTATTGGAATGAATGAGGATCTAGGTTACGACAGCTTATGGTAACAGTAAATTGCATGTGTGTAACTTGATTAGCTGGGAACCTCGCAAGCGGTTACTGGCAGGCTAGCAGAGGGCTCCTTTTAAGGTCCCCTAGTTGGAGCTTAATTGATGGATCATGGAATTTTGTACCGGAAGTGCTATGCGAACTTGTAGCATCTTCTCTGTTAGCCTCTCAACGTGTTACTGAAGACCCATTGCTGCCAACTGATCCATTATATTAGTCTCTAGCCCAAGTGGCTGCATTTTGTATATGTTGTTGGGTATTTTGTATTCTTCTGTAAAAATTTTGAAATGTAAGCCTGAGCGGCAGGAAACATCTATTATCACCCTCTTTGTGTAAGCCGCCCAGATTCCACATGATTGGGCAGACATAATCACAATCCGCTATTTTATTATTTTTTTTTGTGGTTTCACTGTAATTTTGTGAGCTCAGCATTTCTCGACTTATAACCACCTCACGTCTATCAAAGGGGCTGTTTTGTGGCCAATCATGAATTGAGGTATGACCCGTGGAAGTCGATCCTTGTGGCCTGTCACAAGGTTAAAGCAAGCACGCACCACGCACCCAAGGTTACTTATCTGGCAGGCATCCTGATTTTTGTGCGTCATCCATAAGGCTTAATGTGAAGAGGCCCTACTGTATCGCTCCTGTGTTAGTACATGAATTTATCAAGTCAAAATTGACCCATAAACACACTGGGTCGACTTATCCATGGACATGTAAACTGCAACTTACTCTAAAAAGGAATCACCCTGGTGAAATCAAAAGATAATGTGTCCGTGGAAACACTCACCCATCTCTACCTCCTCATCCATCCAGCCTCTATGGTAAGCCTGTCAGAATTTTGCAAGTTCTTGGCATCGTTTCCTTTGCTCATCATTAGATCCTTTTTTGCTTGGCCTAAGTTTTATTACCATCGACCTATCTATAGGTCATATCCAAATCCATAATGGCCTCAAAACCTGCCCTTGACTTATAACATGAGATTGACTTACATCAAGTATATATACGGTACCACTGCTGTTTCCCCACCCAGGCTTTAAAAAGGCCAGAAGGTGGTGCCATGTGTAGAGAGTAGGTGGCAATGCTTATTTGGTCTGGGCTGCATATATAACATCTAGTGTGCACAGCCTTGGTAATACAAGTTGTTGTTGTTGTTTTTCCACTTTTTCCCCATTACAGAGAAGGCTAATACCTTATAGATGACATGCAGTCTGTATGTGGACTGCATCATGAATCAGTAGCCTGTTATTGTAAAATACCTTTTTTGATCTCAAGCACGTCCCCTGACTTTTCTCTCCCAGAACTAACCCTAAAATTTCTTCCTACTTGCTAGTGGGAAGAGATGTACTGGAAAACAGTTTTTCCTGTTGATTCCAGTGTTCCCCAGGAACTCTGTAATCAATATAACAGATAAGTTTGTCTGAACGATAGCACTCACAACAGATCTTGGTAATATAATCCCTCTTAAAAAGCTGTATGTGGGACCAGAGTAGCCCAGTTCAGATCACAAGGTAAGCTGGGATATCCAAATGAACATTGGCAGTAGATGGACAGCCTTGCTGAAGGAATATGAACAACCATGGAGCCTCACTCAGTTATTTATAGGTTTTTTTGTTCCTCAAGAACGTTCATCTATATGCATTGAAATTGTGCTATCCCCCCCAGGTTTCCATAAGTCTGGACTCCAAACCGGACAAATTAGGACAAAATTTCAAATGTAGGACACTTTTTTTTTTAAATGGAGGACACACAAAAAAAATTGATGGTTTTTAAAAAACGTTAATATACATTCATGTTTCTTAGGCATGATCAAAATGGAGGACATTTGGGCATTATTCCTAGACAGATGACAGAAATGTACTTTCTCTTTCTGGCCACCCGCCCATTCCAAACAGCACATTGGGCACTGAACATGGCTTTAACCTAACATGGCAATCCTTGCATATTTCAGAGGCTTATTCGATAACCAAACTCTTTTGGGTTCACACTGAACATGCTATGCATACTGAATATGTCAAGGTGGTTTAAAACAAAAGAAGTGGGTTTGCCCTCGGATTCAACTGTACTTCTCAGAAGTGTGTATTTGGTCAAGGGACTTTGTTTTTTTTCCCACTGCGCATGATTTTTGTAAAAATCAGAGCAACTTACAAATTGGTCGTGCGCCTCAGAAGCTGGTCATTGCAAATCATCATCATCATCATCATCATCATCATCAGCACTATCCTCTTCCTCTCCTCCTCCTCTTCTTCCCCTTGTCTTTCCTCTTCCTCCTCCTCCTCCTCCTCCCTCCTCCTCCCCTTCCTTCCCCTCCCTCCTTCCTTCCTCCCTCCTTCCTCCTCCCCTCCTCCCTGCCTCCCAGGCCCAAGCGGAGAGGAGGTGGGGTGGCGGCCTTGGCGGCGCTCCCCCACCCGCGCTCCAAGGCAGCAGGCAGGCAGCCACCCACCTCCGTGCGACTGCGCTAGGCGCTTGCCTTGGGCCCGGCGGCGGAGGCAGAGGTGCCGTGTCTGGCTTGGCGCTCCCCGCCCCCCGCGCACGCCAAGGCAGCAGGCAGGCAGCCACCCACCTCTGCCTCACCTCCTGCCTCCTCCGCCTCCCGGGCCCAAGGAAGTGCCCAGCGTGGAGACGCGCCAGGTGGAGGAGGCGGTTGGGTGGCTGCCTGCCTGCTGGCCTTGGCGCGCGCGGGAGCGCCAAGCCGGCAGGCACCTCTGCTCCTCCTCCGCTTGGCGCGGCCTAGTACGGAGGAGGAGGAGGTGTGCCTCTTGCGCGCGCGGGGTGCGCCCCCCTCCCCGCCCCGCCCCCGGCCACCCTCTCCCACCTCCTCCCCGCGCGGGGCCGGCCACCCACCACCTCCTCCATTCCAGCCGTGCAGGAGGCCACACCGCCTCCTCCTTTGCTTCCCCTCCACGCGCCACGCAGCCTGGAACGAGGGAGGAGGTGGGTGGCGGGGGCGGGGGAGTGGTGCGCCGCTGGGCCCCGAACTGGGGGCTGGTGGCCAAATCGGACCTGGACCGGGAGGGGGCCCCCAAAAGCGGATTTGTCCTGGGGCTGCCGGGATATGGCATCCCCGCCCCCCACAATCACTACTTTGATTCATATAATTCACTTTCCTGTGTGTTGCATGCATGGTAACCATTCATTCAGTCTTGCACTTTCTGTCAAAAGCATTCAATTTCTATCTACCACAGTGATCCTTTGCTCAATTAATTTCCTTTTCTGCGTCACTGAATTACTTCATTTCTTTCATTTGCTGCCATTGTGCTGATTTTTAATTGTATTCCACCCCACCATGCTGAGGTTTCCTCAGTTTTTATTTCCTTTCTGTGGGTTTGTTTAGTTTCCTTGTCACACACTGAACAAATTCAGGTTGTGTGTGCTAAACATCACATTTATTTAGGAAGAGTTCATTCTAGCAGCAGGTGTTGAAACGCTCACAGCCATGCTCGGAAGGCAGGGGTGGGATAC
>NC_056522.1:367850866-367873319 GCF_019175285.1 Sceloporus undulatus | reverse complement strand
TGATACAACTGTTCAAGATCAGGGCAGGGACATGCCTCTGAGTCCTCTGAGATCAGTGTAAGAACCCTCTTATGAAAGATTCTTTGGCAGCTGCCCTCAAAAACACCGGTATCCTGGCTTCTTCCTGGAAGATGAAATTGAGTCTGCAAAGAAACAGTAGTGTTCAGCTGCAGGGCTAACAGTAAAACAGGCAGATGCTGCAGTTGGTTGAGGTGGTGGCTACATTTTCACCATTGCTTTTGCAGCACCACAGGTTCCTAGCTTTTGACAGCAGCAGCATTAAAACAAAATTGATGGAAATCAGAAGTGGTAAGGAAGTAGTAGTTGTCAGTGCAACAGAGGGGATGAAAAAATGGCTATGTTGCAATAAAGAAAAATTGAGCAAGTTGTTGGGGAGTACAGTGTGGGGGGAGGGGCTGTATGCAGAGGCTGTACTGTGTGCACACCAGTTATGTAAAATCATAGAGTAAAGAAGAATTGCAAGGGCCATCTAATCCTACCCGCTCCTATGCAGGAATACACAGTCAAAGACCTCCCAAGAAATAGCTATTCAACCTCATTGTTGTTGGCCTTCAAGTAATTTCTGACTTAGAGTGAACCTATCACAGGGTTTTCTTGGGAAGAATTGTTCAGAGGAGGTTTGCCTTTACCTTCCCCTGAGGCTGAGAAAATATGACTTGGTCAAGGTCACCCAGTGGCTGAGCAGAGATTTGAACCCTTTTCTGCAGAGTCCTAGTACAGTGCTCAGGCCAATACACCACACTGGCTCTCTAAGGAAAGATGGCCCACCACTCCCCCAAGCTCTCTGTTCCACTGTTGAACAGCTCTCACAGTAAAGAGAGGTTTCGTATTGTTTAGGTGTGTAGAGAGATCTTGTAGGACCTTTGACACTAACTAAAAGTGCTTTCTTTCTGAAACTGAAAAAGCTGAACTTCTCTGCCTGAGAATTCTAAATACCCCTCCTTAAAACTGCCAATCCCAGCATGCAACAGGAGGCAGCTAGAGGAGTCACACTGGAATAGTACCTCTTTAAGAGCTCGTCTGATAAACACCATAGACTTAAGTCTACTTCCTCAGATGCATTTAGGGAAGTAGACTTAAGTCTATGAAAGCTCATGCTGCCAACTTCTTTCCTTAGCCTCAGAGGTGCTGCAAGATCTCTCTACATACTGATTCTGCAGATTAACATGTGTACAGTACTCTCTCTTTTTGGTACTTGGAGTCTGTTGGTTTGTGTTCTGGTCTCTGGAGTGACAGAAAACAAACAAGCCAGAAATCAAACATGACATGCCCTGAGTCTTGTCTTCTCCTGGCTAAATACATCCAGCTCCCTAAGCTGTTCCTCACCAAGCTTGATTTCCAGACTTCTTACTATATATTATACTCCTCTGGACACATTCCAGCTGATCAATATTCTCCTTGAACTGTGGTGCCAGTAATAAGACATTAAACTCAGTTAAATAATACAGTATCTTACTTCTGGTTTACAGTCTAAATGAGACATCACAAAAGGAAGGGAAGATGAGCAGGGAGGGAGAGAACAACAGTTTTTAAAGTTACATGATAATTCTTATGATTAGCTAGAATGGAGGAAGGAGCCAGATGGCTTTTAGACATAGTCCGTGCAATGGCGCTGCTTCCCATCTCCCTCCAGGGGAGCCTGAGAGATGCTTGAGATAATTTCTTGGTTTTTACATTTTGTCTTGCTCACAAACATCTCAGATGACTTGTACTAATGTCTTGATGACAATGTGTGAATGCATTACATTAAGTTAATTTTGCCATTTGGTCATAATGCTGTCTGGTTTTCTATCTCTATCCAGTATGTTTCCAAGACAAGTTGCTTCTCTATAGTCATCAGTCTTTTTTATCCCTGTCTTTCATGCTGTGGCCCACAGTTGCCTTTAACGCCTGCAAGATTTGGGGCATTTGGCCAATACCTACCTAAAATGGTAGTGCTGTGATGTTGATAAAAATTTTAATGTCAGGATAGGAACCCAACTGATTTTTGTTCATTGTCTGCTCTTAAAACAAGTAGTTCAGCCAAATTGAACTCAGGGTACCGTGAATATATGCAGTGTTGGAGAGTGTGTGAAATGAATACATTTTAGTTTAAACAGGTTGTCTCCCTGATCCGAAATACTTGGGACCAGAAGTGTTTTGGATTTTTTTTTCAAATTTTTGAATATTTGCCTGTACATAATATCTTGGAGATGGAACTGAAGCCTAAACATGAAATGCATTTATGTTTTGTATAAACCTTATACTCATAGACTGAAAGTTATATGTATATATATTCAAAATAATTTTGTGCATGAAACAAATTGGTGTACAAGAAACAATGAGATGGCAAAGGTATCACTATTTCAGCACCCCCAATATGGACAATTTTGGATTTGGGAGTATTTTGGTACCAGACTGGTAGGGTAAGACTGGGACATACAATTGAATTTGGGAGGAAGAAGATACAGCATCCTGACCTAAGATGGATGTTGAGAAACATTTCTTGAAGAAGGCTTTTTTGGATCTTAGTCTGTTGAATAATGTTTAGTCTCCAATTTGCCATTCTCGGCCAGATATTGAAGCATATGGTAACAGCTCAGCTTCTGGGAGTCTTAGATGAAACATCATGTCTACATGTTTCATTTTGTCTTCAGGTCCTAGCTTTGGTACTGAGACAGCTTTAGTCGTCCTGGAAACCCTTTGATCTATTTTAAGTGGAAAAATACATCCCTCTTGGTTGTTAGACCTCTTTCTTAATGGCATTTGAAACACCTAACCATGCTAAGACCATCTGATGGATTGTGTTTGGAAAGTGACCTTTCATAGTGGTCCCCATACCTCTGCAGGTGTCCATTTCAGAAGATCTATTGGTAGATTGATGTTCATCCCCCTTGGGGATGTATGGTGTTCCTTGAGGTTGTAACATGTCCCCCGTGTTGTTTAACATCTATATAAAACTGCTTGAAGAGATCATATGGATACTGAATTGCCACCAATATAAAGATAATATGTAGCTCGTTTTCATCTTTATTCTTAGCCAAGTAACCTGTTAATCTGCGGTCTGCACAAGAGCTAAAACATTGTGATTTAATCCAGTTGATACAGAAACAGTCAAGAGGCAGATGCAACTGTGGAAATAAAATTCAGCCTGCTTGGGATGGAGTAGCACCTCCCCCGAAGAATCAGGCTCTCAGCATCAGCATTCTCCCATGTCTGGCTTTTGCTCTGTATTGATTAATTGCATTCCACTTCCTTCACAGAATCTTCTGAATTTGCGGTTGATGCAGAATTCAGTGGAGTGAATGCTGGCAGGCAGACACACGGATTATATTACACTTTTGTTGTAAGGATGTTGGTGATAACTGGTAAAGCCCTGAATGCCTAAGATTCAGGATACATTATGCTACCCTGCACTTTACATGCAGCCATCTGAGAGACCTATTTCTGTGATGGAGCTCTAAGGGGTTGACAGAAGAAAGAAAACTCTTAGTGACTACACCTGAGCTATGAAAGCAATAGCTCCAGAAAGTTAAGTTGCCATACTATTTGACAATGCTTAGTTGTATGGTGAAGACCTTGTTTAAGTGTTAGCTTTGTGAATCACTTCTTTTTACAGTAGCATCTATCTTGATTATATTCCTATATTTTTGCTTTTTTGTAGTTTATTTGTTTTAATTGCTGGTAAGCACTCCAGGTTTTACACAAACCAGGCTTTAGTAAAAATGGGAGAAACTAACTTAAAGAACATAGCTGCCATAAGAGTGGAAGGCTATGGGAATTATAAAATCAGCCCATCGTTGCAGGGCCAACACAATCTGTAGTTATCTGGTTTTCAACTCCAAGTTTTTGGGAGTTGGGGATAAGTAAATTCAGAGTTCTAAAACTTCTAGGGATGAGAAAGAGGCTGGGGGAATGAGATCTCAGGTAGTTCTTTTGTGTAATGGAAGAGACACACTGGGTTGCAGTAAACACTAGGGATGGGATTGATGGTTGGGTAGATGTGATTACATGCACATGTGCTTGTTCATTCATTCTGGGCTAGGAACCTTGTGTTTCTACCTTGTGTTTCTTGTCCAGCTTCCTCTTGTCTTTACTTGGGAAGCTATTAAGTGCCTGGTCGGATGTCATGAAGATTTTAATTTACATTCAGGGCTTTGGCAAATTTCTTTTAAACAATTTTGCAAGAAATGAATGGGGGCTGAGGCTAGAGAAGAATGTATCTCAACAGAGAGACAGTTCATGATCTTTTCACTAGATTACCAAGGAAAAAGCTACACTAAAGACTGAATAGTAGCTTTCTAATACTGTGTTCTGGTAGCAACAAAAATGTGAGGAAAATCTAAACAGAAGCCATTCAACGTGGGAATTCCAGTATTTAGATATAATGGAATCTGCCTTGGGTTGAATGTATGAATGCCTACAGTTAGATGGATAGAATCTCCAATCAGCTAGACTTACATATGAACATAACCTAAATGCTTCTGCAAAAGGTTACACTACTTTTGAATTTTTCCATACCTTGTTGTGGAGTCACCCATCCATCATTGCCTCACCATTGTGTTGGATGTTTGTCTTCTTTGGTCTTCTCCTCCTGCTCCCACCATTTCCCTTTGCAACCTTTTTCCTGTCCAAGCGTGGGACACTACACACTTGAACAAAAACAGAACTATATTCTATTATATTTCTAGTACATCTTTGTTATGGGCTGGAGAGTGAGTCTGATTTCTAGGCCAACTTGCTGGCAGTATCTCCCTTTATCAGATACAGCATAAGAGGTGCCAAGAAACAGCATATCTCTCCACAATATACAGTAATAACCTAGTGGCCCTTTGGCAGTTAATCTTTATTCTGCTTTCATTTTCCTGTACTTCCATATACAGAAAGCTCCACTGAAGTCAGTGGGTTTTATTTCTTAGTAGACACACAGAATATAGAGAATTCCTTCAGAATCCTGTGTATTGCTTTGGAGACCCATGTGCATGCTATCTAGTTGGTAATCTACAGAGGCATGTTGTTGAAAACGTGCAGAGAAAAAAAACATTTGGAACAGAGTAGATCAGTGTATATTCCTGTTTTTATTTCAATACTCGTAGCAACTTTGTATATGTACAGTAATTGTGCGTCCCCATCCCTGTTTGCAGTGTCAGTACAGATAATAATCTGTATTGTGGCGCATTGTAAAGTAGACTAACACTCTCTGTTTGAAGGGCTGTAGCTGAAATTGTAGTACTGTAGTAGGGCATTTGCAGCTGGAGGAAGACTTTTAGCTACTAGACAGCAGTTCACTTTGATGATGCATGCCCTGTGTCATTCCTGAAGAGCAAAATATGTTTATCTTTTCAACAGTGAGAGTACTCTGTTGGCAGTAAAAGGCTTGATGTCAGTTTCTTCCCTTCACAATTATTTATTAAAATATTTATACCCTGCCTTTATTCAAGGATGATGATGATGATGATGATGATGATGATGATGATGATGATGATGATGATGATGATACTGTTTATTTATAGCCTGCTTTTCCAAAGAGATCAAAGCGGGTTACAACAAAGGTACTACACAGTGTACAAATTTACAAACAGCATCCACATAAAAAATCGATGACAATACATCAGAGTATTAAAAACAAGATAAAAATTATAAGGTTAAAAACCACAACAATAACTAGTGTAACGAGGAGAGAGCAAAAATCACAGCGTCCGGGGGAAAGCTTGTTGGAAGAGGAAGGTCTTCAGCTTCTTCCTGAACAGGTCAAGGGAGGTAAACGAGCGGAGCTCGCCGGGAAGAGAGTTCCAAAGCTGCGGGGCCAAGTTGGAATATTGTCTAGTACTTAATCAAATTAAAGAGCCATTGTGGTATAGTGGTTTGAGCATTGGACTAGGACACTGGGTGGCCAGGGTTCAAATTTCTAATCGGTCTTGAAACCCTGCTGGATGATCTCAGACTCAGAAGGCAAGGCCAAACCCTCTCTGAACTCTGCCAAGAAACCCCCATAAAGGTTGCCATACATCAGAATGACTTAACAACAACAAACTAGTTTTTCCCTATACACAAGCCATAAGGGTGTCTGTGTCTGTGCTTCATTTAGAATTTTCTAGAGCACTGAATCTCAAACTTGGGTTTTTGAGGTTTTTTGGACTTCAGCTTGCAGAAGCCCCAGACAACTTGGCCAACAATCAGGAGTTCTGGGAGCTGAATTCCAAAACATCGGAAAGAACAAAGTTTGGGAACCACTGTATCTAGAGCTTTATTCAGAGAGTTCGAGGACTGAAAAAAAAATTGTGGGAGACTGAGCCCAACCCACAGAGTACATGTTCAGAGAGCATGTATTTCTATTTTGGTACTTTTCAGCTACTCCAGCATTGTCACAGAGGACGTTATCACACGGGAGGAATGTCTCCCAATTTCGAAATAAAACAGTGGGGCCAATTCGGAAATGAACGCAAGTATGTGGATGGTTATCATACCACAGAAGAACACAATGCTCATGCCTTCTTTTCCTATGGTGGAAGTTATGGTGGTGGTTGTCCCTGGCCATGTGTTGATAAGGTGGGAAAGGGGGGAGGGGAAACTAGTGAGATGCCTTGGTCTGAACTACCGTACCTATGTTTTCAGGCAGCAGAGGATAAATGTGTCTTGTTATTCTACTAGAAACTTGTTGGTTACTTGTTGCATTTGTTTGGTATCCTGATAACTTTACACAAAGAAGGCCTTGACTTGTCCTGGGCTTTCAGGGGTAAGCCAGGTACTCTAAATAAGTATCCAGCTGGTTTCCTTTACTGCTGGGAGACAAAGGACAAAATGAAATCTATTCTTAGGGGCCAATGCTTGACTGCAGTTAAGGACAGGAAAGTTGTACATAAGAAGAATTTAACTGGTACACTGTTTAATTTCTCCTGTAATTTTCATCTTAGTGTTTATAGTGTTGCATGTGGTGATTGGACAAGCCCCCATTCCCCTTTAGCACTGAGTAGTTTCCTTAGTGGTTACTAGAAAAAGGTTCCAGAAATCACCCATCACATACCCTTTTTGGACACAACAGCAAAAACATTACATTTCATATGGAAAGTTCACACATGTTTTAAGAACAGTATCAATTCATTATATTCATCATCAGCTTTTTGCTCAGTTGACATAGAAATAATTCACTTACTAAAGTGAAACATTAACTTTGAAGATAAATAATTAATTCATCAACTACCACTTTGTATAAAGAGAATCTTTCAGAATCTGTTAGAATATTTTCCTAAGTTTCTGACATGGTACTATTAAACATGTTATATTTGTGAAGGTTACTATATAAAATATTTGGAAGTCCGTGGGTGAGAAATGGCCCTATGGTGGGTGTGCTCCCACAGGTTAAGTCAACCTGTTGTTCTAGAATATTTGTTGGAGTTGTCTTAAACTATTCCCTTAGTTTCTGTTGGAATGGGTTTGCCCAATGAAATAAGGGGCAGTGCTCCTATCCTATTATTATTATTATTATCATTATTATTATTATTATTAGCTTTATTTATATAGCGCTCTAAATTTACAAGGCACTGTACATACAATTTTTTTAATTAGACGGTTCCCTGCCCTCAGGCTTACAATCTAAAGACACAACACAAAAGGAGAAGGGAGTGGTGGTGGTGAAGAAGGGGATCAGGTCCATCAGTTCTTCTCTCCCTCTGAGGCCTGGACCAAGGCAGATGAACTGGAGGAAGGGCTCTGCTTCTTAATCTAGGCCAGGCCTTTAACAGTTATGTAGAAGAGAGACTTTCAGCAAGTGTTTATGATGGGATAAACCTTGTAGAATTTCTCAAGGATGTGATGATGATATCACTAATGTATTTCTTGTGCAGTTATTTGTGGATCAGAATTCAGAAATGGTGTGTTCAGTACACCCTATGCACAAATCTGCAAAGGATGTGAGTAGGGACAAATGAAGGCTTAACGGTCAGGTGTATCATACTTTTTCTAGTGACTTGTAATGGATCTCATTGTTTATGTTGATAGGATAATGCTTTCTTGAAATATATCTTCAGACTTTTTTTTCCTTGGGAAAACTGTCCCATAAATTACTCAAAGTATTGGTACCATAAAACCTAAAAATAGGTAGTGCTGTCGTGATAAACCAGTAGCCAAGACTGTAGGCTTGTCTGTGCCATGATTTCCAAACATAGCTATAGCTTTGGAAGTGATGCCTATTAGCATGATAACATTTAACTAAAATTAATTTATTCATTTATTGTAACCTAAGAAAATAAGTATAGAAATGGCAGTTTAGCAGTGGAAATGTAATTTTTTTTCTCTTTGATTTAAATGTTAGCATTGTGTTGAAAGATCTTTCTGTAGCAGATTTTGTGTAATAGTGAATTAGTTCACATAGTGTATCTGGCGGCTGACTTGGATGGTGGGAAAGGTTTTAGGTTTTTTGTTTTTGTTTGTTTTGATAATAGAGATTATAATAGGTGGACATTTATAATTCCTATGTTTTAGTACTCATATGAGTAACTAGTTTATAGCAGGAATTTATTTATTTCTTTTTAGAGATACTGAGCCTGGTTTCAATTCTGGCTTAGAATCAGTAGGGTGTCCAGTCATAACATTTATATTTCTATGAATTGTTGTTTGTTGTTAACTGCCTTCAAGTTGACCTTGGCTTATTGTGACCCTGTGAATGAGACATCTCCAAGTCCCCCTGTCCTCAGCTGTAGGTTGAGACCCATGGCCTCTCTGATTGAATCTAACCATCTGGCATGAGGTCTTCCTCTCTTTGTACAGTACTGCCTTCCTCCTTTCCTAGTCTTACTGTCTTTTATAATGAGTCATGCCTTCTCATGATCTGTCCAAAGTGCAACAACTTCAATTTAGTCATCTTGGCTTCCAGGGAGAATTCAGGCTTGCTCTGAACCCATTTATTTCTCTTTTTGGCCATCCATGGTATCCTCAATGCTCTTCTCCAACACCACATCTAAAATAAGTTGATTTTCTTTCTATATGCTTTCTTCACTGTCCAACTCTCACATCTGTATATGGTGACTGGGAGTACCATGGCTTGGATTTTCCTAACCCTTTTGTTCACTGTCTTCTCTTTGCACTTTAGGATCTTTCTAGTTCTTTCATATTTGCACTTTCCGCTCCTAGTCTTCTGATTTTTTGACTGCAGTCTCTGTTCTGATCAATGTTTGATCCTAGGTATGGGAAATCTTTGACTATTTAGATTTCCTTGTCATCTAGGGTGAATTCATGCAGTGCCTTTGTGGTCATTATTTTTTTCTTAATATTCAATAATTAGCCTACTTCAGCACTTCCTTCTTTGAATTTCTTTAGTCCTCTATCTTTCACTGTTGGTGGAAGTTGGTCAAAAATTATGTTGCACTTTTTGATGCTCTTAGTAATTTCTCTGCCATTGTTTTGTCCTGCACTTCTGTGTGTAATGCCCTTTTGTGTGCTCAATAATGGTCTCACTGGTAAATTTCTTTATAGTTAGTGTAGAATGTCACATCCTGTTATATACTAGTGCTTAAGGTTTCTTAATAGCTCTTTACCATAGTGGCTTAAGAGTAAACTAAATTACAATCAGCCCTCAGTATTCATGGGGAATCCATTCCAGACCCCCCCCCCTTTCTGTGGATACCCAAATCCATGGTTGTTCAAGTTCCATTATCCCCAATGGCGGAGCATGCATGTGGCCATTGGGGACAATGGAACTTCACTCTGCCAGAGCACAGAGGAGGAGGAAGTGCCACCGGAGGACCTCATCCTCATTCTTGCTGTGGCTGCCTGTCAGGTAAGGCCAGAGGGATCCACCAGCCACCCTGTCCGCCACCCTTCCTCCTCCTGCAGCAACACTCAGGCCAGACGAGATAGAGAGAGCAGGGACACTCAAAGTCCTTGTTGTCCCTAATAACAGTGCATCCACATGCATGCACCGTCCATTGGGGACAATGTGGGCTTTCTGTATGCGAATGCTTGAATTTGCGGATACCACAGCCCAATACATTACAATAAAATGAGGGCTATACCACCTTGTGTATTTGACCCAAGACAGAATAGAATGT
This sequence comes from Sceloporus undulatus, assembly GCF_019175285.1. NCBI lineage: Eukaryota > Metazoa > Chordata > Lepidosauria > Squamata > Phrynosomatidae > Sceloporus > Sceloporus undulatus. Next base: position 367,863,273 of record NC_056522.1, on the reverse strand, counting down.
TGCTTTTATAATGCAAGGCATTTATCATGTGGTAACTAATGATATGATAGATTTTTGCGCCATGGCAAACTACCCCGTTTTCAGCAGTTGCACTAACCATGCAGAACATGGCAAATGACACAGCTTTCATGTCCTACTTCAGTTAGCACTGGGGCCCTAGCAGCCAGTGTTGTCTCAGACTTTACTCTGCCTATTTCTTTCCTGTGTGATAGAGAAGCAGGAAGGGGAAGATCCCTTCAGCTGTTGGTTGGTGTTTGACCTTACCCTCCTGCAGGAAGGATTGAGGGAGAGGGTGCTTTTGCTGTTTGGCAAAGTCATGTTATCTTAATCAGTAGGGAAGGGATGGGGAATTGGATCTGTGCAAGATGATCATCGCACCAGTGTCTTGAAATTATTTACTTGCAACTTTTCTGACCTACTGCCAGATTCACACAATTTTTTTAATGTAGTTTGGCTGGTACAACTTACTTCTGTGGACTTGTTCTTAGCAAGTCATTGTTGTGCATGGAATGTGGGTAAAGCCAGTTGCAACTGAGTGTTATGAAAACTTCAGAACTGGCTTGAACCAAGGTATACTCAAGTGTAGTTATCAACTCTGACCTTCATTGAAAGTCAGCAGACAGGTGTGACTAAAATCATTCTGAATCTGGTCTGTCATGCAATTTGGATGCTTCATTTTGTGTAGGAGGGTGCAGGCAAATCCTGTGACTGTTGAAGCAGCAAATTCATGCCATGTAAGGGAGATAAATTGACATTGCTAATTTAGAGGAAATGCAAGACATACTAATGAATTCAGCCTCTTAAAAGCTCTATTCTGCATAGATCAATACATTCTATTTCCTTTCCCATAACAGAGAATGAAGATGATGTTATCCTTCTACTGTTTCTTCCCTCCACCTCCTGCCAAGAAATGAGAATTAAGAGGTCTACTGTTTTTGCAGGTGGAGGCACAACTTAAGGTTTTATAGGAAGTAGAAGTGCAGGATAGATATCTCTGAATGAAGATACACAGTTGGTCCTCCATGTTGGTAGGACACACACACGTGGATACTTAAAAAACACAGGATCCCAAGTTGTTGTTGTTGTGGTTGTTGTTATCCCATTATTATCAATGTACTTGTGACATGTTCATAACTGCAATGGCCCAGCAGCATGCACAGAAGCCCTGTTGGCATAGTGGTTAAATGCCTGTACTGCAGCCACTCACTCAAAACCATAAGGTTGCGAGTTCAAGACCAGCAAAAGGGCTCAAGCTTGACTCAGGCTTGCATCCTTCTGAGGTCGCTGAAATGAGTACCCAGATTGTTGGGGGCAAATTAGCTTACAGTTGTAAACCACTTAGACACTGCTTAGGTGGTATGAAGCGGTATATAAATGAAGCTTGTTTGTTTGTTTGTTTATGCACATGCTACCATTTTAACAGTGATAGGGCGGGGCCATTAGCAGATACTCCAACCTGCAGATGGCTAGTCAGCCAATACGGAGAGCCAACTGTATAGTTGTCTCAACATGTAGATACTCATGAACCTGGTGATGTGGAGAAGAAGAAACTGGAAGAAAATTAAATCTTTCTGAGGATTGTTTTTCCCTTAAACTGGGAAAAGGTTGGACCATAAAATGTTTAATTACTTGATAATTAATAACTGATTAAGACATGGTGTTCATATATTTCTGATGACCTTACGATTCCTCAGCTTGCTTAGGGCCTGATCCTTGAAAGGAATCATAGAATCGTAGAGTTGGAAGAGACCGCAAGGGCCATCCAGTCCAACCAAATCACAATTAAAGCATCACCGACAGATGGCCATCCAGCCTCTGTTTGAAGACCTCTAAGGAAGGAGACTCCACTACACTCTGAGGGAGTTTGTTCCACTGTTGAACAGCCCTTACTGTCAGGAAGTTCCTCCTAATGTTGAGATGGAATCTCTTTTCCTGTAGTTTGCATCCATTGTTCCGCATTCTAGTCTCTGGAGCAGCAGAAAACAAGGAACTTTCAAATGTTACATAGTCCAGGATCAGTTTGTCTAGTCCTCTTGTCTGTCATCACATCATTGTCTATCATGTCATCCAGTCAGCATTCTTACAGTCAAAACAAACTGCTACACCACAATGGCCTTGTTCAACCAGACATGCTGGTACCTCAAGACTTAAGTTATTTGCCAAGGGATGATACAGCCTCTCCCCTGCAACAGAGAATCCCCCACAGAAACACCAACAAACACTGTTTAGGGCTTTCGGTGTCATTACCATTGTTCAGGACCCAGAACAATGGATGCAAGCTCCAGGAAAAGAGATTTGACCTCAACATTAGGAGGAACTTCCTGTTGGGGATGCTTTGATTGAGATTTCCTGCATGGCAGGGGGTTGGACTGGATGGCCCTTGTGGTCTCTTCCAATTCTATGATTCTACCAGCCCATTGAATTCAGACAAGAAATGTATCCTTGAAAGTTGAAATGGTTCTTCGGGACTGTAAGATTATTAACCTGAAATGCTAGACTTCCATCTTAGAAAATCTTTCTGAATCCCAGTCTGCTATTGAAGGTTTTAGGCTAAGTCTAACTTTCAGTATCATGTTGACTCAATTTCCTTGAATGTGTCTGATTGCTGTGCTGGTAAAGCTTGTAGATACATTCTCTCAGCCTCAGAGGGCAGCAAAGGCAAACCCCCTTTCTGAACAAATATTGCCATGAAAACCCCATGGGTCGCCATAAGGAGGAAACATAAGAAGGAAACCCCATGGGTCGCTTTTGATCACCATTAGTTGAAATAGCTTGAAGGCACACAGCAACAAATGCTGGTAAAGCTATTGCTGTAAAACACCCTGCTTAGTGAAAACTCACCAAAGAACTTTACTTCATGGCATTCAACTTTTTTCACATTCATCAATTGCAGTACTTTTTGCTCTTAGCGTCTGAGGAAGTAGGCTCATGCTACCAACTTCTTTATTTTGGTTAATCTCAAAAGTGCTACAGAATCCACTTGAATACAGATTTTCCAGACTATAACATGGCTATATCCTTGAATTTTGCTCTTAGTAACTAGCTACTATATGCTGTTCATGTTATTTTGGTCCTAAGCACTTTGGATAAGGGGTACTCAACCTGTACTAAAGGAAATTACACAACAAGATTCATTTAGTATTTTTAGGTGGCTATTAATATATTATTTCATTAGTGATACCTCAAGAAAAGAATGCCAGTACCTTTTTGAACATTCGCTAAATTTAGTTGATTCAGACATACAGTAAATTTTTGTAATTGAGTTCCCAGGGTGGGGATCTGGTTTTCAGGAAGAAACTCTTCTAGAACATGGCCACTTAGCCCAAAAAACCCACAAAAAACTATGGATGCTGGCCATGAAAGCCTTCGACTTCACAATGTGAATAGTGCTGATTGGCTCAGCACAATTACAAAATTGGATGTTGGATTTGTCCTATGTAAATTTGTGTTTTCAGAGTGTGGTAGCAGACTCTAGAATTATCATGATCAGTGTAACCATCATTACAGCTTTTGTACTTGAGTGACTTTCAATGGACAAAGCTAAGTGGTAGATAGGTATTAATTTGGGGGTTGTTAAACATCTCAGCCTCAGGAGACAGTTTGGGATACATTATACAAAGATCAGGAATCCCCAGATGCTTGACGTAGTTCTACTTATCATTGTTTGGCTCCCTTTTTTCTTCTCCCAAATCCCCTGGTAGACACAAAGCGTTCAAAGTTAAGCTATACTAAACTTCGGAGCATTAACGATATCTCCTCCATGTACTTCCTCTCTAAAGCACAGAAAACGTTGTGAAAGAGAGAGTCACTTGTTTGCTGAGTTGAAGTATTTTATCAACAGAGGGAATCACTGCAGTGAGATTCGGAAAATAAACCTCAAACTGCCTGGGTACTAGCATCAACAATACATTACCTGCAACTTTGAACCACATAGTAGTGTTTGACTGTTGTGTTTCTGCTTAGTAGTACTGGGTTTATGAATGAAACTAATGCTGGAAATGTGTCTAGACTTGTAAAAAGCATACTTATTTGGATGAATTGACTAGAGAAGGCACTTGGACAATAGTGCAAAGGAAGAGTGAAGCTGGGTATATTCAGCCAGTGGTTTGGGACACATCTGAGACAAGCATCTGTGCTCCTTACTCACCTTGCTAATAGAAAACAAAAAGGGGCAATGAAGTCAAGTGCAGAGATCTCAGATTCCAGTGTCCCTTCTGGAGGTGAGATTTTGAGAAAAGAAGGGCATCAGATGACTGTCTGGAAGGATGGACAGGCCTCATGAAACAGCAGGTCTCCTCCCCTATATCTTATGAGGAACAACGTGCTAAGGTTGGCTACTCAATTAGTTCCCACAACATTTGGGATGAAGTCTGGTTTCAGCTTTAGTTCGAATAAGCAGTAAAATCCCATAGCTGTGGACTCAGCCAAGAGACTCATGACCCTTACCTTTCTTTGCTTCTGTTCTGTTGTGGAACATAAGATTCTTATTTAAAATGGAATGGTGTGGGTATTTTCTGAAAGAAAATTGGTTGAGAGGTTGATTGATTATCAGAAACTAATCTTGAGCATTAAGAAATGTGGCAGGTCATTAAAAACCTTGTGTTGTCTTCTCTCAGTTTTTAGCATGCTAAAAATTTTAAGTAGCCAGAAGTATTTCTTATTAATTCTGCTTTCTATGAACATTACTATATAAAAGTGCATCAGTTTTCACGCTTGAGGCTTACATTGTTCTTGAAACTCTTGTGATAGGTTTGTATGTGATCATTAATGAAGGATACAAGAGGCATTTGTAAATTCCAGTGCTTTGGCCCCCAGTCTTACCATTTCCAGTCTTCACATTTGCATTGTACACCAATGCAACCAAAACTCTTTGGAGATATTTTCATACTCATGTTAGGGGCTTGTTCTGCACAAATATATTTGTTGCCTTAGTACTTCTTCTTCTTCCTCTTCTTTTTTTTAAAGTTGTTTTTCCCATTGGAGGAGTGTATGATCTTTTCATACTTTTTCTCTATTAATTCCGTAAACTATTTAGTTCTGTAAACCATAAGGAGTCTTTAACATCTGTAGAGCACATATTCCTGAATAAAATTCTGCTTGTCTCAGAATCTCTGCAAAAGACTGTCACTTTATTCCTTATGTTTAGAAAGTATTTGGACTTGCCTCATTCTCGAATGTTACCAAGAGATAGTAGAGGAAGTGTCCAGGAAACATTCATGGAAGCAGACTTAAGAACAGAATCAAGTCAATCAGATAGAAAGCCTATCTAGTCTGACATCCTCTTACCCAGGGTATCTAGCCAGATGTCACAGGGAAACACATAAGCAGGTCATGAGAATAACATTGGCCCACCTTAGCAACTGATAATTCTTCATGGTCTCTATGTGCGGGGCTACACACATCTGTACTTGGAAGTATGTAGTCCAAACCTGGATCAATTTAAGTAATCATCATGCAAAATCAAAGACATAGGCTTGTTAGTCTGGGGACTCAAGAATAAAGGGATCTTGTAGCACCTTTTTTTAAAAAAAATAGTTTTATTGAAATTTATATTCTTATTACATACTACAATCTTGTATATTTTTCCATTCACATGTTTTACATTACCCCATAATCCTCTTTATCTATCATGTTCATATTTTCATTCTTATGTTTATTTAACATACTTCCTATCCCAATAACCGGAACTTATCCATACAAATTTTTACACCATCTTTTCTTGTTAGCCCCTTTGAGGCTAACAATGAAAGAAAGAACCTGGAGCATGAGCTTTTGTCCACTGGAGTCACTTCCCCATACGTCATTATCATCATGCTTTGTTAATGGTGGATTTGGAGATTAATACACGGGGTTGAGTGTGAGTAGTCAAGAATGCCATTGTTCATAGTCATGGCATACCAGAATGTTATTGTAGTAGCACCCAGGGCCTAATTTCCACCAGTGCCTGTTGTATCTTAAATTCATGAAATGGGATGGTAGAGAGGCTCCTGTTTATGCTGGAAGAACAAGGTTTAGAAAGTTCCTAATTACAGTACTCACAAAGATGTAATCAAGAACATAGTTGGGTCTAGAGGCTGTATTGATTCTATGTATGTCCGTGATGTCTTCCAAACCAGATTAAGTAGAATTTAGTCCAGATTTTATATGGGATGGTCTACAGACCACATTACCCCATTCTTGAACTATACAGATTTAAGAGATATATAATCTACCTTTGAGTTGTCTCATTGATTTGAATTATCTGATTAGCATCAGATTCTCATTCTTTGTATTTGTAACACTGTTTTGTTGAGGCCTGGGATTATGTAGATGCTATTTTTGGTAACTGGGGGTTTCTGACCTTATGTAGTAGTTATATGGCAATTCAGTATCTGTAGATTCTGCACAGACTGATTCACAGGGCTCCAAGGGCATAGTCTGGTCCATATGACATCCTTGTGGCTTGATATTCCCTGCCCCTTTTTAGACAAAAGATAATGGTCTAACTCCCAAGTGTTAATCTCAGATAAGCAAGATCCATGACCTGATTTCCTATGGTTCAGTTGGGTCTGCTCTAGTTGGATACTAACAATTGTATTTAGCCGTGTGTATTAGGTTAATTTGGGATGTGAACCTCAGAACAGTGGCTCTTATATCTATAGAGGTATGTATAACTAACATACTTGAGATCTGTATGCTTAACAAATTCTGGTAATATACTGAAAGAAACTTCTTAAGGTAGGCCATTTTTGGTACTCATTGGTGGTAGTGATCTATCTGCTGCACAACTTATACCCGCCATTAATAGTGGTGGGGCGCAGTAGAAAATACGAGTGAATACTACTGTAGTAGGTAGGATAACGTTCTGCCCTTTTGAATGTTAGAAGAGAACTATGGGTGGTTGGTTTTGTGCATAATCAGTTACTGCTGTTGACCTGATACTAGCTAGATAGAATGTCCTTTCTGGAACAAAAATAAATAAAATTGTAGCCTTGATTCCTGCGTTGGAATCATGTCAGAGACTACAAGCAGTAGTTGAATTCCACCTCTGTAGAAGTGGAATAGTAAGTCATGAACATTTTGCCTTTATATATAATTTCTGTAAAAAAAAATCTAATGATCATGGGCAGGGATAATGTTAACTGTACATACAGCCATGATGTTGTCAAGTGTCATATAGCCACGCTTTGTCAAACAGGAATAATTTTAATGTCATGTTCCAATCAGTGAGACTAAGCTAGATGTAAAAAAATTAAGAGTAAAGAGCCTTTGCTAAACTTGCAAAACAACTCATTCATAGCTCACTGAAATGTTCCCTCCTCTACGAAGTGAGTATCCTCTTTTAAAAAGAAATACCAGGTATTTATAGTGAAAGCTGAGAAAGCTAGTAAATAATATAATAAAAGATTATTTATATACCGCCTTTGGAACATCAGGGGGTGTACAACAATATAGAACAATACAATCACAACAATAATGCAAAGTTATACAATATACAGTACAGTAATACAATTTCAACAAGTAAATATTATATAAAAGTAATTACAACAAATACAAAACGAGTGTAAACCCACCCCACCCTCCATACAGCAATAAACCATACAACAATGCAACAATAATCCAAAATAAACATCCATAATAAATACATAGTTCAAGAAATAAAAGTCTAAAAAAACCATACTATAGCGTGGATGACAATAACATCACGAGGGGGCTAGGATGACATTTGTGCTCATGGAGAAAACACAATCCATGAGCATAATACCCCATATCAGACAATGTAAGAAAGCTGCAACAGAGTAGGACTACTTCCCAAGTAAAACCTCTGTAGCAGATGCAGCAATGGGTCCTTGCCACCCGTCCCCTGCGGCCGTGCGCAGTTGCGCAACTGCGGCCGTGAGTCCGTTGGCGGCAAGTCCTGGGTGGATGCACAGTGCGCAGGTAGAAATGCTCTCCCAGGCAGGCGCTCCGGCAAACAGCGGACACAACACAGTCCCCAGCTGAGGCCTTGGAGGGGGCAGGACGGGGAGGTTCCCCAGCAAGCTGGGTTTTATGGCGTGCCCTGCCACCGACACGCCCTCCCCGGCTCCCCCTCAGGTGTTCCTGGTCTCCCTCGGTCCTGGCAGCGCCCGTGAGTCCGTTGGCGTCAAGTCCGGGGTGGATGCGCAGCTGTGCAGGTAGAATGCTCTCCCAGGCGGCCGCCCGGCAAACAGCGGCACAAACACAGTCCCTCGGGGCCTTGGAGGGGGCAGGTAGTTAGTATAAAGGAGAATCTGCAAGAGTACAATCTTTGGCATCTGAAAACTAACACAGCCAGGCAGCTGCCAGTCACCTGCCCCCTTCGTCCATGCCATTCCTTCTCCCACCCCCCTTTGTAGTACAACACTTGTGCCAATATTCACAGCAGGAAAGGGAGGAAAGCCCATGTACTGCTTCATAGTATTGGCTTGTTTATAAACCTTTGCCTCCATTAGATTGTAATATATACATATTTATCTAGGAGAAACACCATTGACTTCATATAGTCAAGAGTTGGAAGAGATCACAAGGGCTATCCAGTCCAACCCCCGGTCATGCAGGAACTCACAATAAAAGCATCCCCGACAGATGGCCATCCAGCCTCTGATTAAAGACCTCCAAGGAAGGAGACCCGAGGGAGTGTGTTCCACTGTCAAACAGCACTTACTGTCAGGAAGTGGGCAGTTTGTTAAAGCCTTACAGTGGGCATCTAACCTACTTTCCTATTGTCATCCTCTTCTTTCCTAGTCTTTGTATGCTTGGCTTGCACAATGGATGGGTCAGAGACTCTGCATTGCTTCAACAAAAATGTAATGCCCACAGAGCTGCAGAAGCAGAGCACATTGTTGCAACTTTAATCAACATATTTTTTATTATTTAATTTTTTTGAAAGTTTTAAAATTATACATATGACATACATGGCGTGTTATCAAAACATGAGCAAACATAAAAAAAGAAATTTACATTCTAGCACAATTATGTCTCACAGTAGCTTAAACATAATTATTTCAAAACTTTGTCTATGACTTCAAATAAAAACTTTGTAATACCCAGACATCTTAGTGTTACACCTTATTTGTTCTACTACGTACTCCTTTGTTTACCAAATCTTTATCAATTTAGGACTTTTACTAAGTATATATTTCCTATGACTTTTCCAAGCAAATTTACTAACAGTTGGAAGAATAATTCCCTCAATTTTGTCCATAACTAACAAAAAGAAATTTCTATTTCCACATGAGATTACTTTGAAATAAATATCCTTTCTCTTGTGGCTTATCTGTTATTTACTACTACAGTTGTCCCTCCATATTTGCTAGGGTTAGGGGAACAAGACCCCCGTGAAATGGAAAAACCACAAATACAAAAACACTGTTTTTACCTGAGAGGACACTCTCAGGAATCTCTAGGTCCTCCAGTGCAACTCTGTGGTCAATGTCCAACATACACTAACCATAGAAGGGCACTGGAGTAGCTACAAATGTCTTTCAGTGCAACTTTTAGTTAAAGTGACCACAGAGTTGCACTGGAGGACCTAGACAGTCCTAGAGAGAACATATTAATGAAATCTGTGAATAATCAAATCCGCAAATATCAAAGCCGCAAATATGGAGTGATGATGTACTTAATAATCCTTTTATAATTATATTATATATTATATATACACTGCTTATCCCACGTTGATTATTTTTACACAAACATTTGTAGTTTGAAATAAATGAATCAGTAGTACTATGACACACATTGTTTTCAGACAAAACACTGTCTGAATTCTTCACATCAGTACTATTTCATCTTAACAGTCGGCCTTCTCTCTGCCGCTGCGACCGGCACCTCTGCGCAAGGGCCAAGTGACGGGTGGAGGCCAGAGGCCTCCAACACCCCACCTGGCCCTTCCACGAGGAGGCCGAGGAGGCTTCCGGTGCTGCTGCCCACCGCCTCGGCCTCCTCTCCACACAGCCAGGGGAAAGGCCGGGTGCTGCTCCTGGAGGCCAAGAGGCCTCCAGGAGCAGCCCCCGGCCTTACCCCCAGCCGTGGTGGTGGCAGCAGAGAGGAGGCGGAGGACAAGCGCCAGAGCCCTCCTTGCCGCCTCAGCTGCAGACTCAGCTGCCACCACCGCGGAATGGTCGGGTGGTGGCCCGGAGGCCTCTCGGCCTCCAGTATCCCCACGTGGCCCTTCCATGGGGGTGGAGGCCGAGGCAGCTCGGAGGCCCTGGTGGTGGTCCTCCGCCACCTCAGCCTCCTCTCTGCCACAGTCAGGGAAAGGCTGGGTGCTGCCCTTGGAGGCCAAAAGGCCTCCAGGAGCAGCACCTGGTCTTTCCCCCGGCAGTGGTGGTGGCAGCGGAGAGGAGGCGGAAGACGAGTGCCAGAGGTCTCCTCCGGCCTCCCTGCCGCCACCACCGAAGCAGAAAGGCCGAGTGGTGGCCCGGAGGCCTCTTGGCTCCAGCCCGCCACCTGGCCCCTGTGCAGAGGGTGCTTGCGACAGCGGAGAAGACACAGAGTAGGTCTCTGGTGCTGCCTCCACATCCTCTCTGCTGCTGCCACCTTCGCATAAGGGCTGGGTGCTGCTCCTGGAGGCCTAGAGGCTCGGGGCAGCCACCTGGCCTTTCGCTGTGGCAGCAGAGAGGAGGCGGTGGAGCAACGCCAGAGGCTTCCTCTCCGCGCCGCCCTCCGTGCAAGGGCGGATGGCGGGTTGGAGGCCTCTTGGCCTCCAATAGCCCCACTGGCCCTGCTTGGAGGTCTGGCGACGGGGAGGGAGAGGAGGCTGAGGAGGCCTCTGGCGCTCATCCTCCGCCTCCTCTCCACTGCCACCACCATGGCCGGGGAAATGGCTGGATGCTGCCCCTGGAGGCCTCTTGGCCTCCAGGAGCAGCACCCGACCTTTCCCCTGGCTGTGGTGGAGAGGAGGTCGAGGTGGTGGAGCAGCAACACCAGAAGCCTCCTCGGCCTCCTTACTGCCACTGCTGCCGCGGAAGGTCCGGGTGGGGGTTTTGGAGGCCTCTTGGTCTCCAACCCATCACCCGGCCCTTGCGCAGAGGTGCCGGGTGGCAGCGGCAGAGAGGAGAATGAAAAAACACAGAGTTTGGGGGGGAGGGGGGGGAAGCTAAAAAAAACTGTAATTTTATTGGAATGTGAGACGACAACAGAAGCGCTTGTCTGTCAAACTTGAATCTGTCGTCGATGCAGTGGTCCAAACGACTAGTACAGTCCACTCATTGTGCAGGTCAGTGCTGTGAACAGCCAGCTGTCCTTTGGTAAGTGGAAGGTCAACTAAGACCTTGAGTCGTGCCTAAGGCTGGGGTGTGCCACAAATACTTGTCAGCCTTTGCAGTTGAGATACATGGAAGGCAAGCCCCAGCAGAAATAATGGGGCGCTTACTCGCACCACACACCTGTGTGCCGCCTTTGAAGCATACAGTGGTAACCCCGGGATACGAAATACCCAGGTTACGAAATTTCCGGGATACGAAAAAATCCCATAGGAAATAATTGTTCCGGGTTACGAATGTTTTTTTCGGGTTACAAAAAAAATTTGGTGCTTTTTTTCGGCTTTTTTCGCACGAAATCGCGGCTTTTCCTTCCCCATTAGCGCCTATGGCATTATTTCGGCTTACGAAGGCTTTTCGGGTTCGAAAGGGCGCGGAACGAATTAATTCGTAACCCGAGGGAGCATGTGTACGTGACCAAGAAAAGCTGTACATAGCCCCCAAGGCAGGTGTTGTTCTTGCTGGACATATATCTTACCCAGTTTTGGGGATCTGCTAGAATTAATAATATTGTATCAGATTTTAGATCATACTTTTTTATTGAAGAGAAATACAAAGGATGTCTCTTATGTGATGTTACATCCTAAAGTATTATACCTATTCCAAGAAAAGCTTGCCTAGTAAACTTTCAGTTTTGTTTGATTATAACATTTAAAGAACTTTAAGTGCACTTAATTGATCTTTCAACTGCCAGCTATTAAGTAGATTCCTAAGAGAAAAATACAGAACGTAAAAAGAACATTGTGTTTTTTATTATTCTTATGACTAGTAGGAGGGCTTCAGAAGATTGTGGGGCGGGATCATGTTCAGCATTTCTAGAAAACATGTCTGTGGAACCATCCAAAATGACTTAGCATCCACCCTTGCAGGCCGTCTAACAATGACTTAGGTGCAATGTTAAGTTAATTCTAAGAACATAAAAGTCACTGTACTGAATCAGGCCAAAAACTCATTTATCCTAGCTTTGCCTACCCACAGCAGACAGGCAGATGTCTGTGGCAATAGCAGTGAATGAGTGTATGTAACCCTCTCCGCTCTTGTTCTCCAGCAACTGGTACTAATAGCCTCATTTTGCTTGTGACACCTTGGAAACAACACTGGCAAAACTTCCTGCTCCCTTCCAGCTAAGAAGCAGCGTGACCA
>NC_056522.1:367767110-367847895 GCF_019175285.1 Sceloporus undulatus | reverse complement strand
TAATTCGATGTGAAGCCATCAGGGCCCGATGTATTCCCTGTTTTAACTTTTTTAATTGCCTTAGCCAATTCTTCTTTTGTTATAAGTTGATCCAAATTCTCTCTATCTTCCTCTGTAAATGATTTGATCTTTGTTTTCTCAAAATAAGAATAGATGTCATCCATTGATATTTGTATCTTTTTGTATAATTGTTGATAATAAATTTGAAAGATCTTTTTTATTCCAGCTTGCGATGTAACTGTCTTGTCCTTAAATTTGAGCTTATTAATTATATTTTTTCCTTTCTTTTCTCTTAACAGGTGAGCTAACCATTTACTTGGTTTATTAGCGTACTGAAAATATCTTTGTCTTGTAAATATTAGGTTTCTTGCCATTTCTTCTGTTCTTATTGTCTCTAGTTGTTTTTGCAATAGGGTCATTTCTTTGTGTATCTTTTCATCCCCCGGACTCTTTTGTAGTTCTTGTCCTTTGACTTTTAGTTTTTGAGATATTTCATTCCATTTTTTCTCTTTCATTTTTTTCTGTTCAAAGTTTTTCTTCATCAAAAGGCCCCTTAATACCGCCTTCCCACACTATTGCCATATTTTGTCCTTTACCTCTATTTTCTTCAAAATACCATTTCAGTTCCTTTTTTATTTCAATAATGATCTCTTCTTTAGTAAGAAGACTATCATTCAGACGCCATGCATATTCTCTATTTCTACTATAAAGTATTCTCATAGTTATTAATGCATGATCTGAAAGTGTTCTCGTCAATATTTCAGTATTTGAAATCTTACTAGCCCATTTCTTGGAAATTAAGAAAAAATCAGTTCTTGAGAATGTTTTATGTCTCTTTGAGTAGAAAGTAAAGTCCTTTTTGTTTCGCCAAACATCAATTAAGTGAAAGTCTTCCAATATGCCAAAGAAAGATTTTGGAAGTTTACCTTGATTTATTTGTCTATTATTCTTATTACTTGTTCTATCCATATTGGGGTCAGGTACCACGTTCCAGTCCCCTGTCATTACTAAGGCATCGAATACCTGTTCATGAATTAACCGATTTATCTTTTGATAAAATTTTCCTTAAGATTTCTGTGGTGCATATATTCCTACAAAGAGGATAGTATCTTGTCCTTTTTTAATTTGTATACCAATATAATGTCCATTAGGATCATTAAAAACCTCTTTGGCTTCTATATTTGAGGGGATATAGATAACTATCCCACCTTTCTTAATTTTAGCAACCAATATAAATTCTTGTCCGAAATAATTATTTTTAAGAAGCCTCTTATCTTTCTCTCTAATGTGGGTTTCTTGCAAAGAAAAAAATTGTTTTATATTTTTTTAGGAAATGAAATACTTTCTTTCATTTTATGGGACTATTCAAATCTTTCACATTCCAAAAAATGAAGTTTAAATTTTCTACATCACATACACCTTAATTAGGTGTTTTCTTTCAGTTGTCTCTTTCTCCTGCCTCCTCCTCCTGTTGTCGTTCCTGTTCTGGTTCTAAATCTGATTCTTGATTGGGTATTGTGAGTCCATATATCTCCACTTCTTCTGGTTCTCCTTCTTCTTGGTCAGTATTTGTATTCTCTTGTTCTTTTAAATCCTTCTCCTCTTTTTGGTCTCTGGTCCCAAAGTTCTTTGTGTATTTTTTCAAGAAGTCTTTTGCTTTTTGTATTGTGTTGTATTGCAACTTTAATCACATATTAAGCTGTGTTAAGAAGCGGCTGGAACAGTAAAATCAGTAACCACCAAGGTGCTGTCTGCTGTGGAGTGGCACACAGCGGCACACAGCAGAAACAATCTGGTAGGACTCACAATGTATTCGCCGCCGCGCCCCCCCCCCCACACACACACACATTTGATGATATCCAGAAAGAAGTTGATTATGTGCTAACATGAAAGCTCATCCTGTAATAAATGTGGCTTGTTGTTGTGTTGCTGCCTTGCAAATCCAGGAGAGCATTTTTATTCAGCAGCCCTGTGTTTGAAGGGCAGAGAATAGCATTGCATCTTGATTACTGTCTAGCCTAGAGAAGCCTTGCAGGTAGGGTTTTCCTCCTACTGGATGACCGCCTCCTATTTTTTTGCATAATATAGCTGAAGGCACAATACATGTGTCCAGGCAGTGGCAAAAACATAAAATGGTTTGTATTTTATGTAGCACTTCAAGGTGTCTGAAGTGTTTTAAATCTTAATCCTTATAATAGTCCTGGAAGAGTAGGTCAGTATTATCCCCCTGCAGAGAGAGGATTGAGTCTCACAATGAATTGCCCTGGAAAGGAAAGACTGCATATTTATAAAAGCTATGGACTCCAAACTTTTCAATCCTATTCCTATGAACAGGCAGCTTAGTTGTTTCTTCTTCGCAGCCTTGCTGGATGTTTGTAGTCCTTTTTCAGTGGTGGTATGTACCAGTTTGTAGAACCAAATATGAGAACCCACCAGAAAACCAGTATGCTTCAAAGGTCTGTATAACCAGTGCTACAACCAGCTAGAGATTGCCTAGAAAGTAATCAATAGTATTAACTGGACTTACATATAAGGTAGCATGAAATAGATGTCTGCACTTTACTGGGAAATGGAGACCCATTGCATCTGCAGTTGTAGAAATTCAGCTAAAACAGAAGGAACTGGAAGCATTCAATAACACCTTGTATGAAGGCGAGACTAAGGCTGTATCTGCAGTGCAGAAATAAACCAGACACTGCTTTAACTGTCATGGCTCCAAGCTATGCAATTCTGGGATTTGTAGTTTGTTGTGGCACCAGAGCTTTCTGATAAAGAAGGCTAAATACAGTTGGTCCTCCTTATAGGCGGGCTTGCCTTCTGCAGTTTGAGAATACATGGAAGGCAAGCCCCAGCAGAAATAATGGGGCGCTTACTTGCACCACACATCCTGTGTGCTGCCTTTGAAGCATACTGACCAAGAGAAGCTGTACATAGCCCCCAAGGCAGGTGTTGTTCTTGCTGGACATATATCTTACCCAGTTTTGGGGATCTGCTAGAATTTAATAATATTTGATCAGATTTTAGATCATACTTTTTTATTGAAGAGAAATACAAAGGATGTCTCTTATTGTGATGTTACATCCTAAAGTATTATACCTATTCCAAGAAAAGCTTGCCTAGTAAAACTTTCAGTTTGTTTGATTATAACATTTAAAGAACTTTAAGTACACTTAATTGATCTTTCAACTGCCAGCTATTAAGTAGATTCCTAAGAGAAAATATACAGAACGTAAAAAGAACATTGTGTTTTTTATTATTCTTATTGACTAGTAGGAGGGCTTCAGAAGATTGTGGGGCAGGGATCATGTTCAGCATTTTCTAGAAAACATGTCTGTGGAACCATCCAAAATGACTTCGCATCCACCCTTGCAGGCCATTCTAACAATGACTTAGGTGCAATTGTTAAGTTAATTCTAAGAACATAAAAGTCACTGTACTGAATCAGGCCAAAAACTCATTTATCCTAGCTTTGCCTACCCACAGCAGACAGGCAGATGTCTGTGGCAATAGCAGTGAATGAGTGTATGTAACCCTCTTCCGCTCTTGTTCTCCAGCAACTGGTACTAATAGCCTCATTTTGCTTGTGACACCTTGGAAACAACACTGGCAAAACTTCCTGCTCCCTTCCCAGCTAAGAAGCAGCGTGACCATGATCAAATTTAGGAGTTTCTAAGATGTAATACCAGACTGTGATATGCCTTTGTTGGCTTGACAAACCCAGATTTGTGCTTTCATGCCTCATCTTTCACAACAGTTCTTTCTTCTTTTCCCTGATCTGCCATACCAGGTCTCTGAGTGAAGTGGTATAACTATGGACTTCAAATCAGGGAGGAAAGGAGAGAGTGCTGGCATCTCCACACATGAGATATCAGGTGTGCACATGAGCCTCAGGGTCTAACCAGATTGGTTAATGTAATGCCATACCAGACCAAAATGTTGCATTAAGTCACCTTGACTACGTACTGTAGAAAAGCAGTCTACCTAATGTTTGCATACATTTGTTCTCTCCCACTCCCACCTCCTAGCAGCATATTTTGGCATAGCTCTATTTGGCCTGCTTCTCTCTGGTTTTTCAGAGACATTTATATTGATTCAGTGTTTTATTTCTAGCAAGAATATCAGTTCGAACCTGATTAACTTTAGTTTAAAGGCTCTCCAGCAAAACTGTCATCAAAGCAAAAAAATAATATCCTCTTATGCATACCATGTTCATATAAGGAGGTTGCTATTGAAGTCTGAATCCTAATGAAAACTACCTAAAATTACTTGAGACAGCCACAGATGCCATTATTTGTTCTGCAGTTATAATCCTAGTAACAGTTCAACATGCTTATTTGTATATAGAAAGAACGCATAATAAAATGCTTAACTAGTATTATACAGCCAAATAGTGCTGGATGCTTTTAAAATGAGTGAAAAGCTGTATTACTACATGAGGTAACAAGCACAGAGAGGAGTTCTGATATAACTTGGAGGGAAATTACATGACAAATGAGACACATAAGTTCTTCCAGTGAGCATTCTGCTTAAATAAAACTGATTTCAGTAAACCTGGTTTTAGATCAAACTATTTTTTGTATGTATTTTGTACTTCTAGTTGAGCAAATATGAAATGTAGCTGTACAATATTTTATTGTGACTCCAGAGTGAGAGAGACAGATATATAAACACGCACAACTACCATATATTATATGATTCAGTGTTATAAAACTTCTCTGTTCTTCTTCATGGTCTCTGTGAAGCACACAAATTGGTTATTCTGCGCTTGCGCAGCATTTCCGGATCCTACTGGAATCATTAGGGAAGACTTTTTGGCGGTAGCTCTGCCCACCCTCTATATAGGCAGGGCGTCTTTCCGCCCTTTCTCATTTCCTTTCATCCGCCGCGTGAGCAGCAATAGGAACCTTGCTTAGAATCGCTCCTTCCTTCGCTTTCGCTTCACTGCATTTGCTCCAACTTCGTTTGACTCTGACTTCTCTTTTGGATTGTGTTTTGGACTCTGACTAACAATAACACTTGGCTTGTTGACACTTCCCCCTTCATCCTCTGGCTTTGGTCTAAAGATGTCTGCACACTCTTTTAAAAAGTGCACTGAATGGGCCTAAAGATGTCTGCACACTCTTTTAAAAAGTGCACTGAATGTGGGACAAATATCCCAGCACTCGACAGACACTCCTTGTGCCTCCTTTGTCTGGGTGAGGGCCATGTTCCCGCTACCTGCCCTCATTGTATGGCCTTCACACTGCAGGCCAGGAAAAATAGGGAGATGCGCCTTAGATCCATGCTCTATGCACAAATCCTGAAGCTTCCCTCCACCTCTGGGGCCTCTTCCAAGACTACCGCCGCCAAAGGCAAGCTCTTATCTTTGGCCTCAGGGGTCACTGCCAAGGCTACTGCTGCCGTGGGCAATACCCCATAATCTCCTTCAAGGGTCTCTGCCAAGGCAACTGCCGCTGAGGGCAAACCCTCTTCGGAAGTTTCTGGGTTCTCAACCCCAGACAAACAAAGGTCCACAGACCAGGATGTGGCTGGCTACCATCCTCACCAAAGAGGAAGAAATCCTCAGACTCCTCCAAACCAGAGAAGAAAAAGGATAAGTCTCAAGACAAATCCAAGGACTCTTCTCATCACTCCAAGAAAAGGTCCCGTCCCTGTTAGGACTCCGACTCTGACTGCTGGTCCCATACCAAAGCGGCCTCCCAGCCCGCCGACACCGAACTGGACTTGGTACCATGCACGCAGCTGGCGCCTCTCGACCTCAGTTGTCTCCTCGTCTCGACTCTTGGGCCTGACCAGATACAGCCACCTTCCTGCAGTCTCTGTCTCAACTCTATCAATTCTCGGAGGGTGAGGAGGAAGCCTCCCCTTTCATCCATGTGGTGCTACCAGACCAACTCTCCCAGACATCGGAGGTCGTTCGTTTCGAGGACGAACAGGACTATTACACATCCCATGTCTGAGCCCGCCAGATGGGATGTTGTCTTTGACCAAGCTACGGGCGCTTATTTTTTGCCTCTTGACCCCTCAGAAGTCCGTTGAGGTTGGTTTGTCTCCACTTTTCAACCAGTCGAACCTCTGTTGCCTCCTCCAAGGTCTTCAGCTACATCCATCCCACCTCTCTTCAGCTTCCTGAGTGGAACCAGTCCGACCCATACAGTTGACTTCAGCCGTCTCCCTGCAAGTGCGCCCTTTGCTATTGGTATCAGGAACTACTCAGGCCCTCTCAACTCGCACCAGAACCTGGTCAGCTTCTGCTGAATCTGCAGATCACTCAGACTTCAACTACTCAGACTCGCAGTGCTCAATGCTCCCTCTCCTTCGGATGACATTTTTTTCCTCTCAGAACAAATGATTTCAATCGGCAAAGCCCTGAACATTGAAGTTCTCCATGCAGATTCCCAGACTCTTGACGTGATTGATGAGAGGGTTCGTGACAAGGTCCTAACCCCAACCTCGACTGCCTTTCTGCCGTCTATGTCCAAAATTGCAAAGAGCTCTTGACCCACTCTGTCTTTGGCCCAGCCTTCCCTCAAAAAACTTGACAATCTCTACCGCATTACACCCTTGGAAGAGACTCGGTGGTTCGAGCACCCTCGCCCAAATTTGGCAATTGTGGAAGCCTCCTAGGTCCGCTCGGCTCCAAAGACAGCTCTGACCCCCAGTGACAAGGAGGGTCATAAGCTTGACACCATGGCACAGAAATCTTATGCCTCCGCAGTCTTGGGCCTTAAGTTTGTTTGTTTGTTTATTTATTTATTTATTGTATTTTATACTCTGCCCTTCAGCCCTAAAGGCTATCAGAGTGGCTTACTATTATTATTTTTAATTAGATGGTTCCATGCCCTTAGGCTTACAATCTAAAAGACACAATACAAAAGGAGAAGGGAATGGTGGTGGGAAAGGGGATGCGGTCCAGTGGTTATTTTCTCCCTCTGAGGCCTGGACCAAGGCAGATGGACTGAAGAGAGAGGGCTCGTCTTCTTCAGGCTAGCCCTGGTGGAGCTGGGCCTGCCTGTTCACTCCCTCGCAGACCGAAGGATGACAGCAAGATCCAAAACTACTCAGGATGTATGGATACCTATCAACAGCAGCTTTAGGATAAGCCTCTTCCCTTATACGAAGACCTCCCTGAGGACAAGAAACAAACAGCCATGGCCATCCATGCAGAAGCTCATGCACTGGCCTCGCATCAGATCTAGGCGGCCCGACACTCAGCTGACTGTGCTTCCTGACAACTCTCGGGCACCCTGGCCCTCCGATATCATGCCTGGCTAAGGTCTTTGGACCTAACGCCTCAAGACAAACAGGCCATTGAAGAGCTCCCCTTTGACGCCATGGGATTCTTCCATAAGGAAACTGGTGAGAAGTTGGACTTCAAGAACAAAATGAAGAATACAGCTCCTAAATACGGTATGTCTTCTTCCTCGACTTCTCGCACTCCTTTCTCTCAACACTGTTGGGGATGGCACAAAGACCTCCCTACCCCCCCAACCAGGATAGACCCAATCAGTCTTCGGACTATCACCAACAACGCTTCCCTCCCTAGCAGCAAGGGAAACGCCAACAGAAACAAAAGTACAAGCAACCCTTCCATAAGAAGGATGCAGAACAAGGCAAACACCGCTTTTGAAGCTTTCCAGTGCACTTTGTTTCTCTAACTCCCTTTGGGGACTGCTTGGCCCACTTGTACCGCTCTTGGGCCTCCATAATATCTGACTCCTGGGTGCTTTCCATCATCTGTAGGGGTTATGCCCTGGAGCTCCAACCTTCTCCCCCAAGGGGGTATCATTCTCACCACTCCCCCCCCCCAGACACCCTTCTCGATGAAGTGCGCTCCCTTCTTCAAAAGGGGGCCATCGAGCCCATCCCTCTGTCCCGGACCTGACATTGCCTTTTCTCTCGATATGTCATTGTCTCGAAAGCCACAGGCGGCCTTCGTCCCATTCTGGACTTGCACTTTCTCAACACTTTTATTGCCTCTAGACGTTTCCGCATGGTAACCTTGGCCTCCATCTTGCCTCTCCTGCAGGAGTCAGATTGGTTCACCACCTTGGATCTTCGGGACACCTATTTCCACATCAGCACCCGAGAGGACTACCGGGACCTACTCGCCTTCTCCATCAGTCCTGACTGTTTTCGGTACCAAGTACAGTGGCGCCTCCGCATACGCGGCCTTTTTATAGGCGGCTTTGAGCATAGGCGCTCAAAGCCGGCGGGGCGGAAGGGGCGGCACGTCCCATTCAATTGAATGGGCGTGTGCGCCGCCACGCACGAGCCCCATTGGAAACAATGGGGCTCGAGCATAGGTGGACTTTTTTATACGCAGAGGGATCCGGAACGGATCCCCCGCGTATAATAAGGTTCCACTGTACT
Organism: Sceloporus undulatus; assembly: GCF_019175285.1. Taxonomy (NCBI): domain Eukaryota; kingdom Metazoa; phylum Chordata; class Lepidosauria; order Squamata; family Phrynosomatidae; genus Sceloporus; species Sceloporus undulatus. Next base: position 367,839,522 of record NC_056522.1, on the reverse strand, counting down.
GCTCTTTGGACTTTCCCCTGCACTGAGAGTTTTCACAAAATGCATAGCTGTCGTAGCAGCATACCTCTGCCAACAAAACATCATCATCTTTCCTCACCTCAACAATTGGTTGTTTGTGGCCCTGACCAGACAGATGCTCATTTCCCATCTCGAATCTGCAGTTTCTCTTCTTCACCACTTGGGATTCATGATCAACAGAGAAAAGTCCACCCTCTGCCCAAACCAGCAGGTGCGCTTCATAGGAGCCATGTTAGATTCCACGACCTGCAGAGCATACCTTCCTCACGACAGGTTCCTCAACCTCAGGTCTGCAATTCTACGCTGCCTTGCCTTCAGATGCATTACATTGCGAACAGCTCAGGTCACCCTTGGCCATATGGCATCCACATCATATATTACGCTATTGGCCCGTCTCAACATGCGTCCCTTCCAGTCATAGCTACTCTCAGTCTTCAACTATGCTTTCAACAATCCACGGAAGTGGATCACCATTCCGAGGCCAGTAGCCCACTCTCTCCTCTGGTGGCTCAACCCACACAATGTCTTAGTGGGCGTGCCCTTTGTACCACCACAACCTCAGACTTAACTGACTACGGATTCTTCAAAACATGGGTTGGGTCTGTCTACAGGAGATGGTCCCCCAAGGTACGCCGACTCCACATCAACGCTCTCGAGATGTTGGCAGTATAGAAGGCACTGAAGGCCTTCGAACCCTCCCTTCGAAATCAGGTCATCCTGCTCCTCATGGACAACACGACAGTAATGTATTAAATCAACAAACAGGGCAGTTCGAGGTTGGCCACCCTTCTCAGCCTCACCCTTTAAATCTGGAACTGGTGCATCCGAAAAAAGATCACCTTACAAGCCGTACATCTCCCTAGAGAGGAAAACAAGCTTGCAGACAAGCTGAGCAGGGCTCCAGACTCTTGTCACAAGTGGCAACTGAATCCTCAAGTTGTCCTCCGCTTCTTTTCTCTGTGGGGAACCCCGGACGTCGACCTTTTTGCCTTTCATCTCAACTCTCATTGCAGCCACTTCTGCTCCAGGATCCCTTCACGTCGGTCCCGAGGGGATGCCATCCTCTTCCAGTGGTCCGGCAAAAGGTTCTACGCATTCTCCCCATTTCCTCTAGTGATAGCAAAGCTACGCAATCCTGATCACCCTTGGTGGCCGAGACAGCCATGGCTTGCCCCCTTCCTCCATCTCTCCAACAACCAAATCCGGCCTCTGCTGCTCCATCCCGACCTCCTGACCCTTCAGGGTGGTCAGGTTCGCTACCCCAACATGAACACTCTCCATCTAGTGGCATGGAGGATTCTGCCTTGACTCAGTTCTCAGTGCCGGTCCGAGAGATCATCCTGGCTTCTCGTAAGCCTTCCACTCAGCGCTGCTACACCCTTAAGTGAGCTAAATTTTTGGCCTTTCTGTCCTCAATGGGACTCACCTCTTCAGAAGTCAATGTCTCTGTTGTCTTGGACTTCCTCCATCACTTCTCAGCATCTGGCCTCTCCATTTCCTCTTTGAAATGATACCTTGCGGCCATTTGTGCCCGCTACCAATTTTCTGGCCGGCCATCTTTCTTCACCGACCTACACGTGAAGAAATTTTTCAGAGGCCTTGCCAACCTGAGACCACTGGCAGTGATCCTGATCCTGGCTTGGGACCTCCAGCTCGTCTTAGCAGCACTCGCTACCTCACCCTTTGAACCTCTGGCTTCCTCACGTGGAAGACAGCCTTTTTGGTAGCCATCACCTCAGCACGCCAGGCCAATGAACTCTGTGCCCCTCTGTACAGATTCCCCGTAATTGAAATTTTTTAAGGACAAGGTTGTCTTCTGTCTGGACATTTCCTTTCTGTCCACCTTTCATCTCAGTCAAGATATCATTCTCCCAACACTAGCCCCAAACCTGACCACCGACACCGAGCGTCGGCTCCACTTCTTTGAAGTCAGGCGAGAGCTAGCCTTCTACTCCGACAGGACTTCATCCTCTTGTCATTTTCCCATACTTTTCGTCTGTTATTCCAACCCCAGAATGGGGCTTCCAGTCACACCTCAACATTTCTCCAAATGGGTGACCTCCACAATCCTCCTCTCCTACGAGATTTTTGGGAAGACGTCGCCTGCTCAAAATCGAGCCCATTCCACCAGGGCAGTAGCTTCATCTTCAGCCTTCCTCTCCGGAATTCCCTTGGAGGACATTTGCAAGGCTGTGGTTTGGTCACAACCCTTGACCTTTATCAAGCACTACAGACTTAATACCAGACACCAGCATGAAACAGCCTTTGGCAGAGCTGTTCTCCTTTCCATCATTCATTAAGGTTAGTTGGCACCTGTCAAATAACTGACAATCACATTGTTTTTTGGTTTAATAATTTATTTATTACCAGGACACTCCCTCCTCCACAGAGGACTAAGCTTGCCAGTCTAACCCATTGTGTGCTACGCAGAGACCACGAAGAAGGACATGTTGCTTACCTGTAACTGTAGTTCTTTGAGTGGTCATCTGCGAATCCACACAAATCCTACTCATCCTCTCCTCTGTCATGTCCGTCTCTCTTCCTTGTCTGCTCTTACGGCAGACCTTTTGGAACTGAGAAGGGGCAGGAAGATGCCCTTCCTATAAAGAGGGTGGGCGGAGCTACCGCCAAAAAGCCTTCCCTAGCGATTCCAGTAGGATCCAGAAATAATAATAATAATAATAATAATAAATTTTATTTCTATTTCCCGCCTTTCCCTGTGGATCGAGGTGGGATTACTGCAATCAGCATATTTCAGCAATAAAAACATATTAGCTACACAGCATAAAAATATACATTACTATCCATACAATACAGTTAGTTGACTCTCCATAAAAACATACAATACTAACAGAGGTGAGATGTTTTACAGCAGGTTTGGTGGGTAGGCTCGCCGGAAGAGATCCATCTTCAGCACTTTCTTGAAAGCATCCAGAGTGGTAATAAGACTCTTCTGGCAAATCATTCCACAACTTGGGGGCCATGGCAGAAAATGCTCTGTGGGAGGTAGTCACTAGCCTGGTTTTTACGTAGTCTAGTGACTTCCTCTAGATGTTCTGAGTGCGAGGTGGATTGTGTAGGGAGAGGCATTCCCTCAAGTAGCTTGGGCCCAAGCCATTTAGGGCTTTAAAGGTGATAACCAACACTGGCACAGGCACAGAATAACCCCTTTGTGTGGTTTTGCAGATGACCACTCGAAGAACTACAGGTAAGCAACCTGTCCTTCTCTTTTTCCATTGTTTAACCAAACACTTCACCTCACATTAGGATTCTTCCCAAATAAAAAAAATATTTCTTGGGATCCTAGCAACTGTTAATTGCTTTGTTAATTGTTATGTATTTGCTTTGTTAATTTTTTTCTGCTGTTGATTTGCTATATATTTGTTTTTGTATTACTGCTATTGTTAATTGTTATCTTATTTCATTGTTATTGTTTAATATACTGTTACATTACAACTGGTGGTTTTTTTTTTTTACTTCATGTTCATTGTTATTGCTTTGTTTTATCCCCTCTTTTGTAAGCTGCCCGGATTCCCAGTGAATTATTATTATTATGAAATGTAACATTAAATGGTTTTCCTTGCTACAGTCATTTTCATCAGTAGTGATTAATTTTAAGAGGTAGTAAATACAGTAGAATTGGACAGTTAACACGACCTTCAGTACTAATATATCCCCTAGTTCATACTTGTAAACATTCTTTGCTGGGATTTTTTGGTGGAGGAAGGATTGGGGGGGGGGGGGTGGAGCACAAATTACATGAACCTGGAAGAAGCAAATTGTCATATGTTAGAGGAAATAATATTTCTGGCTAATCAGATTCATATGACTTTTTGAATAAGGACTTTTTTGTATCTCCAGTAATTGTTTTGTATGTTTTGTTTCAGAGAGCATTCACGTTAATAATAGAAGCCTGGGATTGGGATAATGAAACAAAAGCTGGTGAGTATGCCCTGTAAGAATTTGTGCATTGTGAAACTGAAATCCAGTAAATTTGTATTCTTTTTTGAATATACCGAGATTACCTTTTAGGACGTATTTGAAATTTTATGACCTTATGGATGCATCCAAATACTTCCAATTTGATTTAAATGGGGTTATTTAATGCTTTTGGCCATCTCAACTTGGCAGATGAGATGAATATTTTTTTAGAAGTTATTTTAGTTACATGGCACCCCTCTTTACATTTAAAGATATGTCGGGAATGTTGTTGGTCTTAGAGCTTGGAGAAATGTTGACCACAATTCTAAAATCTTTTGTGACCATGCTGGCTTGGAGATTTGGGGAGTTGTTTTAAAAAAGGTAGCTTTTCCAAGCTTTTTGTTGGCTAGAAAGAAAGAACCAGTGAACATAAGTTCTTACCTTCTTAACATCCTCTGTCTGATTCTGTGTGGATGTGTGGAGAAATAGATGTGGATTCTGAAACATGCATGCATTGCTAAATTACTAAACTAAAGATTCATTACTAAATTAAGTTTAGTAATTTGTGGCAGTTTTGTTAGAGCTGCTTTGTTTATGGTTATCATTACAGCTAAATCTTTGGTGTACTGCTCATTTCACACTGACATTATTAATTAAATACATTCTTGAGGGATGTTGGGACTCTAACAATATATCATTCCTGAAATCAGCTCTAGCAGTGTCCTTAAATCCCAGAAAATGGAAATCAGTATGCAGTTCTTTCTCTTAAATAGTAACTTTCTTTTGTCAAATGATGATTGCTTAGAACATTTTGGCACCTGGTATGGCAAATCTGTATCCACATTTTTTCCCAGGGATTAAGATTTCAGGAGCAGTTGTGCCCTCAGAAGGTGCCCAGAGATCTGCCACTTGAGGCAGCTGTCTTCTGGTGTCATGGTAGAGCTTTCCCTGAATATGAAGCAACTGTGGAAGATTGTTTTAGCTTTAGGTTAAGCTGGTCTTGACTCTGCTCTGGTTATGTATTTATCTGAATGTACTAAAAATAGCTGATGTGGTTTTAGGAGCTGCTAACCTGATTGAAAAGACAATGGTGTTAAGGTAGAAAGCAGTAGGGAAAGAAGAAGACCACATTGCATGTGAATAGACTCAATCAAGGAAGCCACAGCCCTGAGCTTGCATGACTCGAGCAGGGCTGCTGATAACACAGTGACTTGGAGGTCTCTTATTCATAGGATCACCATAAGTCAAAGTCGACTTGACTGCAGTTAACAACAGGAATAACAACAACCTGATTGACTAGGTTCTTCAAGTCCTGCTTGGTTGGTCTTCAACTCAAACCCATGTCTCTTCTCAGGTATAGTTCTCTTATCATGAGAAGGACATGAACAGGAGTTTGCACCATCAGCTTTTTGATTCATTTCTATAATAGGTGATATGACGCATGTCTTGGTAATTGTACAGTATAAATGTCATGCGTCCTGAACTGACTGGTGTGTGTTTAGAGAATCAACAATTTATTTGACTTATACTAAATGTTGGTGTTATACTGATTTTGGCTTATACTAAAACTGAGTACAGCTTTCTACAGAAAATGAAGAATGTAGCTCTTGAGGTATGTAGTCTTACTTTATATCAGGGTTACTGTAGTGAATAACACAAATGTTTGCACAAATAAATATATCTGTGTTTGTGGATAGCATTGTGAATTGAGTTGAAAATAAGGCTGTATAGATAGGTGTACCCTTGGATTTAATGTAATTCCCATCTTTCTTGTCCAGGTAAATGATTGGAGCCTCGTGTGCTTGAATCTGCATAACTATTCTAGGGTATGAATAAATAGCCTAGAATTATAGAATTGAAGATGATCTCACAAGTCATACATACATACGTACAATCATAGAGTCAGAAGAGACTCAAGGGCCATCCAGTCCAACCCCCTGCTATGCAGGAATTCACAATCAAAGCACCCCTGACAGATGGCCATCCAGCCTCTGTTTAAAGACCTCCAAAGAAGGAGACTCCACCACTCTTCAATGGAGTGTGTTCCACAGAACAGCTCTTACTGTCAGGAAGTTCCTCCTAATGTTGAGCTGGAATATCTTTTCCTGTAGCTTGCATCCAATGTTCATCCTCAGTGTGACGCCCCTTCAAATACTCATCTCATTCAGTGCCCTGGTGATGAAAGAAATCCCTTTCTACAGCTAACCTAATGCATATATCTCCAGCCTATGGTTAGAGAGCTCACCACCTTCTGTAGCACTCTGTTCCATTTTGAAACAGCTCATATTTTCAGAAATTTATTTTTACTGTAAGGACTTCTTTGCCTGAAGTCCACTTTCTTGTAACTTGAATTCATGGCTTCCTACCATGTGGAGCAACACAAAACAAATTTGCTCCATAAAAGTCAGAGGTGGGACTGCAACAGCCCTAAAAACATAGTCAGTGGTGAGAAATCTAGGAACTTGTACTTCAAAACATTTGGAAGGATGCATGACCAGCCTGATCTAGGTGATCGCCCACCAACACCAGTGGTTGTTATGACACTTCCTAATTATTTTTTCTTCAAGCTAAATATACCCATCTTCTGAAAACTTTCTTTCACTTCCAGCCCCCCCCCCCCCCCCCCGGGCAAACATTTCAATATTTGCAACAGTTGCTTTCTAAGATCAAGGATCCACATAAGCAAAGCAATAAAGAGAACTATGGCTGTATCAAAACTGGCTCTTTTTTCTTTTTCTTTTTAGTAGAAATTGTGTGGACAAAATTGCATGTTATTGCAAACAAGCAGTGTTGCTTGCCTGGGATGTACAGACTGGACTAAGGTCTTAAAAACACTGTGGAAGTGTAGTGAAAATGGCCAAGGCAAAATACAGTTATTTGAAATTCCCTAGTTCTCTACTGTACCAAATCTTTCATTTGTCAAAGCTTTCATGTGCAGTTTCTGGATATGAGCTTCAGAGATTCAGTGTACAAGAGGAATTGAATATTGACCACTATGATGCAGGGTAAGAAAGGGGACTGAGGGGATGACCTGCCATCCCATAGTTAGGTGTAATATAAGTCTAGGATGCAGAGTGGAGAAAGAGAAGAAACAGTCCATTTTCCCTTACCAGACCATGTGTAGGACAGGGAAAGCATCTTTCAAGGCAGGGTGTCCTTCCGAAGCACTCTATCAGAAAGTGGCATAGGAAATTAAATATACTGCTTTGGATCAAGCCTCCTTTTTAACAAACTTTCTGAGGTTTAAATAAACTGGCAAAGCCTCTTCAAAGCTATCTTTCACTTGCTGATTCTTCCCTCCACCTCTCCCCCAGCTGAATATGTTCCATATTTAGAGCCCAACAGAGGTGGGCGGATATTTGCTGAGAACAGGGAATCAGTAGCTCTAAGTGTCTATCGGGACCGTTTCCCTATAAAATCTTTACAGTTCACTCGCAAGGGTTGGGAACTCATGCCGAGATCCTGTTGGAAGCTGGTGGAATATAAAGTTCCGTCAACCTATTTGCTTGGAGCCTGGAACTGCTGAAGAGGAAGGGAAGGCAGCTAGCCAGTAAAGATAGTGAACCAGTGAGGGAGGGGGCTTTCTTGGCACAGCCCCATGACATGCTAATAACCACTTGGGGTGTACAGGGGATGAAACTGTACCCAACCATTGTCTAGCAGCCCTTGCATAGCTTGGCAAAACTGTTGCATAAGAAGATGTTCAATGTCTCCTTGTGCTACACTAATGTAAAGCCTCCAAAGGCTCGATGTTTGCCTCTTCATGTCTAGTTTCAGCATCCTTTCTGGCAGTCAAGCAGCTGCTTCAATGTCCGCCCTGCAGATCAGTAGGAGCCTTTCATGGTTGAAATAGGAGCCTTTCTCCCTCATCATTGGTAGGGACTAGGTGGGCACTGGCAACAGATGGAAAGCTGTTTAGTCCACAGATCATTAATATGCATGAATAGGACTGTAACACACACCAGAGTACTTGACCTTTGTACTACCACCTGGAATTATCTGGTTTCACCCCAGTTTGTTTCCAGCAAGCTTTGTTTTCTGTGGGCACCACTTTACCAGTTTGTGTAAGTTGGAACCTTTGAACTGAAGCCAGTTTTGCTTCTTGAAGTGCTTCCAAAAGTTGCATCACCTGTTCAGTTGTCAAAGATTTTATGTAAAGTAGGATTTGTTGATTGGATTCTATACCTTCAGTGATACATATAAAATCTAAATTGACTTTGGTTTACTAAATGGCAGTTTGGTTCATTGACTCCTTTTATGTGTTGTTGTAATGGATGGTTTCCTGCTACATGAATGAGCGGTGAGCTCACATTCTCATCTGATCCCTTTCCTTCTCATTTGTTTGCGGGAGATCGAAGGTCACAGAAAGCTTCCACTTTCACTATGAAACAAATCCAACTCCAGCAGGGAATTATTTAATTTCATCTTGGTTCATATTCCAATGGTTTGTGTCGAGCCTTGTTTCATTTCTTGGAATACAGAATGTACAATTAACTGTTGGCCATTTTAGAATTTTAAATTGACCATTAAACAACAGCATTCTTAATATGTTATGGATGAAGTGAAGTGAGGTAGTTGTTTCTTTGAAAGCACTAAAATTTCCTAGTGCAGTTTCCATGTTCTTAAGGATCCTGATGCTTTGTTTGCATACAAAATTCAAATCTCCCAGTGGTGGTGGTGGAGTTGCTTCCAAGGGCAAGCTAGAGAGAATGATGGAAGGCAAACTTACTGTTAGAGTTCTTCTGATTCAGACTCAGATTATTAGCAGAGAAGGCTGATATGGCCCACAGATTCATATACAGTGGATCCTTGTTATACGCTGGGGTTTGGTTCCAAGATCCCCCGTGTATAACAAAATCCGTGTATGCTCAAGTCCCATTAAGTATAATGACGTAGCAAAATGATGTCCCTAATAAAAAATGGAACATCAAGGTAAATTTATACTTTTTTGGAACATTTTCAAACCGTGTATGCTTGACGTGTATAAAAATCCGTTGTATAAGAAGGGCCGACTGTATTGGTAAAAGGAGCAATGTTATGCTTTGAGGAACTGTTTTTAGGGTGATTTGGGGAAAATTACTCTGGTAAGTAATCTGCTGAATAGAAGGGATACTTTTTAAACTTGAATACAAAGGGCTAATTCTAGCTTCCCTTCTCTGCTTGCACAGGTGCTGGGTGGGTTGAAGGGCAAAGTGCCAGTGCAACAAGAGAAGGTCACACTGGAATTAACCCTTCTGTACTAGGGCATATGGCAATCTTGTAGTTTGGAGAAGAGTAGTGGAACCTTGGTAGGACACACACACACCCTTTAAAAACAGCTCACAGCTCAGTCATTTCTTAGTTTTGGTATGACTGAATTTGTAGTGCTGCCCCTTGCCTTTGCTTTGCTGATCACTGGACTCTCTTCTGTCTGACCCTGTTCAAACTAGCTAAAGCCTCCTAGTTGACAACACAGTTTCAGGCTGCCCTTTTGTAGTGGGCAGTGTGCCTCTTCTTGAGTATGGAAGAGATACTTGCTCCCCTCTCTTCACCCAAAAATCTAAAATAGCTTGAGATGAAATTTGAATTCAGTGTAGCATGACATAACTGTACATTTTTAAGTGGGTGGGCTGGGAAACCGCCTCCCAAGAATGGACTAGCTTCCTCAAGTCTTCACTGTCTGCCCTTAATGTAAGTAAACATCAAACACAGACAACACCTTATTAATGTTTTCAGCCTTTGTGTTTCATTTTTTAAAAAAAATAACAACAACTGAAGGGAAGGAGAGGACAAGGTGGGAAAGACTGCAGTCTTGATTTGTATAAGGGAGATGGGGTCTGTTAGTTGCAGTGGGCAAAATGGTTTTGTTACTGCCAGTGGGACCTTTCCTTCCATTACAGACAAACATGGGCAGCCCTGATTGGGAGTGAGGCTGGGGCAAAGAGTTAAGTGCCCAATTCATAGTCCCTATCTACCCCCTGCTAGATATGTATTATAAATATCAAGCATGGAGGGGACTATAGTTATGAATGACATTGTGTCTGGTTTGGTTCTCAAGCTCACTAATGCACACTGTGTAGTGGTATGGGAATAATATAAAAAGAGAGAGACCCATCTAGAAAACAGTTACTGCTTTTTGCAGAAGGCTTAATTTTTAATGTTTGAGTTGCCATAGTAAGTATAGACAACAAAAGTTTGTGCATACCATTAATAAGTAAACTTTGTGGTGTCATTATTCTTACTGAAGTGGTGTCATTATTCTTACTTCATTAGTATTCTTACTGAAGGTGGCATTCATTCACACAATGAGAAAATATGTAAATAGTTTCTTAAGCTATTAATAGGCACAGCCCCTTTTTTGAATTTGAGACCCTCAGGGCCCTGTTCATTTGTTTTGAAGGTGTTTTTTTTTATAGAGAGAGTACTGCTTTTGACAATTTTTTTTAAAAAATCATGCTGTCCTTTTCAGGTAAATGGTGGTGCATTTAGCTTGGCAGCAGCAAGTGTTTTCTCATCTGTAACATAATGGTTTTGCAGTAGCAACCTAGCAGAATTATGAATTGTTTTTTATGGGTATTTCGGGCTATGTGGCCACGTTCTAGAAGAGTTTCTTCCTGACGTTTCACCAGCATCTGTGGCTGGCATCTTCAGAGAATGATTGCCCGGAAAGGAGTTGGGTATATATATTGTGTGGCCTTGGAAGGCATGAGTGATTTGCAGGTGTATCATTCTGTTGCTAATGGCAGCCTTAGGGTAGGAGGGCCTGCAAAAGAGGATTAGTGTCTGCTTGATTAGTGCTCATTGTCTTCTGGGAAACAACCAAATGCAGTGTGCAAACAAGAATCCAGGAACACGAGATTCTGGGTCAGCCAGAAAAATCAGCAGTAGCAGAACATGTTATAAATCATCCTGGACATAAAATATTGTTTAAAAACACTGAAATTCTGGACCATGCCAACAACTACCATGTCTGGATGCACAGGGACGCCATTGAAATCCACAAACACCTGGACAATTTCAACAAGAAAGAAGAATCCCTTAAAGTAAACAAGGTTTGGCTACCAGTCCTGAATAATAGCAAGATGAAGACTCAACAAATGCAAATGAGAAATCTCCCAGGGTCAGGGGTTTCCCAGCAGACAATGAGCACTAATCAAGCAGACACTAATCCTCTTTTGCAGACCCTCTCACCCTGAGGCCTGCCATTGGCAACAGAACAATCCACATACAAATCACTCCTGCCTTTCCAGGTCACACAATATATATACCCAACTCCCTTCCAGCCAATCATTCTCTGAAGCTGCCAGCCACAGATGCTGGTGAAACGTCAGGAAGAAACTCTTCTAGAACATGGCCACATAGCCTGAACCACCCCCCCCCCCAAAAAAAAACTATGGATGCCGGCCATGAAAGCCTTCAACTTCAGGATTATGATTGTTGATCTCTGACTTAGTTATTGGTGAAGTGACTTCATTCAAACAGTAGGGGTTTCTGGCACAACACATTCCAGGATCAGGGCACAAGTTATGTTATGATGACCATCCTGTTATAAGAGCTATTTGGTATGGAAATGAATATTCTTACTTTAACTCTCTAGTTTTCTCTCTTTACTTTTAGATGATGAACTATTAATTGACAGAGTGCAGTATGCTAGTATGATCAATCCAGAGGATCGATGGAAGGCGCTGCAGTTGAATGGCCACATTGCTCATTTTGAAGCACAAATAAGAGTGAAATGTGATGAGAATTACTATGGCCCACAGTGCAATAAATTCTGTGGCCCCCGTGATGACTTTGTGGGCCACTATACGTGTGACCAAAATGGAAATAAAGCATGTATGGAAGGCTGGATGGGTGAAGAATGTAAACAAGGTACCATATTTCTTATACATTGAAACTGGGATCTAGTGTTTGAATCAAACTTCTAGGGCTTTCTATCAAATGTACTGTTTTCTGAGTCATGCAACTGATAACGCATATCCTACTGTTGACTTCTTTAACAACCTTTGAGTCTTTACTAGACCTTATACTTAAGATCCAGTGACTGAAGATGCTAAGGTCTGAGCCTGGTTCTTCTATATGCAAAACAAGTGCTTCACAAAACAAGCAAAGCTTACAAAATAAGCAATCAAGCTTACTTTGATATCCTACCACCTGAAGTTTTTCAGTTACGCTGATAGAAGCAGGAATGAACTGAAAGTTTTTCTCCTTCCAGTGTACTTCAGCTTTAGACTTGATAAGTTGAACATGCAAATTAATGAACAGATTGAATTAGTTGAGATTTGTATACTTGACATGTATTTAAAGAGTGCTTCAAAAGCCTGTTAAAATACAATGATTTAAACTCTACATGGTTTTTGGGACTTGTACATATGTGTTCTGCCCTCATTCAAGTCTGAATAAAGTATTCCTTAGTAGGGGGATCCATTCATTCACTGCACTTTTCTAGATGAGTCCTTGTCTTTTTTCCTCAAACCCTTTTTTTCAGAAAAATTACAAAGACGGACTACATTGTACATCTCCCGAGTTCTTCATTTTAGAAAAAAATCTACATCTTTCCAAAAAATTAGGGCCAAAACAGATGACCCTGAAGGGGCAGCTTGATGCCTCCCCTTTGAACACCGGGTTGGGACCACAGCAACCACACACCACACCCCCAAGCTGGCTTTCTCAGCTTTGCAGCACAAAGCTGACAGGCAGGTGGCATGATGCCAGCTTGGGGGGCATCAGAGCGGGTGGCTCTGACGCCACCCCCAAACCAGCACAAAAGAGGGGGGGTGTTTTGCCCCTAGACTACCATAACACTTTCAGTCTGAGATATTACAATTCATTTGAACTTGAGAACAACTTTAAATTTTCCAATTTAAAGGAAGAATAGAAAGTACAAGTGACTGAGCCTCCCATTCGTCTGTGTCCTTAGTTTTCTGTGCAGTAGAATTTTCCTGCCACAAGAAATTATTTGTCTGCCTTTTATATTCAGAAAATGATGGTCCAGATATTACAATTTAATACTACTGAGATGTAACATAAAATACATTGAGTATATGTCATTGAAAGTATATTTCAAGCAGAAAATTCAGTTAATGATACAACTTTTTAGTTGCAGGATCAGCTCTTTCTAAAGTGCTGGTACTAACTTATGTTTAATGCTCTTTCTGTTTCTAGCGGTGTGTAGACAAGGATGTAATTTAATCCATGGAGGCTGTACTGTACCCGGGGAATGCAAGTAAGTATATGTAGATTTGTGGGTTTGTGTGTGATTTCTGAAATACTATGTTTCATTAAGGTTGATATGTATTGTGGGAAAGATGTGATGGTGAAAGAGGTTTTCTGGATTTGATATACTGAATTGCCCTTTGGAGGTCTATATATTTTATGTTCCGAAAACCTGTTTTTTGTTGTTGTTTTGTATGACCCAGTATTTCCAAATGGGTTGGTCTGAGCACGCAAGTGCTTTAATATATTATTCATTAAATACCCAATTCTTCATAGTAGGACAAAGTCTGTTTTTATTATAATCAGATTAATTTGTGGTATATAAAGTGGCTTTCTGATCAGTCCCACACTTTTTTTTTTTTTAAAAGGTAAATTGGAATACAGTACCTTTATGAAAACAAATAACATTGAATAGTGCTATCAGACAAAATAGCTGTCATGATGAGCCAGGTGGTTGTGGTGACAAGGCCTATGTATTGCAGGGAACTCTAGGAGAAGAAGATGACATATATGCCTGTGGAATGGAATTGAAACTTCTCCATGTTAAAAGTTGCAGTGATTCTACAAAACAACTACTGTATTGTGTATCGTAGATCTTCTGCTTGCATAGAGTGCTTAAAGCAGCTTACAGATACATTCTCACTCTCTATATATCAAGCCAGCTTCTTTCTATATAACTTTCCCCTTCCTATTACTAGGTCCACACTGCATTTTTTTTCCCTTTATGTAACAAATTGTGTTGTCTTTCTCTATAGTCATATAGCTTAGGGGTGGGGAAAGTGTTGTAGGCCACATACAGTTCCAAATTACAGGGAGTAATAAAAATTACTTGTTTGACAAGCTGTGTAGAAAGATTGTCAGTTTCATTAAAACCATTGCCTACTTTTATTAATGAGCATCTTTGTATAATGCAGTGTGCTCTCCGTCTGGCATTAAACAAATCACATGTGTTTCCTCACTTTATATAATCTCTCATGACCTCCTAAAGAGTGAAGGGTCTGCAACTAGCTAAAAGTTTAGCTCAGAGGAATTTCCTGTCCATAACGTTTTCAGGGAAGATAATGAGATTGCATACTTCCGGATTCTACCATTTAAATAATCAGATATGTGAAGGCTGAGACGCCTAAACTGATTCTGAGTCTGTAAATTGAGTAGTGATAATGAACAGTATGAGAGAGGCTGTACTAGCTGTTCTGGTTTTATTTTGTATTTATTTCAATCAATGCTAGTGTGATGCATTTGAAAGATCACTTTTTAAGGAGTGACATAGGAGACAGAGTTCCAGAATTCTTGATATATTAGGCATTTTTTCAGTGTTGTGATCATAGCACTATTGCCAGTGTCAAACACCCAGATATCGTTTTAACCAAACATAGTTAATCTGAAGTCCCATTGTTTTCAGTAGGGCTTCCTTCCAGGTAATTGCATGTGCTTTGGATAACAGCCATTTCCTGATTATAAAGGCTGTCCGCTCTCAATTGCAAAACAGTTTGAAATTGTACCAAAAATGCACACCTATCAAGACAAAGAGAGATGTTCTGTCTTAAAAGATTATTTATCATTGAGCTATTCATTCAGTGTAATGGCATGAGGCCATTTGAGTTTCTAACATAAAATTGCCTACTTTGCTTCATGGTTCATAATAGTGATTTGAAAACTCATCCCAAGTGGTTTTAACAATTATCCTGGAGCATAGAAAGTTTCCTTGTATAAAGAGTCAGACTGTCAGACCCTCTAGGTCAGGATTGCCCAGGGACTATGCCTGATAGGATATCTCCATGGTTTCTTGTAGGGAGTCTTACTTAGGAATGTCAAGTTCTTTTTTTTGGACTACAAGTTCCATAATCCCCCAGTCAGCATGACTCCTGGCAGTTGCAGTCCAGAAAAGAAACTGTCCCTGGTTCTGTGCTACTGCTGAGAAATGATCTTTCCCCAGCAGTATTCTTTTTATATTACTAAAACTGAATAAGTGTTCTGTTCTGTTTTCTTTACTGCGTGTTTCCCCTCTCAGCTATTCAGGTTGCTTCTGCCATTTAGGTAATAAATCCTCATCCCCCCACTGTTCCTTTCCTGCCTTAAATGTATTGTTTAAAATTTCCAGTGGAAGTATGCATGCAAAGTCTTTCTTTTATCAGGCTGGTCATGTTGTTGTTTTTTAAACTGCTAACACCATTTTAGACACATGGAGACATAATAATGATCTGTGCCCTTGCATGATGGGCAGCTCACTAATAGTTTGGCATGTTCTTGTTTTATTTGAATTGTTCTCATTGAGCTTTACATCCTATTGATCCTTTTAGGGTTCTTATTTTTTAGGCTTAAGTGCATCTTCCTCCTCTTGAGAAATAAATTAGGTTCTTCCTGCCTCTGAAATGTTCTGAGCAGAATTTCAGTGTAGCTGTGCTGCTTTTAGAATGAGGATGTTATTTAAAGAATCTTGCTTAATCAGAGCTCTTAAACAAACCCCTAAAGGAATATTGTGCAGAAAATTAAAATGTTATGAACTGTTAAAAATTCATTGTGCAGACAAGAAAGTCTCTTGAGTTTTTGAAGGGCTGTAAGCGTGTACTCAGGTAGTATGGTATATAATAATAATAATAATGATAATAATAATACATTTTATTTGTATACCGCTTTTCCACAGATCAAAGCGGTTTACAGCTGTAGAAAACCATTACACCATAAAAAACTGTTACAAAACATCTCTAGATAAAAACCCAATTATACAAAATTTAAAACACAGTCATACAGCAAGGTAAGGCAGGGAATCAATGGCATCAGCATACACAACTTCATTTATCAGGGGGGAAGGCTTGACAAAAAAGGAAGGTTTTAAGCCTTTTTTAAAATGTTTCTGGGGGGTTGTCAAACGGAGCTCCTCGGGAAGGCTATTCTAGATTCGCGGGGCCATCACTGAAAAGGCCATCTGGGATGTAGAAACATATTTGGAAGGTGGAATTTCCATAAGATTCTTCCAGGATGTTCTGAGTGTGCAGGGCGGATTATATGGGGAGATGCGGTCCCTCAAGTAGTGGTCAAATACAATACTTGGTTAGGATCCTGTATGTGCATGATTGCAGTACTGTGTGGGTGTTAGTTACTGCCTTTCTGTTTGCTCAGAATAGTATATTGTGGAGGAGCCCCAGGTTATGACTTTATGGTGTATTACAGTATTGGTTCGTCCATACACTTTCCTCTTACCAGTGTTGTTGTCCTTTCATTCTGTTCTCCAGAGAATGTTACTAGCTGAAGAACATAAACAATTAACTTTTTACTTTCAATTGAATTTTTTTTAAAGTCAGTACTTCTTTTAATTAGTTCAAAAACGAGAAAGCTACTTGTTGCCTTACATGATCCAAGATTGTTCTGTACACTGAGCTCAAAAGATTTGTGCCTGCTTTCCTGTAACATTTCTTTGTTTTCCCCTTCCCTACTTTTGATTAATGTATTTTTAATTTTTCCTATGTAAGACACCATGCATAAAGTTATCATGCCATGGTAAAGTGAGGTCTAGTTACATTATCTGTTTTAGAATATCAGCTTATTGGCAGTTTTATTCCAACTATCTTTATTTTCGTATGGTATTAGCAGAGTAATCATTATCCATTACATGAGGACCGTGCTAATGGTTTATGAAGAGAGTCTTAGTGCCTTGCATAGCCACCATCTTGCTACCAGAGATGATGGGGAGAAATCTATAAGTACAACTTTTCCACCATAACAGGTTTCCATAAAGAGTAGTGTTGGGATACATAGTCATTGCAGACCTGGAAACTAAAAATCAGACCAAAACTTTTCAGTGTGTTTCATGTTATGTCCCAAGCAATTGCTTTTTAAAAACTTGTCATCTTAAGCATAAAGTAAGACTGGAGCTGACTTTAAAAATTGGATGCATTCTAGCCTAACTGATGTTCCTCTTGTGCCTTACCGATATACTGTATACTGTGAGCCCTCCTGGAGGTGTGGTGTAGTTGAATTCATAGAACAAGTGAGCTAGATAACTGTAAGCAGAGCATATGATGATAAATTAGTTGGGGAAAGTATCAGTTTACCATTAGCCATTTAATTCTCAATATAGGGTTCGGAATAAACTCTATTCAGCTGCAAATTTATACAGCAGTACTCAGTGAATAGTTCTATTTATTCAGCAACAAGCTGAGCCTAGTAATCTCAAATTTGCTACTATTTCTATCCTTTTTTTGCATTCAGCTGGGACAAATAAGTAAGCTTTCCAAAAGGGTGTCGTGAACATTTTCTCTCTTCAATAAGTTCTTGAGATCTGCAGGGATCTCTGAATCATTTCAAATATGGAAATAGAATTAAAGCTGTCCCAGCACTTCCTAATGTTGGATATGACCATACTTCCTGTTTGGCAGGAAATCTTAATTTACCCTTCCTTGTAAATGTGAAGACTGAATAGTTGACTGTACATAACCTTTTGACCTATAAACACTGTGTTCCTTTGGGTGGATACTGTCTTTTGCTAGTACTGTAATGCATTGTGAAGCTAACGGATTTCCTGTAGTAAGCTCAATGTCAGCAGCATCACCCAGAATTTTCTGCCAGTTTTCCAAGTACCTATAGGTCTCAGTATCTTCTCTAGATTGGGCCTGTCTGTTTTCTCCCCCCAGATATTCCCTAGCAGATGCACATTGTCCAGCATCCTAAATTTAACACAGCAGTCCCAAGCTAGACTGTGTGAACCCATTGTGAAAAACAAAATGGTAGGTAGTAGAGCTATCCGTTACAGATTGCAGCAGCTTAAGCAGTTCATGGCTACAAGTGCAAAAAATATGATGACACTTGCTTATGAGCCCCTGACATCTGGAATGAGCTCCTGAATAGGGGAGATAGATAGATAGATAGATAGATAGATAGATAGATAGATAGATAGATAGATAGATAGATAGATAGATAGATATAATTTTTATATATGGCCCATTTTTCTTTTTACTGTGATTTGGGGCAGAAATGTTGGCTTCATCAAAAGTGCTAGTGATTAGTGTTAGAGTCTGAATTTTTGAAGGCACTGTTTACCACTCCACTTTCCATCACTTCCCCACTTCCCATCTGTGATGGGGAAGTAGTGTCATAGAAGCCTTGGGGCATGTGGTATTTCAGTACCACAAAGCTGAAGTATATGAATGCAGTGAATAAAGCCTAGCGACTAGCTATAGAAACCCCTGGCCTGGGCAGGGAAATTTGTCAACCAGTCCTGGATGGGATCATATTTCCCCTAAAGGACGAAGTTCACAGCTTGGGAGTACTCCTGGACTCATCCCTACAGTTGACATCTCAGGTAGATGTGACGGCTAGGAGTGCTTGCTATCAACTTCAGTTGATACGCCAGTTGCGACTTTACTTGGACCGGACCTTGAAGCAGTGATACATGCACTGGTAACCTCTTGTCTTGATTTCTGTAATGTGCTCTACATGGGGCTACCTTTGTGCCAAGTTCGGAAGCTTCAGTTGGTTCAAAATATGGCAGCCATATTGGTTACTGGTACTTCCAGGTTTGACCATATAACACCTGTATTAAATCACTTCACTGGCTGCTGATTAGCTTCCGGGCACAGTACAAGGTTTTGGTTATTACCTTTCAAGCCCTATATGGTTTAGGCCCAAGTTACTTGAGGGAACGCATCTCCCTATATAATCCGCCCCACACTCTTAGAACATCCAGGAAGAATCTACTAGAAATATAAATGACTAGATTGTCTATGACTTCCCAAAGAACCTTTACCACCACTGCCCCTAAATTAAGGAATAGCCTGCCGGAAGAGATCCGTCTCATTATCAACTTGAACGCTTTTAAGAAGGCAGTCAAGACGGAGGTCTTCCGGCGGGCCTATCCATCGACCCTGTTTAGGACCCATCCTTTAGCCTTAATGATGATTCTGTGTAATTCCACTGTTAGAAAACCCCTGTATCATGACAAACTAGTCTTAACTGATATTGTTATTGTTGAGATGATGTATTTTAATGGATTTTATTGATCATAATTGTATGTTTTTATCAGATTTTAACCCTGCCTCGATCCGGAAGGGAGAGGTGGGAAAATATAAATATATTATTACTATTATTATTACATACATGGGAATCTGCAAGCACATCTCTAAAACATACACCCACAATAGGATAATGATGTTTGTAGAAGGTGGGGAATTAAATTCAAAGAGAAGACCTGGCAAGATCCAATATTAAAAAGGCTGACACTAGTTTTTTGATCTTGGAACTGCTATCCTTACCGAGTTTGTTAGAGGGGAGGAAGGAGGTGAAATAGGATGAGGTGTTCTACCATGTATGTTTGTATTTGTAAAGATACTAACAAGTAGATACAAGTAAAGCATGCCCTTCTAAACTTTCTACTTTTTCTGCCCTCATTGCAGAAGCTGTGGTTCTTAAATCACTTTGTCTTATCCTTTGACCCCTGTGCCTTTTTTGTTTCATTTCAAACCTGGAGTTATTTGACCTACAGCAATTAAAATCGTGACCTTGTTTTTCACCTTCATCTATCTGTGGCAAGTTGCACTTTGGAAAGCCCTTGGTTTGTTCTCAAAGGTTGACAATTGTGGAGTCCGAGAAATGTCTATCTGAAAACTAACCCCCAAGGTGGGCCTTACTCCCAAGCAAGAAAGTATTTACACCTAAGACATATGTTTGTTTTCCTGCTTCCCCACTACCGCCCTGATATGACGAAAAGTACTGTAGAATCACTACTGACTACTCTGTGTGATAACCAAATGCATACAGTGTTAATACAGCAAGAGCTTTTGTCTTGTGAGCACCTAGCAACCCCTGTTTATGGAAACTCTTAATTATCCAAATGAACTTGCTGTCCCTTGAAACATGTTGATAGTGTAGTACAAGATCTTTACAACCTGCTGGATGAAGGGATTAGACAGAATTTTGGAAACCACAGACATTTGCGTTATTCATTCTTTGGAAGTTTAGCTGTTTGCAAGCAAGGATCTTCTATGCAGAGAGGGCTGGTTTGCATAGAGCTACACAAAACTGATGAAATGAACTTCTAAGAAAACTTACTTTGCTGTGACTTAGTGTACTGTTTAATAGCTTTATGGTGGTGCTGGATGAGATCTTCGTAGCAGTTTATGAATCTTAAATGGAAATGTAGTTCCCAAACGATTCCTCCCTGAATTATCCCAGGTGGTTTCTAGCGTTCTATTTGTCTTCTGCAAGCTGGTAGAGGTTACTTGGTAGAAACATATTAAAGAATCAAATTAAGGAACCAGTATTAAGGGCCTTGTTCATATTAACCAATTGTGTAAAACACTTTGCTCAGTTTAAAATACTGTCCTTTTAAACACTGTTTTTTGATAGTGTGAACATACTACTATTATGTTCTTTCTGTGAAGAGTAAGTGATAAGGGCACCAAATGGATAGGTGGTAGACAGGTCACATCCCTACACTTTCCTCATAGGAGAAGAGGAGTATGATTTGCCCTCCAATTCTTGATGAATTATTATTCCTCTTGTGCTTCACCATTGGACAGGCTTGCTAGGACTGACTAGAGTTGTAGTCCAGCAACATCTGGAGAAACACAACATTGTCTACATCTATTCCAAAACTGGGATAGGCAATTTTAGTAGTCTAAGGTGACATATAGCCACCCCTCCCCAGAACCTGAAGGCTGCACACTCCTCTGCATCCCCACCACCCTTTTTAAAAAAAATGCATTTGGGGCAGAAAATTGGAGAAAGCCTGGGAATCACAAAAACGACCGTGGACACTTTCCCCACTTTTGTTCTATCAACTACCAGGGACCAGAAGAAAGTACCATAAACATCTTTAGATGGCAATGGCATTTTCGGCTTAACCAAGGGGGGTTAGCCATATAGCCACATTTGGGCTTAGCCAAGGGGTTAATATTGACACACAACCCCAATGGCCCTCAGTCTATATGCTTCTTACTTCTTCTATATCATGTCATAGTCTCTCAATCTGTATCATCCATGTATTGCAAACATGGGTAGAGAAGTATTCCCAAAGGTTGCTGCTGCTCTAGAGACTATGTCCAAACTTGTCTGTTTATAAGAAATGCTATAATATAAGCCTGTTCTTTGTGGGTAGCACAATAAACCTAGCCAATAGTAGGCATTGGCTAGTTTATTGTGCTACCATATTTTAGTAGTGACTTGATTAGGTCAGTGAAAATGACACAAAAATGTGTGTGAACTTTTAGGGCCTCCATGTGTCTTTCTCAAAAGAACGTACAAAAAGCAAGGAAGAGAAGTGGGGATTTGGTTTTAAAGTCATGTCTGCATGTTTTCTTCAGATGTAAGGATACCAAAAGGCTGGCAGACTTTCCAATTGGGCTCATCAGGTATCCCATTTTCACCTGCATGGTCCTCAGGCTTGCTGGGAACAGGAAAAGCAATAAAGAAAAAAACAGTTCTCTGTTTTGAAAATACAAACACACATACCATGGAAAAGCCAGACTGCTTCTATTCATCACAAAGGACACAAAGGTCCTTTGTAGGCAGAAATATTGTGTCCTTCAAATGGTAAATAATAAAAGCAGCCTGTTAATGAACAAACTATTTCATACATCATCCTTTTAATTTTCTGTAGCTGCTGTGAGCTTGAAGAACATTATTGCTGCTGCAGTTCTTTGTGCATGTAGGTGGAAGTAATCCTCATGGAAATCAGTAGGATTTGTTAGTGGATAAGCATGCTTGGGATTACAGCAATTGTGACACAACCCATTTAGATCCCATTGAAGTAAATGGGATTAAGCAGTATAGCTGTCTGCAAATTTGCAGGTTAAAACTTGCAAGAGTTTTGTGGGGGTTTTTTTATTATTATATCTGAGCTTTTAAAAGAATGAAGAGCAAATGCCCCATACTTTCTCCCACCACCATAGTACATACCTGGACATTTTCTCTATTATAATTATTTTTAAAAACAACCAAGTGTGTGTGTGTTGTTGCAGACCAGTGAATGGAATTGTGTTTCTCCTTTATATGCCCATTAATAGAAGTCAGTATCCTCTTGGGAATCATCACATTGTTTCTTAATCCTTATGTAGAGTGTGACTAGTACATAGTGACACTCTAAAAGCAGGAAATGCTGTTAACACTTCAGTATTCTGTTACATTCTGAATAACTAGCCTGCTTTAAATAATAAATGTCATGCCCTGAATATGTGTTTTATAGATAATTAAGCATCATGTTGCTAATATTTAACATGCACTTATGTCTAGGTGTAGTTATGGTTGGACGGGAGATTTCTGTGACAAATGTGTCCCCTATCCAGGCTGTGCTCATGGGATTTGCACCGTCCCATGGGAGTGCAAATGCGAAACCAACTGGGGTGGCCTGCTCTGCAACAAAGGTACCAAACTTCCTTCACAATAATAAATAAATATATCTCATTACTAACTGATAACTTGATAACTGTTGTTTATAAAAGAGTGTGCTTACTAGAGGGCATCTGTTTTCTAACTTGGGTGCCACTTGTCTGATTGCTTCCTTGCAGCAGATGAGTTTCAGAGCTTCTACACTTAACAGTGTGAGGGTTTGATGTGCTGACTCCTGTGAGATTGTCCCTATTTTGTCTTTGTATTTTGTACACTGGCAGAAATCACTAATGGCAAAGTCAAAATGTACCACAGGGGAAATGTAGGTACGGGTGGCATGTGTGTTAAAACTAGAGAGGAGTTGTGCTTGCCTGTACTCCTTTGGGAGGTACCAGATAGCCATCTACTTTTCCTTTTGTGTATCATATGACTACCGTAACCCTCTTTTCTGTCTAGATTTAAACTATTGTGGAAATCATCACCCATGCGTGAATGGTGGAACCTGTATGAATACGGAACCAGATGAATATAGCTGTGCTTGCCAAGACGGTTACTCTGGAAAGAACTGCGAAATTGGTACTGACAGCAATTGCTTGTATTATCTAACCTGTTATTATTATTATTATTTATGTATATCCCACCTTTCTCCCAAAATAGGGACTCATAACCAAAAGAATAGAACAGCTGGAACCTAGCATCTAAATTGTTAAAGACATCTTTAACCCCACATCTGTAATAATGCCAGAGAGAAGGGGCTTTTCTTAGGTGAACAATAAGTATACAAATGATTGACATTTTCTTGTAAAGTGATTGTGGAGAACCTCGAACACTAGGGCCAAAACTCTATTATTTTATGGCCAGTGACCTACCTGGTTGGGGGGATTGGGGAGGTGTAATCCAAAAAGTAACTTTGCAAGCTGTGTTTCATCTGCTTTAGGCAAATGGGCTTCAGAAGTAAGGAATCACCATTCAGGCATACAGTAGAGGTATATCATCCTCTTGGTTTGAGGTTCTTCTTTTGATGAGAAACATGTAGCCGAGGGGTTGGGGTACTTCCCAGATCCTCCAAATGTCCCCATTGCATTTTTTAAAAAAAAAAAATCACAGAAAGGATCATCTAGGCTCCAAGAGATGCAGTTGGGTTCCTTTACTCTGTTTCAAGCTCCACCACCCCTCTAAAGGCCCCAAATAGTGAAAAGTGAATGTTATACTAGTGGGAAGTTACTTCGAATTTCATCAAAATGGCAGTGGTGTCATCTAGATATGTGACCTAGAGGATCCCTAAGTGTGCCTTCAATGCACCACAGCTGGCCCCCTCCAGTGTAACACCATTCCCTGAGGGTTAGGGCATAAAAGGCCCTTTCTGTTAAATAAGAAAGTCAGAAGGTGAGAAATAGATGATGAAGAAGTGGATGACTTCCTGAGTTTGGAAATTATTTCTTTTCTTCAAGGATTGAGAAACGCATTCAAAGTCTTATCAGGTACCCCTGATAGTAACTGTAGTAAGTAAGGCAAATTAAGGAGACCATGCTTTATTCCGAGCAATGGAAATAATGTTGGGAAATAATTGGAAAATAGTAAAAACATGTTTTTTTGAGTGTTGGGAAATCCTGATGACAAGAATCCTGGATTAATGCAAATCTTCACAGTTTCAGACTTATTCTATGCAAAATTTGCATGTGGTGTGTTCTGTTTTGAGCGTTTGTTTTGTTTTTTACAGAAAACAGCATTTTTTTGTGTGGAAAATAATATTTCAGTGCAGAAATATTAATTCCTGCAGAGCAAATACTGCTTTCTGCACAGAAAATGGTGTGATTTGGGATATATTCTACATAAAATTCATAGTTATTTGATGTAGGTAAAAAACTGTAATTTCTCCACAGGAATTAATATTTCTGCATTGAAATTTTTTTTCCATGCAGAAAGTACTGGTTTCTGTGCAGAAATTGTTTTGGTGTGCCAAAAGAAATCATGTGCAAATTTGTCCCAAATTGTGAATAGCCTTTGAAAATCTGCAAGAATTTTGAAGACTTTCTCACAGTGTGAAGAAAAATGCTGAAATTACTCATCGCTACCTTTGAGAAAAAACTTGAAGAATTACATCCTTATTTATTACATACTCAAGAGATAGGGGGTTTGAACCTGGGTTCAAGTACTGTTCTTTCTTTTCTCCTTAGCTGAGCATGCTTGTGTATCAAACCCTTGTGCTAATGGTGGAACATGCCATGAAATATTATCAGGCTTTAAATGCCAGTGTCCTGATGGCTGGAGTGGACCAACATGTGCAATTGGTAGGTATAGCTTGGTATATACTTTGCTGCAGAAGAAATAAATAAATATTCCCTTGTGCACCTGAGAATTTAACAGGTGACTGATTTGTGATGTGCCGCTCAATTGCATTTCCTTCTTTATGTCACAGTTTTGTATTGTCACTCAGTTACAGTTTTATTAAGTATGCATGATTTTAAAAAACCAAAAACATCTGAAAAACAACAAAACCCCTTTCTTCCTTCACCTTAAATTTCAGTCATCAGTTTGTCAGAGGAAGTGCCATATTAGAAATAACATCACTTTGCATGTCAACACAAGGGGAAGGCCCTTAAGATGGTGAGCTTTTAATCAGTCAGAACCTTTGTAACTTATATTGAGATTAGTCAGTATAATACTGCACATCACCTAATAGGTGTAGTTGTTTAATAAAGAGTTCTCCAAAGTGTTGTTGTGATCATTGCTGCTAACTAAGATGTGTCTACATGGTAGTGTTCTGAGAATCAAAGTAATATGTATGCCATTCTGTGATACAATTTGTTTTTAAAAAGTATCTGATTCTCAAACATTATGTTGCAAAGTCAAGCCAGGAGTGTGTTCATGCATGTGTACATGTGTGTGCGCTTAACAAGATACAAACAAGAAGATTCTACTTTATCAAGAGTAGCTGAATTCAATATGTTCCAGTAGGAGCATCTGAAAGCATTATCTGAAAAGCAAGGTGCTACTGCTCAGCCGTAAAACCCCATGAAAGTTTTGCCTAAGGGTCGCCATAAGTCTGAAGTGACTTGAAAGCACAAAACAATAACAAATGGCACCCCCCCATCTGACATTTTCTATAGTGTTACAGCCCATGTTGCACATATATGTGTGTGTACACACACACTACACACAAACACAAGGCTTTTAATGAATAAAAATAGGAATAAGCTGAAGATGGACTAGTAAGTAAGAAATATTATTGTAGGAAAGCATTAACTATACAAGTCTTGATTGTTTTGCTCTCAAGTCTGCTTTCCACATTCCATTTTGAAATCAAAAGATTTTTGCAACTCCCCACACTTAAAATCATAGACAGTTACATAAATGCACATGTCCACTTAGTGAACTGCTCTGGTGTATGTAAAATGCATTATTATCTTTTCCTGATACGGAAACACATGGACAAGAGACATGACCTTACATTGGATGTTGAAGGTCTTCAAATCTATTTGTGAGCTTAGACTGCCTTTGTCTAGAAGAAAGGTGAGGAACATATGACCCTACAGATGTTTCTGGATTACAGTGTGCCTCGTCTCTCACCATTAACCATAGGTGCTGGCTGAGGTTGAAGAAAGTTGCATTGGACCATAGATTCTCCACTGCACTCTGTATATGTCTGCTAGATCCCTCTTTCTGTGCTTTGAAAACATATGTGGTGGTCCTAAAGCTTTCTCATACCACGCTTTGCCTCCCTTAGATATTGATGAATGTGCATCTAATCCTTGTGCTGGCGGTGGAACCTGTGTAGATCGCATTAATGGGTTTGAATGTATATGTCCCCAGCAATGGAAAGGGCTAACCTGCCACCTTGGTAAGTTTTGATGCTTGAAAGATAACTTTTGGGGAACAAATTTTACATTCATTATTTTAAAGTAGTTACCTTGTGTAATTGGTTCCTTTAATGCATTGTCCCTTCGAGCTGGTGCCTTCCAGATCATGTTTGCGTACAAGCCTGATCATCCCATCTTTGGCAGGCACCAGCTTGGGCAAGGCTTCTTTAACATAGTAGCTACTGCTTACTCGGTGGGAGAACTAGAGTGTGTAAACTGCTCCTATGAGCTCAGGGGCTCTCGATGAGCAGTGTTATATTCTATGACTTTCCTGACTCAATGCAAACTAGAACAGTGGGTAAAAATGTCTCCGGCATGATAGTGGTGATCTTAACTCTGTGGTGGGTGAAACTCAGGCATGCTTGCACTTTTGATCTATTGCAGTTCATTATGGGATACATTTTGGCTTCTAGTCCCTTACTGTGTTGTCTTTGGCTCTCCTCCTCTCCCCCCCCCCAAAAAAATTCTGCACCTTGCTTGACCCATATGGCATGTGCATGCTTTAGGGATATGCAGAGGCATCTCAGCAAAATCTGCAAATGCCTGGATATGTTGCATTTTTCTGTCATCTCTTGATATCCTTTGATATGCAGTACAGTATTGCATGCACTCTCCAGACGTGAAAATGGATTGGTTGTGCTTACAGCCTATCAGGCCACAAGCTTTACTACCTTTTGTGTCAGGAGAGTGAAGAATGACAACATAACACATACAAACTAGTTGTCCACATACAATGAATACCTTTATTCCACCAAAATGCTGCACTTTCTTGCCACTTTTGTGCATTTTCCTAGATAAGTTACAAGTAATCCTTGTTTAAGATATCAGTTGAACAATGACTAGCACAGAAACAGCCACTGCTCATTGTTTCCAAACAATTCTTTTACTACATTTCTGCTTCCTAAAGACTTTAGACAATAGCTTGTTCAGATTTCTTCAGCTATTTCTCTGATTTGTAATAGAATTATAAAATCTGATTCTTTGGATGCATCCATGTTGAAAATATCAGCAAACATACCAGCAGAAGAGAGTCAACTCCGTGACATCTAGCTGATAGTTGGAAAACATGGAAACTTTGCTTTGGTGCAAGGGCAGTCTATTTCTGGGTTTGTTCTTCACTCTCTGCTTTTCTTTCTCTTCTTTCACAGATGCTAATGAGTGTGAAGGGAAACCTTGTCTTAATGCTCATTCTTGCAAAAATCTTATTGGTGGATATTACTGTGACTGCATTCCAGGATGGAAGGGAGTAAATTGTCACATCAGTCAGTATTTAATTTTGAGTATATACATTTGACCCTAAAAATAATTTTATTTGTAGACTAAAATGGAACATTGTTCTTGATTCCTAGCTTAAGGATTCTCTGGCATTTCCAAACATAATTTTTAAGCCTTTTGAAAAACCAGCAAACACACAAAACATGTAAGGTGACTCCTTCAGAAGATGTTTCCTTGCATCTAAAGCCTTAGCTTTTTGGTTGTGGAATGAACTAACTGCAAGTAACTGAGGAACTCTGGTCTTGGGGGAGATTTGTATGGGGATTTTAGTTTGCATATTGCCTGCAATTATTATTTAGACTCTTATCAACCATACTTGTATATCCTTTACTCTGGAAAACATCAGATTGTTTGAAGTAATGAACAAAAATTTCTAGTCTCAGTCTATTCATTTGAATGACATACCAGACTTTTTAATGTCTTGCATATTTTATTCCTAGAAATCAGTGATTGTCATGGGCAGTGTCAAAATGGAGGGACTTGTAAGGTAAGGCTGAATTAATTTTTTTTTAAATGCTGTGTGGTACAATTTAAAATTCAAAGCCTGCAAAGTAATAATCAATAGGTATCAACATGGCTAGAAATGTGCATATACTGTAGGAGCACACATTCTGGCCACTGTTTAGATTCAGTTCATATACAGTACAGTGTAGCCATTGCATGTCCCAACACTAGTATTAGAGACTGCCCATTCATTCTGCACATGTTTACAATTTCCCTTTAAGGATTTGACAGGTTTTAGCCAGACATTTTGTAGTGAGGAGATGGAAAGATTCTTTTGTGAAGGGAAATGGTAGGTTAATAAAACGATCACATTCTCTGTACATACAGTCAAGTTGAGCACATTTAAGCTCTGTTGATTTCAGTGAAAGGAATATTATAGAATGAAGTTTGTGCTACATTGTGCTTCAGTAGTTTAAGGTGACTACCAGTGTGGAGCAAGATTATTGGGTGTAATGTTGCTTGTGTGTAGATGCATGCATGCACACAAACTGTTTCCATTCAGCAAACAAGGCCTGTTGTTGGTCTTCACCCTTTAAAATATAACATAAGTTGAAATTTCAAGGAGAAGAGTTTAGATTCTCACACAGGAAGTCCGTCCTCATACAGGTCTCTTTGTGGGTTATAGCATTAAGGTTAGATAGGAATACTGTAGCTAAGGAAACAGAGTAAAATATGGTTGCTGAAGTCAAATTTATGTGAACTGTCTGGGTAGCAAATGAGGAAAATTGTTTCACTGAAGTAGCCATGGGATAACTTTGAAGCAAACCAATTAATAATAATAATAATAATAAAACTTTTATTTATATACCGCCCTTCCTGAGATCAGGGCGGTTTACAACATAAAACAAGCAAATTAAATAGTAGTATTAAGTGGCAACTATCCAAGAATTCTAAGAATTCGAACATGAAATGCTGAGCTACTTACTCTGGTATGTAACTTCTCTGTGACATCAGGCTCTGCACCACAAGGTTGGAAGGCAACTGTTGAAACAACTGCATTTCTTTCTGAGAGGGCTCAGCATCTATCCAAGAATAAGGAACTTGATTTTACCCTGTAATATTTCCACTATGGTTAACCAAATCAGTTGCAGTTTCTGATAAATTATGAATACAATCAATATAGATGTGAAGAAGAATACCTAACAGATTTTTTGTGGATGTCAATAGACTTGAATGGATAATCAGTTTTCCAGGTGAAATTGTGTCCCAATATTCACTGTCCCAGTGTTCACAGATATCTTCACCTGAAGGCATCAGGATTAAAAAACAACAACCAGTTACCTGTGCAAGCTTGGTGTTAAAATGTAGAAGATATTCAAGAGTGGGAATCATGCAGTTCCCCAAATTTGTTGAACTGAAAATCCTAGCAGTCCTAGCCAATATAGACAATGGTGAAGTATGCTGGGAGTTGACAGTGTTAGCAATATCTGGAAAACAACATGATTTCCACCCCTGAAGGTAGAAGGTAGGCAGAAATAATCTCCACTTGAACAAGTTTTAAAAAATCGGACTTAGATTGTTGATGGAAAATATCACTTTCCATGGTGAAGAGAAGTGGTTATTGGAACACAAGGGAACAACTACAAAAATGTCTTGAGATTCAGATTGCAGTGGTGAGAACAATCGGCATGGAAGGTGAGGAACCTCAGGGTCTGCCTTTTCCCCATATGAATCAACCCAAATCCTGAAGTCTGCCTCTGAGACCTTTTTCTTTCCCTGTTCAAAAGGTGGGCTTGGCAGATTGCAGTTTGGAAATGAGACATTTTTCTATGGCACATTCTCTCCGAGGCATTTTCCTCTATATAGTCATCGTCATCTTTTTAGTACCAGGTGATGATGTAATTCTCCAGCCAGTTGGTCCCTAGGTGCCTGCTACAGGTAGATCAATCTGCTCTGTTCAGTTTGCATTGGTAGGCAGAATACAGTGTAAAGATAGTATTGTAGACTAACAGTTTTGTTTTACTTTTTTGATATATTTATTCATGGATTTATAGCTGTGGCATTTTATTGTATTGATTGTAGATTATATTGTTACAGATGTCGTTGTATTTACTATGAATAGTTTATGTTTTCAAGTTACTTCAAGATTACTTTGATGGTGGGAAATGACACACAGTTTAAATGATGTATATGAATTAACATTCCTACTATCCGTTGAAAATGAACACTCTGATTTTAATATCTCCCTTTCTTTAGGCTGATGTGAATGGGTATCATTGCATATGCCCTCATGGGTTCGTTGGGAAAAATTGTGAAACAGAAATTGATGAATGTATGAGCAACCCATGTCAAAACGCAGGTCACTGTGATAACCTGGTGAATGGATTTCGTTGTGTGTGTCCACAAGGCATCTCAGGAGAATTTTGTGAGGTGAAGGATACTTTGGAATTCTTAATACTGTGGATTAATTGAATTCTGGAAAGAGCCCTGTTCAAAGATGGAAAATGGAGTAACCCAAGGTTTTAGAAATGTAGTAGCCTTCTTCCTTACCCATTTAAATTGAAAACAGCATACTACTTGTGCAGGGGGATGCTGGTGGCCATAATGGACAGATGTATTCATTTAAAAAAACAAAAACCTCTTGCACTTTTTCACAAACCAGGCATAGGACAGGTTACAATATAGTGCTTGGCATGCAGCGAAAGTATACAGCTACCACTAAGCATCAGAAATTTTAAATGGGTACCTTCTTCTGTCAGCTGCCTTCTTCTCATGCATGGCCCAGCTCTCTAACCAAACACTGGCTGATGTTGGTGCTGGTCTAACCTCGTAGTAGTTCTCAACCTGTGGGTCGCACAGTCCATCTTTCACAGGGGTTGCCTAAGACCATCAGAAAACACATATTTCCAAAACAGGGGTGTTCAGTGTGAACTCACTCACCCCACCTTCATTCTTTTTGTGTTTACTAGATCTGAAGGGGAATTGTAGCCACATTGGATTCCCATTTGCATTGAATCTAGTATCTGTTAAAGCATTAAGTGTATGCTAGTTAAGTTTGGCAGGCTAGTGCAATGAGTTTTTAAGGCCAAAGACAAGTGTGATTACTCTGGATGCATGTGATAGAGATTTTTTTTTAAAAAAAAATGTTATATTTACTGTCATAGCACATTGGTTCTAAGTTAGGACAGGAGGTAGGCTCAGACTGGGTTATGGAAGCTGTTAGCATGGGTTTCTGTGGATGGAGCAGAGTGGTAGACAAAATGGAGGCTGGAGAACCCCCTGTGGGCCTACCCCTTCTCTAACAAAGGAAGGGCAAAGATTGATACTGTACTCTTGTTTGAAGGAAGAGGAAATAGAGATTGAGAACAGCAATCTACATATCAAAGAAGTGGTTACTTAAAAAGATCCAAGACCTTGCTATCTATCCCCCAATCCCATTAGTTGTTATGCTTTTTTAAAGTGGTACATGAATACCTTTTGTTGTCAGATCTTCTCACTAAACATGTGAAGTCTGCAAATGGAGGAAATTAGGTCTCGGGTTACATAAATACCAGAGTAGGACTTGATTAGTATTCTGCTTCTGAGCTTCGGGTGTTTGTTTGTTTGTTTGTTTGTTTGTTTGTTTTCAGGATAACAAATCGTTTAAAGAGGTATAAACTTTCTCTCTGTTGTTGTGTGACTTTAAGTCATTTTCTGATTTATGGGAACCCCATCACAGGGTTTTTGTTTTTTTGTTTTGGTTTGCATGATTTGTTCAAAGGGAATCTTACTCTGAAACTGAGAAGGTACAATTTGCACAAGGTTACCCAGGGGTTTTCCATGATCGAGTGGGATTTGAACCCTGGTCTCCAGGTGTCTTAGTCCAGTACTGAGACCACTATGCTGCAATGACTCGTTCTCAGTGTGATTCCTGTGATCCTTTGTGTGCTCCTGCATAGGACAACACTGGAGGTGCTGTGTGGTCTGGACTATTTACTGGTTGGTATGGAGGCACCCAAGTATGGATACTCTTTCTGCTCTGTCTGCAAAATATCTTAAAACTTTTCTTCTTCTTCATTGTCTGTGTGATTCACACATATGAGATGTTCTGCACCTACAAAGACACTGTTGGAACTTTCCACAGCTGGTGCAGGTTGACTTCTTACAATGATCTGTAACTTTTGGTTATCAGATGAATAATGATGAGATTTGGCAGAATGCCCTTAGCATCTCAGGAAGTGTCTACCTCACATTCCATTCAAGTTTTTTCATCCCACTACAGAAGCTAAACTGTAAAAGGGAAGCATACATTAGTAGAAGGAAGCAAATGGGGGATGTCTGATCATTCTGGAAGAGATGTTCTCTCTACCTCCCCCCTCCCCTTAACAGCCTGCCTTGTTAGAAAAAATACAAATTTTAAATTCTGTGTAGGCAAAGACCATTTTGAGTGTCTTCAAAGTAAGTTCAGCTTTGCTGGAGTAATGGAAAAAATTACGGTGAATGTACCCCAGCCAAAGTATAGAATCTTTCTCTTATAGGTGCTGTGTCTGCTTTGCTGATAGGTGGGTCCTGCCTTAAAACAAATGTAGTTGACATAAGACCAACTACATTAAGATTAGTAACTTCCTTATAAGGACTTGTCTATGTAAAGGTTTACATCCTGCAAGACTTGTTTAAGGTTGGCACGTTCATCACAATAATAGTAACAAATCAATTTTAAACCACCTTTGTAAATGTACACATTCACAGAATTAGAAAGACAAAACCTACTTGCTGTATATGAACAGAATGTTCATAAGTTTCTGCATAGGATGCAAAAGAGGAGCTTAAATTAAAAATAAGACTAGGCTAAGTAGCTGTTACATAATTGAAAGGTATCTGATGAGGAACTCTTACAGTAAGGGCATATTCAAAATCCATGTGCAGTTTTTTGCACAGATTTAAACCCAATGAAAAGCAGTTAAAAGTGTGCCGGTAACATAAAAGCATTTAAAGTACTTAGAGGAAACAGTTCCCTGATACATTCTAACACAGTTCATTTGACACTTTACTTCTAAACACTACTCTGTCTTGCAGGGAAAATAGCGGTCCAGAGGTTTTTGGGAATTCTGCCAAGTGTGCATTATTTCTGGAAGTGACACATGTAATCCTGTCTGTGTCACGTTAGCATAACACAAAGGAGGAAAAGTATATATGCTGTCTTGATCTCCTTGGAGGAAAGACAGAGAGATCATGAGGCTTATAGTATCTTAAGCAGCTAAAGTCTGTAAGGGGAAATGAAAGGATATGTAACATGCATGATTGCCTTTCATGTCTTACTTTTTAAATGAGAGATGGGGAGCATGGAGAAGGAGGATTGGCATTGCTGTTTCAGTGGAAGCTTTTCAGGAGAGAAATGAGTACAGTAGCCCCTTGATATCCACTGGGGTTTGGGTCCAGGATTTTGGTTGTGGATACCAAAATCCATGGGTGCTCAAATCCCATTGTGTACAATGGGGTCCCTTATATAAACTGGCAAAATCAAAAAAATTTGTTTTGAAATTTATATGTATTCTTAGGATATTTTCCATCTGTAGGTGGGTGAATTCATGGCTAAAAAATCTGTGGATATGGAGGGCCAACTGTACCTATGAAGGCCCTCCCTCCATCCACCACCATCCAGAGAGAAAGAAGGGCAGGCCAGCTCCATTGGGCCTAATCAGAGTAAGAAGAAGAGCTCTCCCTTCAGTTCCATCTGCCATGGTCCAGGCCTCCAAGAGAGAGAAGATGTGCTGGACTTAGTCCCCTTCTCACTGCCATTCCCTTAGAATCATAGAATCATAGAGTTGGAAGAAACCACAGGGGCCATCCAGTCCAACCCTCTGCCATGCAGGAAATCCAAATAAAAGCATCCTCGACAGATGGCCATCTAGCCTCTGCTTAAAGATCTCTAAGGAGACTCCACTACACTCCGAGGGAGTTTGTTCCACTGTCAAACAGCCCTTACTGTCAGGAAGTTCCTCCTAATGTTGAGGTGGAATCTCTTTTCCTGGAGCATCCATTGCTCCGGGTCCTAGTCTCTGGAGCAGCAAAAAACAAGCTTGCTCCCTCCTCAATATGACATCCCTTAAAATATTTAAACAGGGCTATCATATCACCTCTTAACCTTCTTTTTTCCAGGCTAAACGTCCCCAGCTCCCTAAGTCTTTCCTCATAGGGCATGGTTTCCAGACCCTTCACCATTTTAGTTGCCCTCCTTTGGACACGCTCCAGTTTCTCAATGTCCTTTTTGAATTATGGTGCCCAGAACTGGACACAGTATTCCAGGTGGGGCCTGACCAAAGCAGAATACAGTGGCACTATTACTTCTCTTGATCTAGACACTATACTTTTATTGATGCATCCTAAAATTGCATTGGCCTTTTTAGCTGCCACATCGCACTGTTGACTCATGTTCAACTTGTGGTCTACTTGGACTCCCAGATCCCTTTCACATGTAGTCTCATTCAGCCAGGTGTCACCCATCCTATATTTCTGCATTTTATTATTCTGCCCTAAGTGCAGTACTTTACATTTCTCCATGTTGAATTTCATTTTGTTAACTTTGGCCCAACTTTCTAGTCTATTGAGGTCATTTTGAATTTTGATCCTGTCCTCTGGGGTATTAGCTATTCCTTCTGATTTGGTGTCACCTGCAAATTTGATAAGTATGCTCCCAATTCTGCCATCTAGCTCATTGATAAAGATGTTGAATAACACTGGGCCCAGGACAGAGCCCTGTGGGACTCCACTGGTCACTTCTCTCCAGGATGTCTTTTGTGTCTTGTGTCTTTAGATTGTAAGCCCGAGGGCAGGGAAATATCTAATTAACGATCTGTAAGCCTCTCTGATAGCCTTTTGGCTAAAGAGCAGGGTATAAATTATTATTATTATTATTATTATTATTATTATTATTACCTCAGTTTCCTGTTTTGTGTAGAGAAACTGTTCTTTATATGGGCAGGGATAATTCAGCCTTCATTACTGCTCACATGCTCATTGCCCTTAACTGTTGGTTTTCCTAGGAACAAGTAGGGATTTTTTAAAAAAAGAAATTACTAAACTTCTCCAGTATTTTTGTACATAAGAGCACTTGTGGGATGGCCATGCCCTTTTGTTTTGTGTGGAAACTCTTGAGTTCTGGCCTAATACACAGAGAAAAGGATGTTAGGCATTGCAAAGTGGAGAAGTGCATTAACAAAATGGATTGAAAAACTGGATAACAACATAACAGGAAGCCTGGATGTGGTTTGCTGAATTCAGGCTTAGTTTTGCCTTCAAACCCATCCCTACAGATTGTGGTTAGCTATGGTTAACCACAATCAGAAGATGAGAGTTGGTTGGCACATGAATTATGTTTTTTGAGGTTTGTTTAAACCACATCTGATTATTCCCATGCCTAGAACTATGGCTTGTCCCTGTTTTGTTTTCTTGTTTGCCTACCCTGACAAAACTATTAAGAAAGAAACTGGACAAAAATGGGGAAAGCAAGTCATGATTTGTTTGTTTGTTTATCTGTAGAACAATTTCTATCTGAAGTAGCAAACCAAGACTAAATTAACCCCGGATTAATGAACACAGATTTTGAATAGCAGTAAACAAAAAGTCTATCTTACCATAGCAAAACATCTGTCTAATATTAGTAAGACTAGCTTTGCAATATTTAAATTGTGTTTATCTGGAATAAGATACAATAATTAGCAAAATACTGCTGACATTGAGTCATATTCCTGTGAAAGTATTCAAATAACTTGTAAAGGTTGAAGTAGGCTCATGTCTACAAAAGCTCATGCTACCAGCTTTTTCCTTTCAGTTAGTTTCCAAGGTGCTGCAAACATCCCTTTGTAACTGTTTTTGATACAATCCAACATTACTTGTTAACATATTTCAAGATAATTTGGTTGATGATGTCTAAATCTTTTGCAGATGGATACTGATCTCTGCAAGCCTAATCCTTGCCAGAATGGAGCTAAGTGTTATGATCTGAGAGAAGACTATTACTGTGCTTGCTCTGATGACTATGATGGAAAGAACTGCTCTCATCTCAAGGATCACTGCAAAAATAATTCTTGCAAAGGTATATTCTGTTCTGCAAAACAAAACAAAAAGCTTGTACTTCCACTTGTTGAAGCCTAGATCTCAGAAGTCATGTGAAAATGGTCTTCTTGCAGGGGAAGTGACCACATATGAAACTGCTTTTTTTGTTAATTAGTATTACATATTTAACCATGTAAAAAGGGGTGGGGTGGGGTGGGGATCCACAGTGTGTGTATTTGATTTTAGTGTGCATCAGTCATCCTACAGAAAATAAATAAATGTGGAGGTTTTCTCAAATGTTTATTTCTTCACTTTTCTGCACGGACCCTGCTTTCTAATCACTGTTAAATAAAATTCAATGAAGATTTTTTTTTAACATCAGAAAGAAGCTATATAACAGTATTCACATAACAGAATCCAAATAACAGTATTCTGCTTGTGCAGCAATACTTTCTGTCTTTCTCTCTCACACACAAACCTTCCAGAAATTTTCTCCAGACATTTCTCCAACACCAGATTATGAGGCCCCATTCGTATAGGTTTTTTTAGCACAACTATCAGAATAATCTCATGAACTCATTCCGGTTTTGTTGTTCACACTACTTTTTAAATCAGAATCACATCTAAGTACACCTCTGCAAGTTTTGTTGCTTAAATTTGTTAGCACTCGAATAAAGATGGAGTCAGTGATGTGGATGTATTCAAAGCATGGTCAAGGCATGCAGAGTTTTAGCTCGGGTCTATTCACACAGCCAGCAATGCACATCTTTTAGGAAAACTCAGGGGAGAAACTCAAGATCGATTATCCTAGATTAAGTGGGGGTTTTGGTAGCCCCCTCCCAACTTAATCAGGTGCATTGAAAATGCATGTGAACAACAAATACTCAACCCAGATTCTACCGGGATTATTTTCACTGTGTGAATGAGAGGCCTAAGAACATATAGGATACTTACACGTGAAGGGTGGCTCATCTTCATGCCATTATTTTGACAGAAGCTGTTCAGTCAGTGGGAGGAGCAAATTGCACTTATGCACTCATACAGATATGCTATCAAACTTGGTGGCTATCCAGCCAGATGCCAGTGCAGTTCATGAACAGAATTCTGGCCAGTTAGTAAGCAGGTTTTACACTGCAATCTTGTCAGTGTGGTCTTTGTGACAAGAAGGAGAAGGACCAGCAACCATGAAGGAAGGAAGGCATTGGAACAATAGGCTGCTCAGAGTTGGAAGATTTTGCTTTCCCTTGGCACAGCTGGATGACCCTGGAAAAAGTGCTAACCTCTATTGTAGTGACCCCAGAGTATTCTGCCTTACATTGTACAATGCCTGCCAAATATAAAAAACAACACTTAGCGCATCTTTATTTCACAAAAGCTTCTGCTGAGCATCTAATTATTTCACAAAAGCTTCTGCTATGATAAATCTTCCTGTCTTAGGTTGTCACAAAGTACTCTTTGTCCTTTTTGCTAAATGTTAGTGAATTTTTAAGGTTTGGTTAATGTATACAAAGCACTAGAAAGTATACATGTCACTGTTGTGTTTCCAAAAAAGAAAAAAACAGAAACAACACCCTTTCTCTCCTTATTCTTAGTCATAGACAGCTGTACAATAGAGGTCTTCACAAATGCTACTCGAAAAGGTGTCCGCTTAATCTCCTCCAATGTGTGTGGGCCTCATGGACGGTGCGTCAGTCAACCAGGAGGCAATTTTACTTGTGCCTGTGAAAAAGGCTTTACTGGAACGTACTGTCATGAAAGTAAGTGGAGGAAAAATTATTTTACAAAAAAAACAAAGCTTTATAACTTGGACTTATTTTTAAGGAACATTATTTCAAAATTATTCAGGCTATGAGCAGAGGTGCCTTAATGGTTTTGAAAGCCCTGCTCACAAGTTCAAGATACAACGCTTGGTCCTGGCTGACTACTACTATGAATAGTAGCAGTTTGCTTTCTGCAGGAATATTGACAGATGCCTTCCTGCATTCAGTGAAGTGAAAATGTCAGATCATGGCGACTGATCCACAAACACGTGAAAGATGTTCTGCATATAGTGGATAGGATAACACATTTGGGTACATGGGGCAGGGGCCTAAAGAAATTTGTTTGTTGTTCGTTTGTCTTCAGAAGTGTTTCTGCATTGCTTAGACACTGCATAGCAAAACTACTGCCTGCTGTATTAAAACTGAGTTTAAGCTGAATAGCATAGAAAACGGCAGAAACTGTAATCTTACTCTTCTCTCCCCATGCCCCTTTGAAAAGGATTTTTTCATGTGGGCTAGGCAGAAGGTAGATCAGGATATTTTGATAAATCTTTGAGTGATCCGAACTAGATTGCTAAGGATATCTGATTCAGCAGTCTTTTTGTTATGAAAAACAAGTTTTTAGAGACCCAGAATGGATTACTGTATGATGCAACTAAGGTTTCCTCTGGGCTAAGCATGTACAGAAACTTGATTTCCATATCCATTTAAATCTCTGCCTGTGCCCTGAGTCACTATTTGGAATCAAGTTCCAATTAGTAAACATGAGAATTCTTTGTTCAGAAAGAAATTAGTCTTACGAGCCTTAGTTTTGCTTATCTGTTCTGTATATGTCTGATACAAATAGATGAACGTATTTTCACATTATTGAAATCCAGATAGGGTGAACAAGACTTGCCACATTGGGAGCACTCACAGAGACAAACTAAGCAAAATAAATAGCAGGATCATCAAATAAGTGAATGTCACATCCTGAATATTCCTCAGAAGATCATCACAAACAAAGGCATGATGCCTGTTTGATTTATTGATCCCTAGTTGAGGGAAGGGGCATCTGTTGCGTCAGTGGTGGCTTTTCATGGAAAACCTAGATTGCACTAGAATTCAAAGATACAGCCATGTTAGTCTGTAGAATCAGTATTTAGAGAGATGTTGTAGCACCTTTGAGACTGTGAAAGAAAGGAAGAAATTGGTAGCATGAGCTTTTGTAAAGTTCAGTCTACTACCTCAGATGCATTTGGTGGAGTGGAAGCCAGGCACAGACATACGTAGAGAGTTCTTGAAGCATATTGTCTGTGCCTGACTTCCACTCCACCAAATGCATCTTAGGAAGTAGCTTGAAGTCTACAAAAGCTCATGCTGCCAATTTCTTTCTTTCAGTTAGTTTCAAAGGGTGCTTCAAGATCTCTCGACGTACTAGATTGCACTAATCCCAGTGTTGTATTGAGATAACTGGAGTATTTTAAGGCATGTATTTCATTGTAAAGTGGTCCCAAAACTTAGACGAGTTACCTTTTGGACTACATTTCCTTTCCCAAATTCTGTTTTGCCTTAAATACTGATTATTGAAATATTGAATGAAGGTTTCTGCTTCAGAAAGTTCTTTAACCTCTAGAAATAATTTACTACAAGGAAAGAGCAATGGCATGTCAATGGCAGACAGATATCAGCTAAAATGGTTTAGACACTGTGTATTTTCATCTTTAGATATCAACGACTGTCTTGGAAAACCTTGCAAGAATGGTGGGACTTGCATCGATGAAATCAACAATTTCAGGTGCTTCTGCCAGAGTGGCTGGGAAGGAAAACTGTGTGATATCAGTGAGTACAACTAAATGCTAACCTAGCAGAAGTAGCCATGGGACTTCTCTGTCAGGTGCAGCTCAATTCTGAGACTGCTTTATTCAGAAGTTTATTGGGCTTATTTGAGGAAAATATGGATAAGATAGCTTGTTTTGCACCTGACCAAAAGGTACAAAATGTGTGCCCTATAAATAAATTGATTATGTGTGGCTTTGTTTTCCCGATTATATTGGTAGTGTTGTTTTAAAGAAGGCATTGACATTTCTCAATGTTAGAGAAAGCTTGGTTGCTTGTTTTTTTAAGTTATATACTATCCTTTTGGCCCCCTAAAAGATGGACACTCAGGGGCACTAACAGTAATAAATTTTAAATAAAATCTTTTTTAAAACAAAAGAGAGAGAGGATTTTAAACACAAAAATCATTAACAGAATAAAAGAGTCCAATTAGTTAAAGCTCTTTCAGCAACTAGTTCATTTTAAATTTCCCAAGGCTAGTCTGAGTAAAAAGGTTTTTGTCTGGCAGCAGAAGAACAGTAGGGATAGGACCAGCTTGCCTCTTGTCACAGAAAGTCCCAGAGTTTGGGGGGAAACTCAATTGCATAAGTAATAATAAATAGTCTGTGCATTCTTCCAAACCTTGAATTGTCCTTTTGTACTGGCAGAATGCTTTTAAGGAGTTTACGAATTGAAAAGTTTACTATATCACAGTGAACAGTTACTATCCTCATTGTTTTAAGTACTTATTCCCATTTGAGCACACTGCTAGGGCTGAATTTTATTGTTAGCTAAACATCAAAAACTTCCATTTGGATCAAAATGATCCAATTATGTAGATGAATATACAGTGATTTTGCCTTTGATAAAGTCAGACCATTGGTTTAATACCTAAAGTGTTTTATCTCCTTAGTGGGGGTGACTCTCGTCTCCTCTGCTTTGGGCAAAATTATTTCCCCAGGTTTGAAATATGGAATCCTTTAACTGGAGAAGTGGCAGGGGCTGAATTTGATACTGAATGTACATCAAGATGCTTAGTTTACTGAACTGAGGTCCTCCCATAGAATTAACATGGTACTGGGAGAAGACTGAAATTCCAAAATGTGGTTTGATGCCAGTCTCAAGTCTAGGTATTAAAATACTTACACCTGTCTTATCCTCCCAACAATCCTGTGAGGCAGATTAATATAATAATTAAAATGTGCAGAGCTGAGATCAGAAGATACTAAAGTCCTAATTAAAATCAATAGGAATTTGATTTCATAGTAGACATGTCCCTTTGATTTCAGAGGAACTTGCCACAACTAGCTTCCTCTGCTTCAGAGTTTACGAGTCAACAATTCAACACTGGATAAAATTGCTCAAGGCTATATATAGTTATTCAGGAAGTCTATAGCTAAGGTATCATTTGAATTCAGATCAAAGTGTGATATTATATATCAACGTGGCTCGTTAGGTAGTTTTTATTAGGATTCTTAAAACTAGTCCTTAGCTGCTTCTGCAGTCTCAGCAGCAGAGATTATTGTCTGTCTAGTAGCGTTCTCAAATGCTTTTTGCCTTATCTTAAGTATTTTTTCTGTCTTAGATGTTAATGACTGCTCCCCAAATCCATGTCATAATGGAGGGCAATGCATTGATTTAGAGAATGACTTCTACTGTGAATGTAAAAACGGCTGGAAAGGCAAAACATGTCATTCAAGTGAGTGCTCTGAATATTGCTGAAAATAATCAGAAATTGGAAAGGAAGTTCTTAAACATTTTGAAATATGGATTTTATGAAGGAAGTCATGCACAAACAAGTCCAATAATTAGCTGATTTTCTCTATGTAAAACCACCAATTTAAACTACTTGCACAGTGTGTTCAGTGAATCTGAAGAGGTGGCTTTGGAAGTATCTTAGTAGTCTTTTTTTTTTTTTTCGAAATGAAAAGCTATAGTTGCTGTTCGATAGCATTATTTTACAAAATTATTCGTTTAATTACCTTTTGCAGATATTATTTTCATAAAATAATATTTAGGTTGTTCAGTTGTTATCCTCCATCCAGAAAGACCCTGTATTGTTTCAAAGCTTGAAAGGAGTAAGCCTAGTGTTTACAGTTCATGCAGTGCTGTAATAGGGGCTCTAATACTATATAATTCAAAAAATAAAACTCTGGCACCTAAAGGGAAATAAGTTTGTTCAAGTAAACACATTCTTATATTTGTTGTCATGCTCTTTAGGTGAGTACCAGTGTGATGCAAGTACTTGTACCAATGGAGGAACGTGTTACGATGATGGGGATACTTTTCGATGTTCTTGTCCTCCAGAATGGAAAGGAAGCACTTGTAACATTGGTAAGTGGATTATCTACACAGTAACATTCTCTTCAGATTGGAAAGGCATCTGCTTTGTTGAAGAAGCTAATTATAAGCAGTCTGTTTTTACCTTCCCCCAATCATTGAGTGACCAAGAGAAAGCATGGTTAGTCTCTGTTTTGTACAGGGCAAGCTGTTGTGTAGTCATAAAAATTAAAAACAGTTTTTGCTGAGTGCATAACAGAAAAGGTTAATGGGATTGGCTTCAGGTGAAACATTTTCCTTTGGGTTTTCTACTCCAGAAAGATTTCGAGATAAGATAACAAAGGAGATACCAAATTTTCTAAACACATATGGGCAGAAATGTGACATATATAACAGGGTAATAAACATCAGTATATTAATCGTGACCCATTTCAACTAGCAGCTGGGGTCCACTCTGGTGCTCTCTGTTGCACACATGCACTAACACATGTTGAAAGCTAGACAGGGCTTTGTGGAATAACTTCCCAAGGGAAGCCTGCCTGGCTCTTTTGGAGGTGTCTTCAAGAATCTGGAAAAAAGTGGTTTGGGGAAGCTTTAGGTGCTGTATCAGATGGCAGTTGTTGTTAGGCTATTTGGTGGTATAATTACTGTGGACTAAAGTACTTTTTGCCTAAAGTACTAAACAACATAATTAAAATGCTTTTAGTAAGTTTCATACTTTGATGTCAGCTGGCCTTCTGTGTTAAAATCACTAGTAAAACTTTATTTTATTTTCTACTAAAGCAAAGAACAGCAGCTGTACTCCTAACCCTTGTTTAAATGGTGGAACCTGCGTTGGCAGTGGAGATTCTTTCTCTTGCATCTGTAAAGAAGGCTGGGAAGGGCGCACATGCACTCAGAGTAAGTGTGTTCTCCTCTTTCCTTGTTGAAATCAGCACTTCTAATGGCAGTAGTACTTTAGAGTATCTTAGCCCTTAGTATTCCAGAGGAAATACAGTGGTACCCCGGGATACGAATGCGCCGCCTTACGAAATTTCCGGGTTACGAAAAAAATCCATAGAAAAAAACTGTTCCGGGTTATGAAGGTTATTTCGGGTTACGAAAAAATTTTTGGTGCTTTTCGGCGCTTTTTCGCACGAAATCGCGGCTTTCGCTATTAGCGCCTATGGCTTTTTCGGGTTACGAACGCGGCGGCGGAACGAATTAAATTCGTAACCCGGGGTACCACTGTAGTTCTAAACACTGTGTGTTTTCATCCTTGAATATCAATGAGTCTGTGGATGCTTAGGATTGGATATCTTAACCATAAGCTTTGTGGAGACCAAGCTACATGTCGTGTTAGAACAGTTACTTTCAGTATTATATTTGGGATTTTATTAGCATACTAATATGCTGATTTTCCTTAGGTGTGGCTGAGCTTTGGTTTGTGGCTCAAGACAGAACGTGCACAAATTGTTACGTCTACTCTAAAATTTCGAATGCTACTTTGAAATTATCTTTAATAGCAATTTTCTCTCAGTTAAGTTGTTCCATACACTATAAACAATGTTGATTGCTATTATTTGCTTATACAAACAGTGGGTGGGGTGGTGCTGTCTGAAGCATTGTTTTTAATGTATATCCCTCTGTGAGGGAAAAGAGTCTGTGATGCCTGGAAATAATATTTCTACTGTTCTTGGCTCAGCGGCTATATTTTAGAACATTTTAGCATATATTCTTCCCAAATTTATAGCTTAAAAAAATAAGGAAGGAGAAGGACGACCCCTCCATTTCCTTCAGCCTAGATTTTACTATCACAGTCCAGAGGCCAATGTGAGGTGAAATCCAGACATTGGAAAGTGAGAAATTTTATACAAATTTTCTACTTGCAGACCAGAAGGAAGGTATAACGCAAGCAGTTGCACAATTCTTTGCAGCTGCCATTGCAAATCGTAAAAAGTTTGTTAAATAGATGTAATATGTTATAATCTCAAAATCTGTGTAGATGGCTTGATTTAATGGTAAAATTTGTAAATGAGGAGGTATGGCCGTATTTTACCATACTATCAAACTAACCTAGTTGGGGACCAAAGTCTATTGAAGTTACCCCCAACCAGTTGCAGCTGATTAATGGCACTTTGTAGTTTAACTCTTGCTTGGACAGGGGATATGACTGTGGTTTTGAACTAATATGTCTTGAATGTGGTGCTCTGTAACACAATATAATGGAATTTTTTGTGAGGTGATGGCAGCCTACTCATTGTTGTGTGTTTACCTGATTGTGCAGTCCTATCCTTACTTTTTATAAACTATCATTTGTTTATACTCTCCAGTCTGCCTGTACATGAACCTATG
The DNA here is from genome assembly GCF_019175285.1 of Sceloporus undulatus. Lineage (NCBI taxonomy): Eukaryota > Metazoa > Chordata > Lepidosauria > Squamata > Phrynosomatidae > Sceloporus > Sceloporus undulatus. Next base: position 367,795,283 of record NC_056522.1, on the reverse strand, counting down.
GTATAAAACTAAGTTGTGTCTTAAATTGGAATTTTGTAATTGTGCTGGCCAAATGGCTGTAATAAAGTTTGTTGTTGTTGACATTAGAAAGTTTACCTTTTGGCTTCAACTCACAGAAACTCCAGCAAGCATAGCAGGGGATTCTGGAGGCTGTAGCTGTTGTTGTTGTTTAAAGCTAAGTTTTGAATAAATCTAACCAAAATCAAAAAACAGAGCTTTTAAGTCAAATGTAGCAGTAACTTGCAAGCTGTTGCAAATTTATTAGGCCTGGCATGCCAGTTTGAATGATGCAAACACAAATGTATTTTTTAGTCTGGGCTTCATCCCACATTGACATTTTTCATTCCTCTGAAGCATTTGTACAATCACAATTTGTTGGTCTAAAGAGGAAGATGACGTGAGGATTTTTTTTGGTTAAGACTGAAGTCAGCATGACATATCAGCAAAAAGGACCCCAGGTTCCCCATCCTCCTGATAGAAACAGATTCTGTTCCTCCTCCTCCACCCACCCCAATTATATTTTAATGGGCCGTAAGAGCTGGATGAGTTTTACTGTATTTCTAAAAGTCACATGAAGGCCTCTCCCTCCTGCCCAACCACCAACCACCATATCCCATGAGGCAGACTAGATTGAAACATGCTTTGTTACTTTACTTTCAAGTGGACTGTCCCTGCTTCTTGCTTTGAAAATACAGTACAATGAAGAGGAAACCTGAGATGTGTGGCATATGTTTACCTGAGAACACTCTTAGCAAGTCCTACTGGTTGCTGCTAGCTAGGAGCCCAATCCATGTGTTCCCTTTACCTTTCTTAAAGCCTGTACCATAATTCCAGAAGAGCTTAGGCACATACTGTAGGTAAACAGATACAGTCTATGTAAAAGACCTGGTGTGCTTCAAGGTTCTAGTCAAAAAGGTTCATAATGTCAATAGAAGAATGGTAGAAATAAGAAGTAGCAGGAGAGAGAAAATAGGCAGTGCCCAGTAATACTATCCTGAACAGATGTGCATGATACCAGCATCAAAAATGCCAGATGGAAGTCTCTCCATGGTGACTGAGAAGGAGAAGTCAGTAGGTCAAGAAAACCTCACTGTTTGAGCATCCACTTCACCCATTGGGCACCAACTCATTCTTTATAGAATAAATAGGCACCTTCCAACACAATATGTAAATAGGCAAGTACATCAGCGTGATTGATTTGACTTGAAGGCTTCCCTGTTAACTTCAGCCTGAAAGCTATTACATATACATAAGTGGTTGAGATGCCAATTCTGAAGGTTATAAGATTTGAAGGTTGGCAGCTCGAAGCCCGAGTGTTGCATGATGGGGTGAGCTCCTATCACTAGTCCCAGCTTCTGCCAGCCTAACAGTTCAAAAGCATGCAAATACAAGTAGACTATTTAACAGCGTTTTGATACAGATCATGGCCACATGATCCACAGAGTAGTCCTCGGACAATCCTGGCTCTTGGCTTAATAACGGAGATGAGCACCACCCCCTGCAGTTGGTTACAACTAGACATTCATGTCAAGGGACTACCTTTACCTTTTATACACATGTCAAATAGGATAAGGATGTGGAGTAGTTGTTGCCATTCAAGTTGATGAGGAAGATGCTTTGTCCAGGAGTTTGATGTATGTATTTGAGCTTTCATATATGGATCTGCAAATCAAGGTCCACGCCTAATATTGTCTGTACATTGCAATGGAGTAATCCATTTTCATCTTCTCTGTTGTAGATATTAATGACTGCAATCCGCACCCATGGTAAGAAATCAAGGGTTTCTTCTTTTTCTTTTTTTCATTTTGAATGTCCCAATGCGATGGTTGAATGTAAACAGTCTTTTGAATCAAGGCTTCTTAATCCCTGTACTCTAAACTATTGTGTTGGTCTTACCAAAGGAACTTCCTGTATTTATTTACTAACTAGCTGCTGTGCCAATATGTGTTCTCCTGTGGAGTCAGATTTCTGCTCAGTGGTGGTAATTTGAGCTTTGTAGTTGCAAATGTTTTATGAAGACAAGTTAGCCCAAAAGAAAAATATTTGAATAAGCCCACTTAAAGCCAGTGAGGTTATTCAGTTCGAGGTATTTATCTTCTTTGTTGAGAGTAAGAGGGGAAAGTGGTCAGACAGTAACAAAGTGAAAAGCATGCAACTATTAGCAGTAATTACTATTGACTGCAGATAGCAGTTTTGATAAATTTTTTAGAATACCTAACATATCCCAAAGTTTCCTGTGTCCATTTTGACTTTGCTTTCTCAGAGCTGAGAAGAATTCATTTATCAAGTCAAACTTTATTCATCTCTGTATTTAAAAACTGCATGATGTTAGGGCATACACTCTTATGCCCACCTGACTTTGGTCACTGAAAAAAAGTTCCCCTTACCAGATGTTTCTGCAGTTTGAACGAAATAGTTCAAATAGTTCAGGTGGCGTGCCCCTCTCAAAACGGTGACAAAAGTTAGGTTGCTTTATTTCTGATCATATGGGGAAGGACTGCAATAAAAGTGGAGGCATTCAGTGGTGAGGCTGTTAAATTTTCACACATTTGGGCCACACTTGCCCCCACCTGCAGTAGAGGAACAGTGAAATTAGATTTTGACATGATTGGAAGTTCTTCGCAACAGCATAACAGAAAATCACTAGCTCCAGCAAGCTGACTCAGAGTTCAAAAAAAGTAATTTTTCCAAGCTGTGTTTTTAAAGCATGAAGCAAAATTTGTTCATAGTATGCTCCTTCAAATATTAGGGAAGACTGGTTCTCTTTCCAGACAGTGGCATGTACATCTTTCTCTAACATTTGTCTTGAAAAGGCAAACACACAGAGAATATGCCTGGAGTTGAGCCACAGCTGGTCAGTATTCACTGCCTGGCAAATTTTGAGTCTTGATAGGCTATTATATTTTTATCTGATCTTTTCATGTGGGCCAGATAGATGTCAATTAACATTTGTTTCTTATTTCTAAAGCTTCAGATCATGCTCACTTGCTCAAAGCAGATTACAAACCAACTGGCAAAACAGTATAATAAAACTGCAACCTGTTTAAAGTAGCCATTTGGATATTTAATGCCTGGAAGGCATGCCTAACATCCTTCCCTATTTTGAGGGTGGAAATAAGACTCATTCATTGAAGAAAGAGGCTCAACCTTGATTCTCTTTCCCAACCACTCGAAAAAAAATTGTTGCATGAAGTCCCCAGTGTCAGAGGTCTGTATTAGGGATTATCCACCTCATGCATCTGAGGAAGTAGGCTCAAGTCTGTGAAATCTCATGCTACCAGCGTCTTTCTTTCTTTCTGTTAGTCTCAGAGGTGCTACAAGATCCCTTTGCATACTGATTTTCCAGAGTAACATAGCTATGTCTTCAAATTCAGTAACTATGAGTCTGTTGTGAAGAACTTGCAATCAAGTAAAGATCAGGGGAGATAAAGGGAGGTTTTCGAACTATAGCATCCAAGCTCCTCCTAGTCTCCAGCCCTGCCTGCCACATATACAGGGGCATTGCAACTTCCATGCCATTATTTGTGGTGAGAAGACAAAGTGGGGGGAAAACCTAGGAGTATTGGCGTGGGTAGGGGTGGGGGAATTCCTTAACTTGTTTCCTGTCCTTATCACTTTGCCATGGTTTGTTTTTGTTTTTTTGGATAGTCAAAGACTCCAGTATTGGAGCTCCCAACAGAGGAGTGATTAGGATTTGCCCTGTAAGAAACATTAGAAAATAAGAGGGCAGAGGCGCCATGTTGACTATAAGATTTTCCAAAACTCTATTAATATTATTTTTAATGTATTAGTATAATACCTTTATTAAGGCAACTGAAATGGCACAGTGCTGTTCTTCCAGCCATTAGTGATTGCAGGGTTTGTGTAATGTCGTAAAGTTGCTTTCAAAGGTTCTGTAGTCATGAGGTGGTAAAACTTGATACAATGCTGGCAGCTAGATTAAAAAAATATCAGTTAACCTTAAATTCTTTACTTTTTTCTAAAGTTTAGATCTTGTGTAATTAAAACAGTTGGCCAAAACCCGTGTTATAGTCTTTCCTGTTGTCTTCTTCATGTTTATCTGTTGTCTTTCTCTCGACTGTTATAGAACCTGTAGTGTGTAAATGAAACCATTCTTCTTTGCTACCATGAAACCTTTATTATCCGTTCAGTTTCTGTTAATGGGAATAAACCTGTCTTCTGAGCCACTGAACATTTAATAATCAGCATTTAACTGGAGAAGGCAATAAAATGCAAATGAATTTATTAAATAATCATAAATTATGTATTAACAAGTAATGAAACATTTGAGAATACAGTGGGCCCTTGGTATCTGCTGGAGTTTGGTTCTAGGATTCCCCTTAGATACCAAAATCTATGGATGCTCAAGCCCCACTAAATACAGTGGCATAGTAAAATGGTGTCTCTTATGTAAAATGGCAAAATCAAGGTTTGCTTTTTGGATTTTTTTTTAAATATTCTCAAACCGTGGATGGTTTGAATTTGTGGATAAAGAATCCATGGATATGGAAGGCTGACTCTATAAGTAATAGAAATTTGCATTTGAACAAGCTGTTCCTTCCAGAAAACTAAAACTTCCTTATCTCTTAGCTTGTGAAGCTAGCTGCTCAGGTGTTCTTCATTGCAATGATAGGTTGATTATTTTTACAGTTACAATGGTGGCATCTGTGTCGATGGTGTGAATTGGTTTCGCTGTGAATGTGCGCCTGGATTTGCTGGTCCAGACTGCAGAATTAGTAAGTACCTGTACAGTGGAAAAACTGAAAAGGTTATACTGATTAGCAAAACTCTTTGCCATGCCAACCAAATAATAAAGTAGTGACTAGCTGAATTATTCATAGATATGGATCCTTTCCTTATAAGGAATGGTGATCCCTTTGTTTTGGGACAGAATCCCTTCCTCCATTTGACAAGTGCAACTGTAATGACTTCATTTAAATTGTATTTACATTGTACACTCTGTCTCTAAGCAGTTTTTCATTGAAACTGGTTTTGTCAGGCTTGAGTGGAGATCCATAAAGAGAAAATGACCATGTAATTCATTTAATTTGGAGGAGACTTCTTGGAGAAAGCAGTCCAGAGTCTTAAAACCCCCACTTTTGACCACAAGAACTTTGCTGTTATCCTCATCTGAATCCTTATTGCACTGACTATTTGTATCTGGTTATTCTTCTGGTGTTGAGGCCTAGAGAGACTTATTTGATTTTGTTTAACTTTGGGTTTTTTTTTTAATATTATGTAATATTGGCTACAGATGTGTCTGCTATATACTTGAGCTTCTGATTACTTACTACTTGTGTAATGAAAGTAGAACCAAGCAAAAAGTCTTCCTGGTTCATGAAGATTGTCACGATGGATAGTTGGTGGTCATCTTAGAGGAGAGAAAGAGACAAAAATGGAAAGGCTTCATTCCAAGTTAGGTGTGCTAAACTGTCCCTAAAGTCAGTGGGACAGGTTTGCTCTGAATAATAGAAACACTGTCACTTTCTCTGGACCAGGCCCAATGTTTGCAACCTATCCATTGGCTTTTTTACTTAATTTTATGGGGCAGGTTTTAGTATAGTCTAATCAGACTGAAACTAATGGTTGTTATCAGAACAAGTTAACTGTCATCATGCAAAGGGAAAATAGACTTTCAAATGATCCAGTCATTAAAATGGTTTGTGAAAGTATTCTTATTAAAATAATGAACCCTATTGAGCAGCCAGACACAGCAAATGAAAATGCTTAATATTGCTGTACCTGTTGCTTTCTTGAACATACGTGTATGTGTGTGTGTTCAGCTAAGTCTAGTTCAGCTGGGTAGCACCCCAAATTGTAACAGTTTGCACACTGAGCACTATATAAAAATAGTTGTTCTTTCATTCCTTTCAGATATTGATGAATGTCAGTCCTCTCCTTGTGCGTATGGTGCTACTTGTATTGATGAAATAAATGGCTACCGATGTACTTGCCCCCGGGGACGAGCGGGCGCTAGATGCCAAGAAGGTAACTTAAAGCTTTAAACTAAGACCAGTATTGAATACTGCTTGAAGTTCAGTGTCTTGTACACATCAGGTTGTATGCTGTAGCTTACCTGTAAATTGAACTTGGTATTTTCTTTCTTGACTTGGTCACATACTTAGATTAAATTACTACCTTTTCTCCTCTACTGCAGTGATAGGTTTTGGAAAGTCTTGCTGGGTTAAAGGAATATCCTTTCCGCATGGCAGTAGATGGGAGCAAGAATGCAACAACTGCCACTGTCTGGATGGCCACATTGACTGCACCAAGGTATTGCACTTAAATATTCCTTCCCTCGGAATTATTTGACTCTCACTGCACTTGTGTGTCACCTTTATCAATTATATATTTCTGTAGCATGTCAACTATATGGCTGCAATGAGAACTAGCTACTGATTCTTTGCCCAGGTTTTACCTGATATAGGTGCTTAATGCTTCAGTCCTGTTGCCGATCCCAGCTAAAGTAAATCAGTGAGTGACATTTACATCAGTGCCAATTTACTATTCAGCAATTAATTCAGTGACTCTACTCTAGTTCTCAATTGAATTTAGCACAAATCCTCAATTCAGTTTTGACCAATCCATAGAAATGTTGTAGCTTGTAATGAGAAAGGAATAAGGATAATGGCATACTTTGAAAGGATGCTCTATCCAATTCTTTCTGTTTTGAAGAAAAGTTATCTTGAATCCTTAACAATCTGTTATGGATATATTTCGTGATGGATATATGTGGAGTATCAAAGTCATCTTGCTTGAGCATTGTCACAAAGACTAGTCCTTTTAAGCCTGAAAGTACTAACCATACTTCATGACACTCACATCCAATAGGAAGCAGGGGTCACTCAGATAATAACATTTTTCACAAAATGTTTTCATTTTTGTGTGTGTCGTTTGGCTTTTGCTGTTGTACTGATGGTTGAGTTCAGTGGCCAAATTGTTCTTCGTCATGGTCTCTGTGCATCACACATATGGCTTTGCGCCTGTGCAGAGTCACCTTTCAAACCCTTCTGGAAAGCCAAAACTTTTGGCATAGCTCCGTTCCTCCTCTCTAACAAGCATACTTCATCTCTCCCTCAGCTCTATTTTGTTTACCACAGTGATAGTTCTCACTGAGACATTCTAGAACTTCTCTGTTTCTCTTAGAGAGGAGGCAAAAACAAAATAGAAGATATGCCATTTGACATGGACTGTTTAGTTGCAAAAACTGACAAGAAATTAGATTCTGCCCATCAAAGAGGCTAATACCATCAAGAAAATTGCAGAAAAGTCCCATATAACATGTAGGCTGTATTGTCACTGGCTGAAGCCTTTCCAATATAGAACAAGGGATCATTCTACCCACAGTTCTAGGAAACATCAAGAGCAACCAAGAAAACACCATCCTCCCCTTCAAAGCACAAATATTACTGCCACCAGGGATTTGATGGAAAGTGTCAGCTTTGACTACTTCATCACACAGGATGATACCAAACTCTCCTCCGTACTACTGGATGTCAGTTCAAGTTTCTGAGACAAGGTTCTTCCCCATCTCTCAAGAGTGGCAAAGGATTACAGCCAACAGCCATTCTCAGACAAGGGGTGCCCTTTTCACCACGTAAAGCAAGCATCACATGCATGTTGGACACCTCCTCCACAGGATGGTAGGGGGTTTCTGTCATGAATACCAGATTTGTGGGACTTAATTCAAATGCCACAGGGGTCTTCACATCAATGGCTTAGCACTATTGGCAGTTCTCTACTCATGCAAGGCTTTCCTTCCACTTCTCCATGGTCATATACTTCAGATAGCCACAGAAAACACAGTGAATGTGGTACATCAACAAAGAAGGTGGCACTCGATCTCACATCCTGGCATTGCTGGCCTTGCAGCTGTAGCACTGGAACATCCAGAACCACATTTGATTAGTGGGCATTCATCTAGAACCATTCTTGGATAAATTATTTCAATCGTTCAACAGAAGGAACCCACAAGTGGACTTTACACTTGCAGGTTTTAGCCAGGCTGTTTTGCATGTGGACCATGACACTAATGGAACTGTTCACAACACCTCAGAATGTATAGTGTCCACAGTTTAGCAGTATAGGAGAATTGGAGGGATGTCCCTGTCCCTGCTTGTCCCCCCTTTCCCTTTCTGATGAGGGTAGTCTCCAAGATCAAATGAAACCACAGCAATTGCATTCTCCAACCTTTTGGTGGCCCAGGCAAGTCTAGCTACCTCTACTGACCCAACCATCTCACAGATGCTACAGATTTTCCATGTGGAACAACATAATCTCCAAAAGTGGAAGGTTAGTCCTCTACATGGAGGTGAACAAATTTGAGCTCATGGTGTGGAAAATCAACCTTCAGTAGCCCTAGAGAGAATCCTGAACATCTTGAAAGGGGCCAAGAAACCAACAACATGGAAGTTCTGTGAATGTAAATGGAACACTTCTTCATCACGTGCCATCTTTATTGATATCAACTTGCTTGATTGCACAATATATAATTCACAATTTTCCACTTGAGGAGCTCTGCAGGGCTGCCACCTGGGTGCAATCCTCTACATTTATTTGACATTACAGATTAGGAGTTAGAGCATGTTCAAATGCAGCGTTTCGGAAAGCAGACCTTTCTTCAGTGTCCTCGTGATGTGCTTCCCTCTCCCCTAGGTGGATTGCTTCCTAATCATTACCCATATGTATGATGCAGAGACCACAGCAAAGAAAGAAAGGATGCTTATCTGTGGCTGATGTTCTTCAAGTGGTCACTTGTGCATTCACACAACCCACCCTTCCTTCTTTCACCAGCACATCCCATAGATTCTTGCTTCTAGCTCTGTGTCAGCTGAGTAAAACTGAGGGAGCGATGTTGGAGCATACATGTTAGAGAGGGGAGGGGTGGAGATGCCATGTAAAGTTTCAGCTTTCCAGATGGTTCTGAATAGTTGAACTGTACAGACGCAAGCCTATATTTGTGAATTCACAGATGACCATGCAAAGAACACCAGTCACAGATAAGCAATCTGTCCTTTGGTGATTGGATTGGCAAATTTTACAACAATGCCAGAGTAATCCTGAGGCGACAGTTAGTAGTTTCTAAATTCCTTTTAAAGTCTGAGTGGAAGCTGGATTTCCCTCTGTTCAGATCTGGTGCTCCAGCAACCAGCTACAGGGAACATGTAAAGGAGTCAGCAGGTGCTTTTTATAAAAGAATATATAAAGAAAGAACTAGAGGGTGCCTCCATAGGGAGGCATGCTGTTGGACACATCCCAGTTGTATAAAGAATTATGTTTCAGTTTGAGTCCTGTCTGCTTTGTACTGCTGGGAAACAGCCTTCCGGAGTGCAACTCCTCTCATGAATAGCCAGCATGAGTAGTGTTGTGGGATGATGGGATTGGCAGTCCAACAGTATCTCTTTGCCATCTCTGCCCCAAACAACTACCTTGATCTCTTTGGAGCCAGAGACTGCATAAGAAATGCTATTGGTGTACAAAAATAGGTTGTTTAGTACAGTTTTCATTGCATGAAGGCAAGTTGCCGTACCCAAAAAGGAAAATATCTATGTTAATTCTAGGTGTGGTGCGGGAGAAAACCCTGTCTGTTTACCAAACACGCGAACCACGCTGGCTACCAATGTCCCAGAGGTCAGGAATGCCAAGAAAACATTTATATCAAATGTTTCCAGCCATCTTGTGATGACTGGGGTGAATGCAGTGAATTGGAACCTCTATCTGCCAATATCAAGTGTCAACCCAATTCGAACCACTTGGACAACAGCTGTGCAAGAATTACTCTGATTTTTAACAGGGAGAAAGTACCTCAGGTGAGACTCTTGAGTTTATTTAACACCTATGTAAAGTTTCACACAGTATATTGTTCTGGAACTAAGCATTTTGCTTGCAGAATGCAAGCTTGTTAATCAGTTTTATTGTAATGAAGCTTTTTTAAACTTCACTGAAGTACATTTAATTCTTTTGCATAAACTCCACAACGGGCTGTATAATTTAGTCAAATATTATTGTTAAAATGTTTTTACAGGCACATTCTTGAGCAAAAATAGATAGTGTATATCTGCAGTATATGTTTGCTATTGGTGCTGTCTTAGGAACAAGCACTTCCTTAGTGCTAGAGCAGGGATGGACAACTGTAACAGGGGTAGGAACCATCCCACCCACCCCAGTATGTCTTATTCATCAGCAGCGTAAAGATGACTGGAAGTTAAAAGGCATCACATCCAGTCCTAAAAGTAGCCAGTTCTCAGTTTTTCCAGGATTGTGGGGAGCAGGGACCAGGACTGTCATGGTTTTATGATAATTTGGAGGCTGAAAATTCATCTCTCCCCCCCTTAACTGTGGGATTCTGAAGGCTTTGGAGATTTCTTCTGGGGGCTGGGGGCTTCCAAGGCTTACCTGGCAGGGGAGACACCATGATCACAAAGCTGGTTTTCCCAGGATGAGCATCCATTGCACTCTGGGTGTGCTGACCCTGTGATTTCCCCAAATGCGGGAAACTTGACTGCAAAATTGTTAGTCTTAGTTTTCCACTCATTATTTATGATGCCAATAGTTTTTTTTTTTTTTAAATAAGCATTTGGTGGAAGAGCATGAAAATTAATAAAACCACTGTGAGGAAAGGAGTAGAGTGCAGAGTTTCTTTATTTTTGGTGTGGCCTCAAACATCAGCCTTTAAATAAACTTTGTAATGTTAAAAGAACCACCAGAAGGCCTTTTCTTAAGAACTAAAGATCAGGTGAATTGTTCATTATCTTGAGGCTCAGCATTTTATGTGTGAAAAGAAGACGAGTTGGATTTCACTACAAATGTTTACATAGAATAATAGATAGGTGGGCCCACGGGCTACATTTCCAATTTCTGTCCCAGAAGGTTTTCATTTTTTTTTCTGTTCAAAGTTGCCACTTCATTCTTTGGTATATGTAGGACTAGATTTGTGACTGTGCATTGTTAAGCTAGGATCTAGTCTGCCAAGTAGTCTACCATCCCAGTACATGTATTTAAGGGGTGTTCTTATATATGCTTTCTAAGATTTGTACATTCAGGCCTCAGGATACACAGATTCTTTATCCATGGATTCAACCATCCATGTCTTGATAATATTAAAAAAAAGGATAAATTCCAAAAAGCAAACCTTGATTTTGCCATTTTATATAAGGGTTACCATTTTACTATGCCACTGTAGTTAATTGGATTTGAGCATCCCCAGGTTTTGGTATTCATGCGGGGTCCTGGAACCAAACCCCAGCAGATAGCAAGGGCCAACTGTGTTAGGCTGAAAACTTGCATTGCTAATTTCTACCTTATAACAGACTCATTGGTGGCCCTGTGGTGAATGCCCCTTCAAGAAACAGGAAGTGCAAAAAGATAGCATTTGGAAGCTCTTCTGCTGTTGGAAGCTGTGCATATGGCCAGATTAGGTAGAGAGGGCATATCACTTCACATTTGATTGCTCAGCAAGTAGTAATTTGAATTGGCTGTGATATTTGTGAATTTATAACATAAAATAGTTGTGACACACACAGCCCTTGAAGACATGCATGTACAGATTCTGTTTTGGATGGAGTGGAATTCTTTTCATGATCTTTGGAATCAGCTGTTCTCCACTCCCTCTTTCAGGCCTTCATTTACATGCCTTTGATCTATCTTGTGAAAATGTCATGGATTTCAGCTCCTAGTCTACAGATCTTCCAATATATCTACCTTGGTCCAAAGGAAAACAAACCAAACCAATGGGATAGTTCAGTATTAGAATAACATTTCTGATGTCCAGTGTCCCTTATTTATTTTGTGCATCATGCATTAAGCCACTTAGCGGAGATCCTTTCCCCCACTGTATGTTAAATGTTAACTATAATATATATATTTTTCTGAAATTGTGTACTTTTTATTATTTTTTTAATTTGAAACTTCATCTTCTTTCTCACAGGGCACTACTGTTGATAATATTTGCTCTGAAATCAGATACTTACCAGCCACTAGATCTGTTGCTAGTGAGAAGATGTTGTTAGTGTTGTGTGATCTATCCTACTCCATAGAAAATGCTGTGGAAGTTGCTGTTGTGAGTATTAATTTCTCTTCTAAGTAGATAAATGCTTTGACTGTATTCGTCTTGATTGTTGCAAGCTCATGAACCTGCCAGTTGAAACCAGTGTAAAAGGTACCAATGGCTTGGCTCGACAGCTCATAATCAGGGGGATGTAGGTGATGGCATTGTTGATTGTCAGATGAACCTGGCTAAGAAATTATCATGATGTTAAGTAGGAAAAGGTCATCCCAGAGTTTTTAGGATCACCACTACCAGAACCCTCCAAATGCAAGCATGGCTGTGTTAACAAATTCCAATGCCCATATTAGTTCAATCAAAATATCTCCAAGCTGTAAAAACTAAATTAAATAAATAAATAAGTTTCATCAGGTAAACTGATGAAACTAATTTTATGTGCATGAGAGTATCAGAGTAATGTAATCTTATTGTTTTTACTTGGTATGAGGTCTGCAAACAAATTAGACTCACTAGGCCAGGGGTTTCCAACCTGGGGTGCCTGGACCCCTTTTTGGGAGGGGAGGGTAAGATGGAATTTCAGGGGGTGCAACAAAGAGTGGCTTGTGTTCTTTAGTGATGAGTCCCAAGTCATCACTCATTTTTTTTAATAAATTAGAATCTAATTGCTCAATTTAGATTTGCATTTTATGCACGTAATTAAAAGCCTCCTTTTTTAAAATTCAATTTGTTCACTCACAGTATCATATGTAGTTCAGTTTGTGGTTCAAAAATTAGAATATAGACTTCTTCATTTTCACATGTGGTATTACTTTTGTAGGGGGTGCAAACATTAATCAAACATTTCCTAGGGATCTGGGGATTAGAATAGGTTGAGAGCCGCTGCACTAGGCCATGCCCCCAATGGTTACAACCCACCAGAAATTAGAAAGGCAGTGAAAACAGTGGAATATAGTTTGGTTCTTCATTTGAGAATACACTCCTCTTGAAACCTCAAATATCCTCTACCTAGTACATTGATTGCAGCCCCCTTCTTAGGCAGAAAGCAGTGAATACCCTAGGTAGTCCCCAGACAGCAGGGCTAAAAGTGGGATTTGGGGAGCTTTAGTCTAGCTTTTGCAAGTTCTGCATGAGACTAAGCCAGAATAGACTTGAGCCCATCCTTAGGTGGAAAAAGGACTTCAGCTGGAAGCTCAGTGTTAATGTAACAATTACAGAAGAGTGGAATAGTTCAGGGAAAATCTGCGGAAAAGTTGGGTTTAATTCAATGGGAAGTAGCTTGAGTTCAGAAGATGAAAGAGTGATGGGGAAGATAATTTAGAATATATGTCTCTGCCTGCCTTGAAATGGTTCAGCTGGCTGTGGATGTTAGCTGAATTATATGTCTGTAGTTCAGAAAAAGAAAATTAACACATTTTAAAACCTTTATCAGGTTCCATGGTAGATAACAGAGGCATTTGTTTTTTTCTCCTTTCTCTCAAAATAAAACTTTAATGCTATAGAAAAACTTTACTATTTCCTTCCATATCCTTGTTCTACTGAAAGTGGAAAAGTCTTATAGCTGAAGCTGACTGACTTTGGGACATGCATTACCTGATTTCCCCCTCCTCCCCAGAGAATTGTTATGAAAATGATTTAAACTACCTGCAGGGATCCTCCAGTTTTGATTAGAGTAGTAGAGCTGAGGGAAGAAGTATTTAACCCTTCTTATGAAAAAAACGACAGCAAAGTAGGGAAAGACACAGATTCCTGTATTCCTACCTCCCCAGCAATTTAGAGAGAGAGCCAGCAATTTATATTATGGTGAAATCATGCATTATAAGAGCTTCATTAATTTCTTACCTGGTGGCATTGCTGCAGTCTAAATTTGGAGCCCACTATGACTAATTTTTAAACAAGACATCAAGAAATTTGATGATGACCTTTCCTCTTTGAATGTCCTTGGTGGTTTGGAAGCAAGTGATATGCTTTCACTATATGGGGAAAAAATCGGATTGTCAGGTAAATAAAATGAACTTCTTATCAGTATCATCCTTTGGCTGTTCATAGATAAGAGCAAAGGAATCCTATAATGTTGCCATAGGGTACCTGTGCCCAAGCTAAAGAGGCTATCCTCTAAGTTCAGTTTCTACTTACACTCTAAACTGTCCAGGAAGTAAACAGTTCCTCACAAGTAAACCCTGCTCTGAAAACCAAGAGATTCTTTTTGCAAAGTTGGTGAGGCATCCTGGGAGATTGGCCCCACCGCTGTTGCTCATGTTAAGAATGGGTTAGTGAACACACACAGCTTTGCAAAATATCTTGGATAGCCTTCGCCGGAAAGGTAAGATGAGTTCAGCTTGGAAGCTAGGAAGCGAGTTTAGAGATGAGGGCTTCCTAAGGTCCAAATCCTGCTCACTGTCACCCAGTTGTTAAGGCCAGCGGGGAGGCTCTCACAGCTTTTGGCGCAGTTATTGGCCAGATATTCTTAGCTAAGCTATCTTTTACTTTACTAGTACAACTGAAGAATGCTGTCGGCTGTGATGCAAACGGAGGGGAGTACGCAGTTATATATAACAGATTATATCATTAGTGTAAATGCCTGGCCAGATAATATCTCAAAAGACTCCAAACGATTACTAAGTTTAGCTCGGTTGTGTAAATAATGTGGAAGTTTGCCATGTGTAACTTACCGTACATTTGCCTGAACTCTAATGGCAGGATACTAACATTAATATAGGCCTGTTACAGACTGCCAAAATAAAGCTGCTTCGGGTCTCTTTGGAGGTATGCTATTTAAATGATGCATGCACCCTAAGAATCCAGAAGCTGCACCAAAGCTGCACTCCAGTGCTTAGGAATGGAGTGTGGCTTTGGCGCAACCTCCGGGCTCTTAGGACCCATGCATCATTTAAATAGCATACCTCCAAAGAGACCCGAAGCAGCTTTATTTTGGCAGTCTGTAAGTCACCATAGTCATCTCTATAAGAAGACATGGTTAATGCAGGAAAAGAAGTATTTTGTTTTAAAGTTTTCTTTTCTGTCTTCTTTTTCCAGTCTTTCATTTCACATCAAGATGAGACCGATAACAGCCTCATACAGAATGCCGCCAATACTATCGTAAATGCCATTACAAAGCGACAAAATAGCACGGTTATGCTGGCAGTAACTGAAGTCAAAATAGAAACCATAGTCGTTGGGAATCCTCCTTCAGGTACTGTGTATGTGTATGTGCACACACACCTGAACAGCTCTTTATCAGCCTGCCTCAAAATAGAGTTGCACATAGTTCCACAATTCCTTTGTAGGATGTCTTTGGGATTTCATTTCTTTAAAATATACAGTGAAGCTGCAACTTAGAAGTAGATCATTGGAGAGAACGACTTTGTTCCTTCACTTTCCACAATTTTGTCTTGCAAAAATAGTGTTTCTAAATTAATAAGGGAAAGGTGCAAGTACCTGAGATGAGAGTCATCATCAGATGAAAAAAATGTATAGTGCAGATAGGGGACAGCTTATGAAGTTTTTTTTCCCCTTTCCAGCCAAAGCTGGTTTTCTACTTCAAATTCACTGGCTGTAGTGTGCATGGAGGCAGCAAAGGCCCAGTAAAAATCATGATATGTCTTATTCTGTTTAGCTCCTGTTCCTGGAAGGAGTAATGCCAAGATAAAATTTCAGTCTCTCTTCCTGGAACAAGGATAGTGTGGTTCAAAGGAAATACCTCAGTGTATGCTAGTTGAGTCTAGTGTGGCTGCCTAGTGTTTCAAATGCCAAAGTTGATACCAGCTTCCCATTTCCTTTTTTGTTTGTATGTTTATATGGTTTTACAATCCAGGATTTCTTTGTGTTGACCAACTTTGCTCTTTCATATTATTGCATTTATACATTGATTTGCTGGAGCAGATTGTATCCATAGATTTGCAAGGGGTGCAGACCCTTTGAAGCAATATGGATTTCAAATCACATTGGGAATAAAGTATTTTTCAGATGGGCTTCATTTTGCTGTTTTCCTACTTTCCTTGTTCAACATGCTTAGAGGACCAACATTTAGAAGGCATTTAGTAGGCTTGGTTGAACAATAGTTAATGTTCATATTGTTCTGCTACAAGTGTTATTTAGTTTGCCTTTTGATGATTTAGTTACAAGTGCCTCTGTTCTGCCTTTGTTAACTGTTTGCTCACTGAACTGTGTTTTTGACTTCTTTTCTAGATTACCTGGTTCCGATCCTCTGCGCAGTTTTTAGTATTATATGGGTAACCTGTATAATCATCTGTGTGTGGTGGACGCGAAAGAGAAGAAAAGAGCGAGAGAGAAACCGTCCACCCAGGGAAGAGGCTGCAAATAATCAGTGGGCGCCTCTAAATCCCATATGGAATCCTATAGAGAGACCTTACAGTCAAAAAGGCATTCATTACGAACATAAAAAATTTATATCTCCTCAAAAAAGAACTTACGATGGGGTAGAGGAGTATATTGAATATGAGGAGGAGGAAGAAGAAGAGGAGAGAGAGGTCATGGAAGTGGACAAATTCCTCTCTCACAAACTCTCAAAGCCTTTGTCAACAAAGGCAGTGGACTCTCTAGAGAGTAGTCCTATTAAGAAATCTCTTCAGACAACCAAAATGGACAACAGATCTGTAAAAAATGTGAACACAACAAATCTTGAGGGCGGAAGAGACTAAGTCGGTGTTTGGACCATGGCCACACTGTCTGCGTTGAATAGTGTTGGAGAAATTGGCATCTCCACTCTGTCTGCATCAAGGACTTAATTGTCTGGAGTCAAAATGTTCATAGTTACTTTATTTTGAATAAAAAAAATCTAAAATAAGAAAATAAAAATTTTATTTTGTTTCTTTTAGCCTTGTATAAATTATTCAATGACTGTCAGATGATAGAGTAATCTTTGATAGTTGCTATTTTTGTAAATTTTACGTAGAATACACTTGCTGTGTGGCAGAGGAGGGAAGTTTGTATTTTCAATTATTTCATAAAGTTTATCACTCAAGACTCTACACTGTTTACCAAATGGGTTTCTTTTTACCTGTTAACAACAGTGGCTTTAAAACCTCCTGGTTGAGGAAGTTCCTGAACGTGAAGTAGAAAGAAAAATACTCCTCATGAACTGTTCTTTTGAATCATTACTACAAGCCGCTCCCTGCACTTAACTTCTGCAAGTTTTTCCTCTCTGAAAAATTTGCCTTTTAAGAAAGAAAGAAAATCTATAGAGATCTCTCAAACTGTGGTTGGAAAAAGTGGCCTTTTTTAATTTGAATATGTCAATTTGTTTGAATTTAATTTAGGATTGCAGTATTGACACACAAGTCAAGTGCCTTGAAATTTCAGCTTTCTTTTTCTATAGCAACTGTCAAAGACTGCCATTCCCATCTAAGTTTACCATAACAGGATATACTTTGTATCCTCAGGCTGACTTGGTTTATTTTCAGATTGTGCAAGTGCATTTTTTTTTTGTAAATATGTACATATTTAAATGAATCACTTCTGTATATTTGAGTTAATAACTTAAAATATTTTTGGTCTTTTTAAACGTCATTCCTTTTTAATTTATGTCTCAGAAAGGGAAGTTTTATGGCAGTTTCTAAAAAAATGATACATAAAAACTTATTTTGGTATTATGTCCATATTAGAAAATGATGTTAATGCAATCAATGTTGGGAATCTGTTGGTCACATTTTTGTACTTTTTCAATGTATCGCAACCATTTCACATGTAAATAGATCCAGACTGTTTCCTTACATCTCAAAAATGCAGAAAGTAAGTATACTGTACAGTATAAAAATATCAAGGCAATATTTTTTTTCTTTTGTGAATGTCTATTACATGTGGTATTGCTTTTTTTGCATTTTTTTAAATACAGGCCTAATGAAGGGAACAATTTTTTTCTCATTTCTTGTTTCTGTTAACGCTAATTTGCCTCTTTGAGAGGGGAATAGGTGGGCAAACTCAGACTGGAACTAGGCATTATAGCAGGAAAAAACAGCTCTTGGTCACTTCCTTCCTTCCCTCTAGTAACTACAAGTGACTCAGAATGCTTGGCATGATGGTGCCACCACATTGAGTTCTTCTACCTCTGCTCCACTTCATTGGCTGCTACTTGTGGGGGTGGGTATACTCATAGCATAGCAACATCATGCCAGGCAGATTGCATCCATTGATGCTAGTGGGGAGAACCAGTTGGAAGTCAGTGCCACATCTGTCAGAACATCTGGTTCCATCTCAGAAGATGGAATACCTCATGACGAGAAATGGTTATTCATAACGGAAGGCTTGTGCATTATTTGTGGGGTGGTTGTTGCTGTTTTTTTAAAAGAAAGAAAAGCTTTATTATTAAAGAAATGAGCTATATCTTTATTTTAATTATTAGGAAAATCTAATCCTACATTACTTCGCTATCCTATCATTGCAAAGAAAATCAACATTTCTCTCTCAACATTTTGGCCACTCGATGTATCCCAGAATATTTTTGAAACCACTTTTATTTTATACATGAATGCAGGAATTGCTTTGCAGGATCTTCTGTGCAGTACCTTTTGTTTGACAATGTTCTTCTATAGCTTTCGGAAGAAAACTATTTATTAAAGCATTTTATAACAATGTTGGCCGTTGAAACTTTTTTTCTTCCCCTCTTACCGTGTTCTATACTTAAAATGTCCAGAATGTTTGGGGAACTAAGATCTCTTCCCCTGCCCCTTACAGATACTGTGTCCTGTTCCAGTTAGAAGGGTTTTCTTAAATTTCTGTTGCCCTTGTAAGGGTTTTACTATTTTGTTTTTGTTTCTGTTTTTGTTTTTGTTTGTTTTTTGCTTTGGGTTTTTTTTTTCTGTATTGCAATGTTTCTGTCTTCCAAATTCTAATAAAATGGTTTCCTGCTTTATCTACAACCTTTTGAAACTCTCTGCTTTTAAAGTGCCTTCTCTCATCCCTAGCTTCTTGGCCCTTCTAGTAATTCAGATTTGGTGTAGGACTAGAGGTTTAGCTGGCAATACTAATGGGGCCTCAGTTCAAGCCCCTAGCCCCAAACACCGGCATTGTTGCTTCAAAATGTGTAAATCAGATTAGCCCTCTGTGACCACATGTAGATTCTTTTCAGTCTAGGAAGTGTGGCAAAAATGTGTTTTCATCTCCCAGTTCAGGGTGAAGAGGGCACTCTAATTTACATTTGCTAATCTGATCATACTGTGTTTCTTTTGACAGCCAATCTCTCTCTCAAGGTCCCTATGTTCCAGTATCGTCATCTTAGCCTGTGGTTCTCTTTGCCATTTGCTGTTCCCTCTGTTTGTTTCATCAACAGATTAATTAACTCTCCTGAGATTAAGAATGAGCAAGTCCTTGAAGCAAAAAAAATTATCTTGGGAAGTTTCTCTGCTTTATTAAGAAGATTTTTTTAATGCAGAGGTGAACAATTGTGGCGCTCTGCAGATTCTGGCCTGCAGCCCTGCACCATTGCCTAGGATTGATAGGAAGCATTGGTTGTTTTTAATTGCCACCAAGTTGGCTTTGATTTGTGGCAGCCCTGTGGCTGACAGTGAAAATAATCCAGGATAAATTTGGGTTGAATCTCCAATGTTCACATGCATCCCAAATATATCCAATTAAGTTTGGGGGCGGGCTTCCAAAAACCCCAGTTAATCCAGGATAATCAATATCAGGTTTTTCCCTGGGTTTTTTTAAAATGACAACGTCTGAATGACCCCTGAGAGACCTCCAAGACAGCCTCTTAACTGTCCTCCTCAGGTCTTGGAAACTCAGAGCTGTGACTCCCTTGATCGATCAATCCACCTGTAATGTGGATTTTCCACTTTTCCTACTGCTTCCCACTTTACCAAGCACTATCATCTTTGCTAATAAGCCACGTCTTCTGTTGATATGGCCAAAGTATGACAGCTTCAGTTTGGTCATTTTAATTTCTAGCAAGAGCTCAGTCTGAATTTCTCTTTTTGGCAATCCATGATTTCTGTCAAATTCTTCCTTGACAAGACACAGTTGCCCATCCTCTGGAATGAGGTTAGACGTACCTATGCTTTCCATATTTGGCCCCTGTTGACAAATTTTTCATTTCTTAGCTAATGAGTGCCTGTGTTTGTTAATATCTTGGACTGAATTGGTTTGGTTTTGTATTTTATTTTAGTCCAATCTACCACCCCTTTGAAATACTTGACATGGAACAGTTTATCAGAGCCCTACTTGGACAGCCCATATCTCCATCCATTTTAGCCTTCGTTTCCCACAATGCTAAGTCATAGTGAGTCTACAAGCAATTTGTAAATTAGCCCATTTTTCTTGTAGCATCCCAGTAATGGAAATTCAGGGCCATGAAGATGCTTGTTGCAGATGTACATTTATAAAAGGTCCCAAGTTCAATTCCTGCCATTCCCATTCAGTAGACTATAGTGGCATGTGCTAAAGGTCTGCTGAAAGCCTGAAAAATCTAATCCAGTGTAGGTTCATAGATGTATAACTTCCTGAATTCCTTTTCCACAAATACCTTGGGTGGTTCTGTCCAACTTCTGCGGGCCTAGATACTTGTCTCCTAATACCCTGACCCACGGATGAGAAACATGAGTCCTTCAGGTGCTGTTGGATTACAACTCGCAACAATTTTACCTAGTGATGATGGATGGTGAGAACTGAATTTGTCTGTCTGCATACCTTTTTTGCCCCTTTAATTCCTGGGCTAGAATGCATCATAATATTACTTTTGGTGCCTTAAATGCCAAGACGGGGGAATAAAACAAGTGGTCAGCTGCAAACTATACCAACAGCTCTTTTGCCTCCAAAACACAATCCTGAAGGGGAATAGCAATAGCAAGTACATTTCTATACTGCCTATCAGTGCACTTAAGCACTCACTAAGCGGTTTACAATGTGTAAGGTAATTGCACCCAACAAGCCGGGTACTCATTTTAGCAATCTTGGAAGGATGCTGGGCTGAGTGGACCTTGGAATCCCTGGAATCGAACTCACAACCTTGTGACTGCAGTACTGGCATTTAACCATTGTGCCACCATGGACTCCTTAGAGCTGGATGGAAGCCTTGTCTAAGAAGATAGGAAATAGTTGCCCTGCTGAACAGTTAATATTCATGGGATTAGGACAGGAAACATGTGGCTCACCCCATGTCAGACTTGAGGCTATATGACCCTTGGCTATGCTGATAAGGGCTGGCAGGATTTGCAGTACAACAGCGGCTGGAAGGCCGCATGCTCCCCACCTCTACTGCCAACACTGTTTAAATAAGTCCCCCCAGATGTTGTTATGCATGTTCCAGTAATCACTATTAATAGTAGTGGCTAGCGCTAAAGGGAATTGCACTTCAACACCTTCTAGTGGGCCAACAGATGTCCACCCTGGTTGACACAGTAGCAGGGTTCACAATCTACACAATTTTCAGACTGGCCTATTTCTTGTTGGAAGTAGAGATTGCATTAATGCTTGTCTCTATGGTAATTTTTTCATGTTTGCCTCTCTTGTTTATCTCTATGCTCCCTTGGTCGGAGTGATTTAAAAGAAGTCTCTTCCTATCTCCTCTCCTTCTCTCCTAAAAGTTAAGAGTTGGGTTTATGACTCTTTTTCTCTCTCTTCTTCCTGCCCTTAGATCCAGGATAGATGTAGGTATGAGGCTCTGCCTAAAAATGCCTTCCCCCTCATACATTCACTCATGAAAGTCAGCTTTTAGGGACTATTCTACCAAAGTACATTTACTATCTATTTTTCTGGATGTTAGATGGATTCTTTGTAACCATAAAGTAAGTCTTACTTTTATTTTACCAGAGTATCCTGTTGCTTGGATATGCTGGGTTATGCTGTTGTTCTGCTTAATCTATACATTACCAAATTGCAACATTTCTATTCCTTTCCAGAATATATTCTGGAGATGAAACATATTTGCAGTTACAGTTTGCATCTGGCCACGTTTTACCTGCCTGTGTTGGCATTTTCGGGCAAGTACTGGCAAGGAGGAGTTTACCGTGGAATCTAGACCAGGAACATAAGAGAGGAAAGACATGCAAGTAGAGAGGAAGCGGAAGAAGCGCATGTCACTCAACAACCTTGAGGGAGAGAGCTGCCAATAAGAACAAAGATACCAAATGAGCAGTGTAGTTAGGTACAGAGTAGGTGCCTACTACATAAAGCACTGGCCCCTTTCCATTGGAGACAGCATTTTTCTTACAAATATATAGCTGGTGAACATGCCAGTCATGCATACTAGGTGGCCATTAACTGTATTAAATATAGGTGCTGAAGGTGCAAATTTTTTTCTTCAAAGAAATGAAAGTCTGGCATGATGAAATTAGTAATCATTGCAGAATCTTAAAAAGTAAGTGCAATCCACTCTTTTCAGAAATACTGAAAAGTGTGTGTGTCCATCCATCCATAAGTGGCCTCTGAAAACTTTGTTGAGAAACCTTGGCTTCTTTCTCTTGAAGTGCTACTGAAAGTGGTGATCCTTGGACCGATGACAGTTCATGAGCCACTGGCTGCAGATCCATTGCAAGTTTTAAAGGAAACTATGACACGTTACAGACTGCCAGATTGCGGCGGTCTGCTGCCTCCGCCGCTTGCACCATCCGGGAGCCGCAGCCTTTAAACGGCGCGGCTCCCGGACGCTGCTGAGAAGGAGCGCGGAAATCGCGCTCCTTCTGAGGCCCCGGAAGAGACGCCGCAAAGCACAAGGGGCGCATTTGCGTCGTCATTTCCGGGGTGACACGTGCGGACGCAACGCATCCAGCATGTAAAGATGGCGGTGCCCGTGTGTATAGGGCGCCGCCATCTTTACACCCTCGTCACGTGCTAGGGGTGAGGCCGGTGTAGACGCTAGGTCCTCGGCCAACCCCTAGCACGTGACGGGGGCGTATTAAAGGCCCGTCCATAATGCGCCTATGTGAATACAATGATAATATGGCAGTACATTAGGACTCATGTGTTTGTTGTGTGACTTCATTTCCAACCTACTGTGACCCTAAGGCAACCCTGTCATGGGGTTTTCCTAACATGATTTGTTTGGAGGAGGTTTACTATTGCCTTCCCCTGAGGCTGAGAGGATGTGACATGCCCAAGGTCACCCAGTAGGTTTCATGGCCGAGCAGGAATCAAACACTAGTCCCTAGAATCGTAGTCCAATGCTCAAACCAATATGCCACACTAGCTCTCAAAAGGACTCCAGGAGACCAAGGTTCAAGTCTCCACTGCTATGGAAACTCACTGGGTGACTTGGCAAGTACCTGTAACGCCTTCTCAGTCTGAGAAGAAAGCAGTGGCAAACCTCCTTCTGATAGGGTTGTCAGAAACTGGAATTGGCTTCAATGCCTATATCAATCAAAATGGCATAAATGTTACTGGTCCCTGACACTTAATTCAAGTGTGTGTGTGTGTGTGTGTCTGTGTGTGTGTGTATAAAACCTGATCCACCACACCAGATAACTTGAAAAGTATGGTATGCCTTGAAGGGCAAAGTAGATGTGTTCGTGGGCATTACTGCTTTAAGAGAAAAGTTGATACCAGAGATAAGCTTGTTTTCTGCTGCGCCAGAGAATAGGACCCAGAGCAATGGATTCAAACTATAGGAAAAGGGATTCCACCTCTCAACATTGGGAAGAACTTCCTGACATTAAGAGCTATTTGACAGTGGAACATACTCCTTGGAGATGTGATGGAGTCTCCTTTGGAGGTTTTTTAAGCAGAGGCTGGATGGCTATCTGTTGGGGGTGCTTTGATTGTGAATTTCTGAATGGCCCTTGTGGTCATGTCAAACTCTGGTTCTACAAAAAATAACACGGAAGAACCCCCAAAAGGAGCAATTTAACATATTTCAGAAAATGCTGTATTCACAACCAACACTATGAAACAACCAGATCAGGCAAGTCTTGCATGAGTAAACAAAAACATTTTGAATTTTTGAGACGCGTCTTCCAAACTGCATCTAGGGATGACTTTTTCTTTTACTGGGCTCTACCTTATGACTTTTTACTGGGCTCTACCTTATGACTTATATTTTGATGGCCAAACTATAAGATCAAAAAAAAATTTTATATATATATATATATATATATATATATATATATATATATATATATTAATGTACTGGGTGCAGCTGGAGAGGCAGGCTTATCTGCTTTCCATTATTCTCTGTTTTGCTGTTCACGCATGTCCATTAGGGACTCTGGCAGCAGTTGCTGTTGGTACACACAGCTACATCAGGATTGGCTAGAAGAGAATCCAAGAGAGAGCTATGTTGTAGCTACTAGCCATATGCATGTTGAAGATGAGGAGCCTCCAGGGGGAAAAGGAGGTGGCAACCTATGGCAACCCTAAAGAAAACCTGTCATGGAATTTCCTTGACCAGATTGGTTCAGACTTCAGAGAGTAGTAACTTGAGTGCTAGACCAAGACTCTGGGGCCCAAGGTTTGATTACCAGCTCAGCCATCAAACCCACTGGATGACCTTGGGTAAGTCATATGCTCTCAGCCTCAGGGAAGGCAATGGCAAACCTCTTCTGAGCAGGATAGGTTCACCTTAGGTTCGCCATACATCAGCAATGACTTGAAGGCACACAACGGCAATACACCTTAATTGAATATTAATATAGTTTAGTGAAAAAGACTTCAAAACCAAACCTGGAAATGTTAAGCACACAAGGCCCTAGATCTAGATGGCCTGTCAATCAGTTCTTATTTCTCTTGCATCTGAATTTTAAAGCAACAGCCAACCCCCAGCCCACCCCACTCCAAAAAAAAAAAAAACCCACACTCACTTGTTTCTGTTCTGAACATGGAGAAATTTATAAACTGTAAATCTGCAAACAGGGAGACTTGGAGGTGTCTCATCCACAGGGTCACCAAGGGGTCATTCCCACTTACCTATAAAGCGGGTCATGATCTGATTTTAAGGTGCATCGTTCCCACAGAAGCCTGAATTAAATCTCCCTTACCCCTCATTCGTTCCCACCGCGTTTCGAATCAGAATTGAATTAAAATGTTTAAACCGGATTATCAGCCTATAATTCGGTTTAAAATAATAGTAGTTTATAACACAGGTTATTTTTGAAAGCGGGGTACAATTCGCTGTATCTGAATGGGAACGAAAGGGTGTCTGATTCGGGAACCTGGAGATGGAAGGAGCAGTGCTCAAGGGGCTGGCCTGGGGGTGTCACCCTCTTTGGTCTCTTTCTGCATCGCCAGCACCATTTTCTTCAATTCGCATAGACTTTCCCCTGGTGGATTGCAACCTCCCCTCTGCTCCTCATTCATAGACCGATGTGTGAGAAGAGCCATTGAACACCATTTTAAACTATTATTTTTTTCTTTTTTTACCTCTGACTGAGCTGCAGATGGGCTTTGCAGGACATGCCTGCTTGATCGGCCCCCAGACAGCCCAGGGAGCAATGGGGGAGGCAAAGGGATTTTGGGGAAAGGAGGCTCCCTCCAGAGGAACTATGGGATGGGCTTTGCAGGACATGCCTGCTTGATCACCCCCCCCAGACAGCAATGGGGGAGGCAAAGCAATTTTGGGGAAAGGAGAGCCTGGACACCCAGGGATCTGAGAGGGGGGATCAAGCCTTATCTTCTCTCTTCCCCAAAGATTCTCTCCCCAATAATGAAGCCCGCTGCCTTCTCCTCCTTGATCCGATTTGCCAAGCCTCCTTCTAGTCTGGGGAGACACAACAGAAGAGCTTGGATGCAGCCAATTTTCATTGGCTGCCCCCCCCCCAAAAAAAACCCCAAGACTTGTGATGTCTGAAGCCTAGGCACTTGATTGACAGCTTGTGGACACAAATGGAAACGGGAAGCAAGTTAATCCGCTTTAAAATAAAGCGATTTAAAATAAATGGGAACGAAAACAGGGTCTAAATGAATTGAGGTAATTTGCCCCTTTTGATAATGGAAATGATGGGAAAAATTGAATTAATCCCGGAACATAATCCGAATCTGAATCGTGCCAATATAATCCGTTTTATCTGCCAAGTGGGAACACCCCCCATGAGTTGAAGCTGACCTGAAAGCAGTAGCAACAACAAAAACAGATTTTACTTGAGATCCAGTGATACACGGTGCAATAAAAACCATTTTCATTCATAAATAGATAAATCTTTAGTTGCAGCTCCTCTGGTCTTTTGCGAACACTCTTTAAACTGATTTCTCCATAACAACAACTTAATGCTTGTGCTCTGGATTTCACCAAAGGATACAAAATGCCAAAGCTTTCTTTCCTTGCAAAGAAAGACTTTTTCCTCTGGTTTCTAAATTTAGGTAGGCAAGCTCAGCGACACTTCAAGGCTCTGTGGCAGATCTGCTTAGTTTCCATGGCACCCGTAGTGGCCTTCATTGGTCTTTGTCTCCTAGCAGGTCTCGTCCTACACAGTAAGGTGTTGCACTTTGGGGGTGTTTCTTCCATCCCTTTTTTCCATATCATTCATTCAAAGGCTTGGAAGTGAGGGCTCTTTTATGTGCAGCAACATGGTGCAAAGTAGTTTTTCAGCACGTCTGACGAATGTTATCTCTCCACTTGAGAACACCTCCTGGCTTTATCAATGTTAGCGGCTGTGTCACCAGGACTTCAGAACAGCACCTTCTCCCTCTCTTGCAGGAAATTTCTACTGCTAGATGCCTGAGGCACTCTATAGGAGTAGCTGGAGATCTCCATGTTCATTGTGTAGCATGCCCATTCTGAATATGTAAAGCACCCTTGAGACTAACTGAAAGAAAAGAGTTGGCAGCATGAGCTTTCATAGACTTCAGTCTACTTACTCACATGCATTTGGAAGTAGACTGAAGTCTATCAAAGCTCACACTGCCAACTTCTTTCAGGTAATCTCAAGGGTGCTACAACGGAGTTTATCAGACAAGAGAAATTGGAAGTATAATCCAATGGCAATCCAAATGCAATCATGGGGTTTAATGTTATTGCGTGATAGACTATCACACACAATTTTGGGCAATGGCAAGTTATTTTCAGGCAATGGGAAATCAGTTCGAACGCAATTCAAATTCACGTAAATTCGCTGAACTAGCGAATTCACATGATTGCATTCTGGCCCCACTTTCGTTTCATTCGAAATTAAGAAAAAATTCCTCCCATGTGATAAACTGGAACATCTCTTTGCATATTGATTTTACAGACTAACACAACTATTTAAATTGTATCCATTCTGAGTTTCAGTCTAAAGTTTAAAGGAGCTGCCCAAGAGGCCAAGCCCTATCTCCAGAGAAGGTTCAGGATCTTCCTTTGAAATTCAGATTGCATCCTGGAGCAGATTCACCACCTCACTAACAGGGGAGCCCTCAGCCACCAATGATGCTTGATTGAATGTATTGTTGTCAGTGACCATAGAATCATACAGTTGGAAGAGACCACAAAGGCTATCCACTCCAACCTCCTGCCATGCAGGAAGACACAATCAAAGCACTCCTGAAAGATAGCCATCTAGCCTCTCTTTAAAACCTCCAAAGAAGGAGACGCCACCGTTCTCTGAAGCAGCAAATTCCACTGTTGAGTAGCTCTTGGTGACAGGAAGCTCTTTCTAATGTTAGTTGGAATCTCTTTTCTGGTAGCTTGACTCCATTGCTCTGTGTCCTAGTTTCTGGTGTCAGGGATGATGGGAGTTGTAGCTCTTCACCTCTGGCTCAAACTCACCACCTGGTTGTGCACCGCGCTGACCAGTTTTGGCCAGTGGTTAAAGCTTAGCAGAGTTACAGAGAATAGGCTGAAGACCCTGACAAATTCTCCAAGCCTTCTCACTCTTGCTTCCACAGAAGTCTTCACCCTTCTTCAGGATCCAGCTGGTTCTTGTAGCTTCACCCAAGACACCAGACAACTCAGTAGTCTTATACAAAAGATCTACTTTATTCTACTATATACAGCTCCAAAACTATCCAACACAACTCCAATACTCCTCACTACTACTCACTCTACAACCCACTCTACTACCCACTACTACTACCCACAAAATAGATTGGGATTCATAGTCATTATTATAGTCAATGTAAGATACCACCCACTGTTGTCTGTTTCCAACCAGTAGGCGTGTACATCATTCTCATTGGTTCTCTTGGTTCATCCTACAATTAATGATTTCATCATCTCAGCCTTGACCACTTAACAATTGTCAGGTGTGTTCAATTATCCACTTGCATTTCTTGTCCTTGGCATTCAGGACTTGTTAATTGTATTACCATTT